>NW_013526359.1:894021-1319081 GCF_000836215.1 Papilio polytes
ACTTTCAATTTGACTCGAAACTAGTGACGCCGTTACATATCTCGTCACAGGTGATTGTAACTAGTGACGTGAAATAACGCTCACGTCTAGAAAGAAGACTGTGTCATTGGAGGTCATGCACTTTATTTTTGTTCGCACGGATTCTGTTTTTAGTTGTGTTTCTTTAATAATCAGTACTACTGTTAAAATCTAATGCTAAGTAATATGTATAGTTATGTGTTGTAATAAACCGGTATGTGCTGTGTCTATAACAAGACTATGGAAAGAATAAATTTAATTTAAAACTTGTGTCAAATAAACAGCAAACGTAATTTTGTTTCAGACGTTCCAAGGAAAAACGTAGTGATGGCAGATCAATTCTGTTTACGTTGGAACAACTTTCAAACAAATATAGTGAGTGCCTTAGATTCTTTAAAGTGTTCCGAAGATTTGGTCGATGTCACGCTAACATGTGAAGGTAGAAACATCAAGGCCCACAAAGTGATACTCTCCGCGTGCAGCCCGTACTTTAGGAATGTGTTCAAGGTGAATGACTCGGGACATTTATAACCTTCATATTCCAACTATTTATATTAAAACTTAATAATAATATGGTTATTTACAATCAATTGATATAATACCATAACCTTATTGTTGATTTTCAGGAAAATCCATGTCAACATCCTGTGATTATTTTGAAGGATGTTTTAGCTGATGATATTGTCAGCTTATTGTCTTATATGTATCAAGGAGAGGTGTTTATTGAAGAGAGTAAACTGTCGTCGTTTTTGCATACTGCAGCCTTATTACAAGTTAAGGGGTTAACAGGTGTTGCACACCAGGTAAGCTACATTTTGCCCTGATTTTGTATGTTTGAATTAAGAGACTTGTTAAATACTCTTACTGATTAAAAATATACAGAACATTTCAACTTTCTCACATTAAATATTATTAGTACTTGTAATAGTAATAATATTTATGAGAAAATTGGATGGATGTTTGTTACTATGTCTCTAAAAAACATTTTTTTAATTCCCATTCTTGGCACAAGTTATAATAAATTAGTTGGCTAGTTAAATAGCAATTAAAAATAAGCATTTAATAGCAGATATTAGTAAAATTAATATTTATAGAAAAATGCTTACACACACTTAACCTAATTTATATTTTATTTTAACACAATAAATATGTTCTAAAATTTACATATACAGAAATGTATTAAAGTGAAGCTGTAGGCTAGTTTGCTTATTTGCAAATTGTTCAGCTCTCCTCCATACTAGTATGAAACTGTTTTATGGCAAGGCAGGGTCGCCATTTTACTTTGAGAAACTACTAAAAGTTTTTAAAGGAAAAGCAAAATACACAAATTAATGTAACATAATGTAATAGTAATAAAAAAAAGAATTTAAATTACAAATTTTCAATGTTTAATTATTACATTAAATGTTTCTGTGTTACACAAATCAATTCGTAAATCTGTATTATGTTTTCTGTTGGTTATGTTAAGGCCTGACTCCATGAGATTCGGTTGCGAGGAATACTGTTCTCCACTCAGCGCCCAAATCATTATGTTTACTCTTGTAATTTTACTTATACTGTGATCTTTTTCTTATTATTTTTTAGAATGAAAACTTTTCATCGCCAAGGACCACAACAAAACTGTACACACAGTTGACCATATCTTCTAAGTCCAACCTTGGTACTAATGTTACCAAGGAATCAAAAGTCCCGGCTTTAAAGAAAAGGCGTTGCAGTACATCTGATAAACCTAATGATATAGTAAATGTTGAGACAAATAAGAAGTCTAGGATACGGGAACCATGTGATGTATTCAATAATCATAGTGATTCACAAACAATCAAAGTCGACAATCCTGTATTTGGGGTGGAAAATCATGTGGATAAAAAAAATGAAAGCAAAGAAAATCAAATGGTTACTGCCAATGGTAAAAGCTCAACGGCGACACAGGTATTCAGATTTATAAAATTGTATTTTATTCTCCTTGATAATATTATAGCTATAGTTCATTAAAATTCTTGGTCTTAACAGAGTCAACGCTTTATTCACTTTTTATTTAGTTATTCTATGATAAGAATCATTTGCCTCTGATTTTCTCATTGAGTTGCAGTTGAGAGTTAGTGCCACTAATCTTTTTAATAAATATTATTTTTTCAATTCTAGGGAAATGCTCAAGAAGATGTGCCAGTATCAGTCAAAACAGAATGGATCGATGAAAATACTTCAACTTCTGGTGCTCCGCTAGTAAACTCTGAAAATGATGATAGTCTTCCTGATTATGAGAACAGCATGCTTGCGAGATCCTTACTCTCAGGTAGCTATAAATATGTTTAAAGTGGTAATAAAAATTGTAATATAATTATTAATACAAAGTAAACATGAAAACAAGGTTTGTTAAAGATAGTTTGTTAAATTTTATATTACAGGTATAAACCCATCAAAAAGTGATGCCACACTTAACAATCCAACAGCTAAAAAGGTTCCATCAGTTATTGAAATGCATTGTAATAGGCATAAAGAAATAAATACGGATTCTCCTACTTTCCCCAACACCATATCAAAAAGTCCAATGAAAAGTTCAACAGAAGATACTTTAGTGAAAACAGAAAAGCATTCACCACACTCGGAAATGGAATATGAGCCTGAAGTGTTACTTTCTGAACATCAAGGTGGTACGGACAGCGAGAACACATATACACAAGAGCAATCACAAGCCTTACTTCTATTAGCAGGTATGTCTGGTGCACCAGTATTAGGTTCAGTTGCATCAACATCTAATCATGCAGCCATCTGCGGGGACTGTCCTCACTGCGGTATGAAATATTCCAACCAATCTGCATTAAAATATCATGTACGATTAATGCATTCAGATCTGACTAATAGGTTATGTTGCTATCTTTGCCCGCGGTCGTTCACAATGAGAGAAACATTTAAAGAGCATATGTGGACAAGCCATGGACAGAGGAATTAAGTATGAAAATGAGTGCCTTCCTTTGGTTTTTTTGTAAAATTTTATATAGATATATGAACTGTTTGTGCCTTTCCCAGTCTTGATACATATTGCTATATTTAGTGAATGTCACAATTATTACGTGTAATAAGGGTTTAATTGGAGTGTAAGCCACATTCAATCATGCATGATAAATTTATGGCTTGTAATTCCACTTTGGTCATCTAAAACATAATGATGGTGAAATATTTAATACTTTATTGTTAAATTACAATGGCCCGGTGACATTTAAAAAAGATGTTAAATCAGCCAGGTTCAATTGCAATTGACCAGTGTCCAAAAAAAAAAATTAAAAACACTACAGATGCTCAGATCTAAGAGGTGTCCTATTTCAGTGCCTCGATTGATATCATCAGGTACCAGTCATTTGTCAATCACACTGGATTCCGTCTATCTAGTTAGTTGCTATTTAAGATTTAAATCTTTTTTTTTATACTTTCAATTATCTTCAAGCTTGACATTGGCAAAATAATTGAAATAATGATGGGGTCCACTATTCATTAAAAGAAGAAGAGTTTGCATAGTTTTAACTTAACAGATTGAATCTTTAGTTTAAACTTTCAGACCTGAGTGTCTGAAGTTACTTTTAGATGTATTCCAAATTCCCTTAAAGGGGTGTGCCTTTGGGTTTTCAGTTTATTTATTGTCATAGTATTATATGATACTACGATACCTTTAAGTCACTTAACCAACTGCGATCTCTTGACATAAATTGGATGATAAGGGAGATAAAAATTATTGAAAAATGCAGTATGTGCCTGTAGGTGCTTATGCTAGTGTGGTGCTATTCAAAAAAATGAAAGCACTATTCTTGTAAAATGTAATTCGTAGGTTTTACAAATTTTAATGAGATTTTTTCCAAATCATGTACTATCATGTGTAACCTGTGGTGGGTTGAATATATAAGAATTTATAATATTTATAAAACTTAATTATTTATCAATGATAAAAGTTAGTGCGCACAGAAAAAGTAAAATGGTATTGTATACAGTTGTTTATAATCTGTGCATTGAGAATATAATTTAGATCTGTGTATAAAAAATCTACATCAATTTTAATGTAGTTCCAGAAGTTCTGGATTGGTGTGATTGGAACCATTCAGGTTAATTAAATCAGGAAATGATTGAGATGCAAAAGACTCACAGCCTTACAAATACACTGAGTATAAGCAAAATTTGTACTATTATTTGCTTATACTCAGTTTATTCCTAAATTTAACTTTACAAGGCGTTTTTTGTAAGGCTGTAGATCTTTGACCATATTTAAGATTGTTTTCTTATGAATGAATTGAATATTCTTTAATAAGATAGTTATTGTGTGACCAAATAACAAATTTTATTTCAAGTTGTTTTGTTACCATACCGTTACCTTAAAATCAACTATTCTTTATTCAAAATATAATTATCGTGTAGTGTAATATATTTATTAAGTAACCATTTTGTTAAAATAATAGTAAAGATATATCTTGGTCAGTTTTGTTACACCCTGTTACTATTTCGTATATGTTTTTAGACATTTTATTTCGAAGATCGGTATTGGTATAATGTATACATATATTTTAAACTAACTCCAATATCGGGATATAGTAAAAACCTTTTGCAGTTTGTTTATGATTCACTTTTGACATAGAAGTGTAGTGCTTACGAAGCATTTGCAATGATGCAAGTTATGTTTACAATTTCACTCGTAGTATGTATCGCATTAAATTAATGAATGGACATTTTTAATATTTAGGTCACAATGTATTGCATCATATTAACATTTGTGACATTACAAAATTAACCTTAAATGGACATTTTAAAATAATTAAAAAGACGACGAGCAGCAACGAGGAGCGCGCGAAGAAATAAAAGTAAATAGTCGAACTAATAACTTATAATGAAAATAGAAAGAATTTATATACAAATTGAAAATTATATACAAATCAGCCTAGCAAACGTTATGACATTTTATTGAAGACGAATGAATTATTTTAGAAAAAGAATAAATTAAAAAATATAAATTCTAATTTTAAAAAAGTATAAAAAGTAAAAACATAACAAAAAGGTTAATTGCATTGCCAACAATCATCAAATGGTACAATTCAGGCTATGTCAAATGCGATCCATACATAAACTTAAATAGTTCTATTAAAAACCGTAGCTGGTGTATGGAGGAATACATAGTGTACTACATAGCAGAGATTATTATTTATAGTTTGACCAAGAAAATAGAAAACCTAGCGTCTGAATCGCAATCTTTTAATGTGCGAAGAATTTAGTTTCATATCGCGCTTCAATATTAGGTGTTTTTTCCGGTCAAGCTATATTTAAAGTGAAATGTTTCGTTGCATCGGTGAAAATGTGACATGAGTTTTGGCTTTTGTAAAAATTGCAACCAGTATTTTCGAATAGACAATAAAATTGGATGGAGTATTATCATATAAATGTGATTCGCCTATAGAGAAATGGTATTAATTACGTATTTATGCTTCCAAATCCTTTTGGTAAATTGTGCCAAAAAGATTTTAAAACAATTGTTATTATATTATTAAAATTTGATTAATTTTACTATAATTTAATTGTTTAGTTTTTTAATTTATTCATGTCTTTCGTTATATTATAATTTTCTTTAATATTAAGGTTTATCGGAAGTTAATGTATCGGATTCTTGTTTATACTTACCGAGTCGGTAATGCCATTAGTGAAATCTTAAATTATTATAGTTTAAAAAATAAGGAAAACAATTATATTTACAGCGTATACAAATAGGGATAATTATGTCTTAAGTAGAATAGAGTTTATGTATTGTTGAATAGTTTATTCAAGATTTTACAAAATTTATATTTTAATGTTACGAATAAAAGATGCTTCTACATAATTGTTTTTTTTTTATTTCCCATATAAGACTAAAATTTCACCATCCATAAGCGCTAAAATAACGCAGTTTATAGCCTATCCATTTATAGCAGTCAGTGTCTACTATAACCTAGCCGAAATAGTTAGTTTAGGTTAGTTTAACTAGTTTGTTTTTTTAGCCAATTCAATAAATAAGAATAAAAAGAGCAAAAATCAAAAATGTACGGGATCTAGCAGTTGAAAAAAAAAATGCCTAATAAAACGATTTTATCTAAAAGTGAGAAGTCTGCTGCTTATTTTATGGCCGCTGAAGATAGAGCAATGGTTTTGAGCATCCTAATATTACAGTAATGATTTTGCTTCCAAAGCTGCTACCTCAACCTATGGATTCTAGGTTTTTCAGCTGTACTATATTGAACGATTCTTTAAAAACATACTTGAAGCCTTGAAATTTGGACATCGCTAAGTGCCCACGTAAAATTATCATTGGAAAACCTGGTTCTATACATTGAAGTTATGCTGGAACAAACTATGTAAGAAGATATCTGCCGTAAGGCTTCAAGGATTTAGATAAAAGGAAAGGAAGGACCTCGTAAGAAGAACCTAATCTGGAAGAACACATAGGCTACTTACTAAGATTTTTTTACATTCGCGCGTACACAGTCGCAGACGAAAGCCAGTTGTCACAAATAGTTACATTCTTATAGACTTTTTCTTCGCATCGTTTTGCAATTCTTGGTATTTTAAAAATCTTTGTGCAAATGTCTTTAATTCTCATTTGATTGATAGATAAAATGCGAAAAGTTAATAAAACCAATCTTTATCTTGTAATTAAAGATCGATTACAGTTTTTAAACATTGGTAATAAAATGAATAGAATAGCTGTAATGTTTAATGCTCTTGTGCATATAAGGTCGTTTTAAGTTACAATCAGAACGTTGACAAAGTATAAAAACACATATTCGTACTGTACTATTATTCCTTCAAGAACAACATCAAAGAATGTTAAGGTGAAATCAAAACACCACATAGAATTATTATCTTTATTAGTTACAGATGAATTGTTGATTGATTTATTAATCTTATTTCTAAACTAGCTGTCGCCCGTTAATTTCATTAGCGCAAAACAAACTGTTACGCCATTTTGATAGCGCGGAACTAAAAAAAGTAGCTACCGCTGACAGGAATAGGTATTATCCAAGTTACATTGTATAATATTTTCCAAGTATTTCCAAGTTTCATTGTATAGTGTTGGTATTATAATATTACCGTCACTGCAGTACCCTGCAGTGACGGTCCCGTCGAAAACGGCCCAGCCGTTTCGGAGATTGTCCGGGACAAACGCGACTTGCGGACAGACAGACAGGCAAAAGTTTTTTAAATGCGATTTTCGTTATTAGCAACGCAAATACATCATCTGAAATCTGGAATTTTTCTTTTTATATTACAAATAGACAAACCATTTTTTATATGTATAGATATAGATAGATATTAGAGTGTTAAAGGTTAATCAGTAGTAGCGGTTTGAAAGGAATAATGTTTCAGGTTAGAAACTGCAGTAGCGGTATTTGAAATGCATAATGACATACGAGTAGGATACGTCTAGTGACGTACGCCGTGTCGAGTGTAGACAGTGTGGATGTGTAAAGGCGTTCGAGGAAGCCCCTCAGTGCGGAGACAGGCCGCTGGGACGCTATTGATCGTCATCCGCCGTCAGCGGCGAGCGCCCTATTGATTCGCCGCAATCTGCATGATAACCCGCGCTTGGCTTCTCTCTTCTGTTCGCACTATATATGAGAACATTGCTTAGCGGAAAATTTGCCTCGTTACAATTTTTTTTTAAAATAATTCTAGTAAAAATTAGAACTCGTTTAAAAAAATGTATTAGTATTGTACGTTTTACAATTAATATCTCCATACAAAAATGAACTTAAAATTAAAAGGACATAAAAAGTTAAATGCTAAATGCTTATCTTATGTTAATCTTCGCAGTAGTCAAGTTTGATTGACATTTATTTTTAATAGTAGTATAACCAAATATATTTATTTAAATAATATTCTGTAAGTTAAATTAGGAACCGTGGATTTTTCACCAATTAATAATCAAAACTATTCAACGTTTTTCGAAAATCCAATTTTGTCTATTGACCTTATAAGTTTTGTTTTTCAGTATACTCGTAAGTCTGTACGCTTTGAATCATTTTTCTAAAACGATTATGAATTTTTTTTAAAACAACCTATAATGACCTATAGCATTCTTGAACAGCCTGTAATACGCGTAAAATATAAATTATGAATAACTTGTCATTGTATCGACTTACATAATTTTGTAATATCATATTACATTGGAGTATTCTACCTGAATTGCAGTCTCTAATTTCAATCGCGCGGGCAAACGAAATAAAGAAAGCGATATCATTCCATCTTTGTCTCCTGCCGGCTGAAAAGTTTGGCGCCAATTCGAATTCAATTTGATTGGCCGTGAAAAAGCAAACGTAACTTTTAAATTTACTTTTAATACATATAAAATAAAAATATGTTTAAACTCAATACATTTAATATAATTATCCTCTTAAAAGTAAGCACAAGTTGTAATGTAAGTTGTAATATAATGTGGAAATTATTACGAGGGTAATTTATAACCTCTTTAGTAAATACGTCGTTGGCTCTTGTTACTAGACTTGGCGAATCGTGGAACAAAAAGGGATCAATAGCAATGTTCGTTATTGATTAACGGTTAGTTTGAACCTGTAGCACGTTGTAAGAACTAATCTATTCATTTTCATGTTGCGATGCATTTCCAGATACAGCCAGTTATTGTTAAAACGCTTTACTATGGTTTTAATATATTTTAAGCAAGAAATTAACAAAATGCTTGAATATATTTATGAATTGTTGCTAAAATAAAGTTTCATGTGTCTATATTTAGTTGATATTAATATAAAGCTAAGCACACAATCGATTAAAATATAAGGTCAATTGTACACGACGTAGTAAGGGCGGCAAGGTTCAAATCGTCTTCGGAGTTTAGCAAGTCGGTCTGTCAATGAATATTCATATTGGTGACAGTCTGAAAGTAATTTCGACTGCCTTAGAATGAAAATATTTACATAAAGCTTAGTAATGATTATTCACATTTTCACAGTCAATTAAACAAAGTTTTTGTCGCGTAAAATGAGACGACTTTTTAGAACAAGGACGTAACCACTCATTTTTATAGTTATCTTGTTTTCATGTTAAGTGTAAAATCATACTTCATACTTTCATACAAATATTATAAATGTGAAAGTTTAGATGGATAGATGTTTATTAGAGTTTGTTGCTTTAACGGCTAAACGGACACAAATGTGTATAGTATAGTTTGGAAGAACATAAAGCTTACTCATTTTTGTTTTTTTTTTTTAAATTCCACGCGGACGGAGTCGCAGGCAAAAGCTAAATACATATATTTATATGCTATTTTTTAAATATAGCATTAGTTAGTAGCTATAAATAGGAGACCATGTAATATGTCTCAAGCTAAAAGTACTTATCCAGTGAAATAGTAAACTTACCTGGTAATTTTGTAATTTGATGCAAAGCATAATTGTTTATTCGTATCGTAATTGTTGCGTAATTAATATAGACTAAATATTTAAAAAAAACAATATTTGTTAAAGCATTATAGGCTTTAAAATTACAGAGATAAGTATGTAAATTGGTTTAGTAATAGTTTTGTAATAAGCATAAATAATGTAATGCAGTAAGAAACGCCAATTCGAATTTTGCAAGTCTGTCTACTCCTTTGGATTACGGGAGTATGTTGATTATAGGGACTAAGGTGGTGCATATAGTGTGTCTACGCACGGGAGTACTCTCGGCTCACGGTATACTTGTAAACAACTATACACTACACATAGTATCCACATGTCTAGTAAAAGCGAAAGTAACAATTTGTTATGTTTTGACTAGGTTTGCTACCTAAATCAAAAGTCTGGCTCGTTTTTGATTTATTTCGTCTACAATATATAGCATTAAAATTAATTATAAATTTAATTATTGGGAATTATAACTTTATTTAAAAGGAAAAAGTCGTTTTAAAGTTTACTTTTTAAGTTGTCAGAATGACTTCGGTAACTTTTTATTTCTACCCTCATTCAAATAATCAAAAACAATACGCGAGTATCAGCTAGTACATATTATTTCCAAGGTTTTTAAAAAGTTTTGGCTTCACTTGAAGGATAAGTTATATTGATCCCTATAATCTAACACCAATCAGTTTATTCTACCTTGATAGGATTGCAATAAAGTGTTTGTAAAGTGTCAAGTCAAAGTATTTATGTGGTGAAATAAAAGTGCGGTTACGGAGGTCTATCGCTGTGAGGCAGCTGCGGGGTGCGGGGTGCGCGGGGCGCGGAGGGCGGTGCGCCGCAACACTATCGCCGATATGGGTCACTGACGCCTACGCGCGATTCGATTAAACTTTACAAGTTTTCGCCACCTGGATACAAGATGTGCGAAATGCAACAAGTATTTTAAATACCTCCTCAAAATGTATATAAGCATCTACTAGAAAGTACTGAAAAGTTGGCAAAATAATTGACATATTATTTAAGGATCCTGTTTTACAATTCGACTAAACTGTCGTGCAACTAAAAATAAATCTTCAAATTGTACGTCATATATATAGTTATTTTTTTATTAAGCAGCATAAGTATGAAGTACTATCAAGCGACCGTTATTTGAACTTGTAAGAAGTTTGAAATCAGTTTGCTTAACAGTAAGAATATTTTTGCGTACATCCAGCGAAAGTGTGTACTAATTAATAGTGCAAAGTATCGATCAATTGTTTCACCATGGTTCTAAATATAAAATTCCGTGGAGGAAGACAAAGTTCGCGCGCAACACGGGCGCGGGCAGGCGTGCGGGCGCGGGCACGCGGCAGCGTATCGATTGCGCGCCTTCAGTCGACGTCGAGCGCCCAGCGCCGCGCTGCGCCGAGCGCCGAGCGCCGGCAGCGCGCCCCTCGCCCTCCGCCCCGCCCTGCGCCCTGCGCGCCCGACGCACTCCCCGCACGCCCCGCGCCCGCCGCACCATGCCGCACCCCGCCGCAGCCCACCGCACCGCGCGGCTCTCTCGCCGTCGCCGGCAAACTCGAACGACCTCTTTACGCTAACTAACGTCGCAGCCGCGCAGTTTCCCGCCGCGTAACTCCGTACGAACTCACGATACTTTGCAATTGTTGTTAAGTACTATAAACTAATCGTTTCGAGTGCTTTTTTATAATGTATGGGGAGAAAAAAATATGTTTTTAATGTTATCAATAGATAATAAGTAGGGTGAAGAGTAAGAGTAATGCGGGTGATTCGGGTGATGTTAGTCCTTGGGGCATGGGGCGGGGCGGCGCAAGACGCGCGGGCGGCGATTACGCCGCCGGCTGCGTAGGCGCACCATGGACTGCTGCAAGTACGGCGAGGTGCGGCGCCACGGGCAGTACGCGGCCTGGGAGGGCTACGGCTACGCTCCGCCCTACGCGCCCTACGCGCCCTATGCACACGCCTACTGCCCGCCGCACGCGCACGACCCCTACGCCCGCTACTACCGCTACGACTACCCTGCTGCCGCCGCCGCCGCGCATACGCACCACAATGAACATGCTATGTCTATGGGTAAGTATTACAATAAATCTATCAAATATTAAATTACTACTGAACATTATTAGCAAACATAATTACCAATCATTGCTTATTTATAAAATTTTACAAGGAACGTGATTACCCCTACCTCACTTTGTAAAGTTGGCTTTTGTTAATTTTCGCAATCATGGAAATTATAACTTTCTTCGTCAGGTTAGGGTTGGAGAGTTGAGAAATTTTCGCTCAACAATAAGCGCTTGCAAAGTTTTAAAAAGTTTATATGGTTTCGTATCGACGGTTGTTCTTGGAAATTTTTACGATTATGATGTCTTAAACAGGATTAATTGAAGGAAAAATACTAGAGTATTTCATTATAATTTTTATCTTAAATCTTTACATTTCGTATAACTAAATTTAGGCTAGTTGTCTACTTGATTATAAATATTTTTTAGAATAGGAATAGGAAATAATGTGGTGGCATTGATCCAGATGATAAGATTACAGAATAATATAAAACTCTGGAAATGTACAATACATAAATATTCTCTGAAGAAAAAACTCTATCTATTTAGTATAGGTAATCAGTTGTGCAGTTGTATCATAATTGAATTACAAACATGTTTCACGATCTCTGTTACATTGCAATTCGGCTGTGGTAGTACAATGAGCGCGCGTTGCCTCGAGTTTTGTTTACCAATACAACAGAGATCGGAATCTGCACGCGCGCCGCGCGGCGACATTCTGAACAATGAAGAATGAACTAAGAATTCATGTTTACGTTTGGGCGGATTTCTCCGCGTCTACGTCACGTGTCGATAGAGGACGAGCGAGGCGCGGCGAGGGAGGGAGCGGGGCGTGCGGGAGTGGCGGTGGGGGGCGAGGTCGGCTCTACAGGTGGTCGCCCCGCCACCGCCCGCACCCCTCTGGTGCGATTGATTGCCCGCACGGCGCGCAGCCAGCGCCACCGTACATATCGAGCGGCTGACGTCCGCGCCTCGTCCGCGCCTCGCCTGCGACTCGCCCGCGGCCCGAACGAGCCGCTACTGAACCAGACGCCGTTCCTACTTACACTATGCAGATGTGCGCTCGCTTTGAACTTTCGAGGTTGAATTTTTATGCACCCCGTATATTTTACATATGCAATTGCGTCTCGACTGCATCTTACTTATCTCTGATTTTTTCATTCTTTTAAAACAAAGATTTTTACCTATATTTTGCAACTATTACGAAAGTTTAAGTAAAAAACTAAACGATACTACATTTTACAAGTATAGGAACTGAAGATTCTTTCAAAGATTCTTCTTGCACAGATTCTTCAGTTGCCAAGTCCAACTGCTTGTTTCGCAATCCTGCAATGCAAATAGATGTGAAAACGTGTAGTTTTAGGTTAGAATACTCCATTCATTAAGTCACATAAAATTTCTGTCAACAATAAAATTAACAGTATTGCTATTTTTGGAGAAATTAGAGATAATAATTAGAAAAAGCATATTCAAAAAATAGCATGAATGAAATAGAGTAGGCAAAACGGGATAAACAACATAATTAATGAATATGGAGATAAGACGTTTTAACACGCAATTTAACTTGGTCGCGACATTAAGCGATTTGTATTACAATTTATATCGTTAAATCTTTCTGAGATGTTACGCGAGACAACCGTACTGAATACTTAACTTTTGAACTTGTTCTTTGTATTGTAGGCGAACATTAAGAGTAAGGATGTAATGTAAAACGTAAAGGGGAAATAAAATGTGATGTATAACCTTACAAGCCTTACAAATAAACTGAGTATAACCAATTATCACTACAAATTTTGCTTATACTCAGTTTATTCCTAAGTTTAACTTTATACCCCGTTTATTTGTAAGGCTGTATGATTTTAAATTTACGCATTTATTTTATTTCGAAACCTAGATTGGTAAAGATTTTGAATTTCCATTAGTCGCAATAACTGCACATTCATATATTGATCTGTCGTATATTATAACTATTGCTTACATAGTACGTATAACTAACTAGCATATATATATATCAGTAATCATTCGCTAACATATCTGAAGATTGTATTTAATATTACTAATGTTATTTGCTAAATCTAACTCTCTCTCGCATTACCAGTAGATTTTGATATTATATAAAATTACGAAATTAAATTTAGTATATGTCTAGAAGTCCTTTTACTATGTAAAAGTACCGCGCGCATCGGTACTAGGGTCGCATAGCAACAACTATGGCCAAGCGACGCGCTTGCCCGCGGCATCTCTTGCTAATTAACAGATAAAAATCTGACGACAGTCTGACAGTATTGCTGTTAGACTTTAAAACAGTGGCTTTAACTGTCGCACTCAGAGACAATAATTCGAAACTAAAGGAGACCTTTACGATTTGTAACAAGAAAGTAAGTACTACATGTTTAGATTTCGCATAACTTAAAGGTAATAAGAGGATGTAACCATAGTTTTATATACAACTACGAGAGAGAACAAAGGTTTTACAAGGAATGCAGAAAAATCAGAGTTGGAATTTATTTTCATATAAAAATACTAAACGCTAAAGAAAGTGTAAATTTGCATATTGTTTTCGCATAACAGGAGTGATAAGATCCGCATTGCATTGTGATCGTTTGCAATTGTAAAGATTCTATTTAATAACATATTTCATTCTCACTATTTAATCCTTGAAGCGTTTTTATTCGACTGCTTAGAATATTCAAACGCTATTGACTGCTAATATAGTTTAAGGATGATGTAACATACATACCAAAGCTTACTATGGTTATTATAAATGCGTAAATTAAGATGGATTGATGTTTGTTGTAGTTTTTAGCCTAAACGGCAACTCTATAAAATTTGACACAGATGTAGAGGATAGTCTGAAAGAATACATAGGCTACTTACTTGTGATTTTTTTAATTCCACATGAACGGAATTGTCGGTGCAATATAGTCTATACTTATATTATAAAGAGAAAAGTTTGGTATTTTTGTCTATTTTTGTATGTATTTCAATAACTCAAAAACTATTGGGCCGATTTCAAAAATTGTTTGACCGTTAAAAAGCTACGTTATCAATAAGCAACATAGGCTATTTATTTATCATTTTTTAAATTACAAGCAGCGGACGCAAGAAACATCTAGTGACATATATAGTAATGCATTGTTAATCTGTGTCAGATTATGGAGCGTACGTCAACAAGGAATCGCGCGCGCGCCGGACGCTGTCGCGGCGGGACCAGCGGGCGCACACCACGCATCATCTGCCACTCCCTCACACGGTAACATATTCTTATACTTATAATTATAAGAAAGGATATTTATTCCTGCACTCTGAATCGGTATTTGATCATTAAGGGAGACCTTTAGTTCAGAATAAATATATAATACATACTATAAGAGCGCTGCATACTGTCAAAGGAGTCGGTATATCCAAATTTATATAAATAAACTATTGAAATATTTGTAAGATTTATTTAATCAATTAACAATTTAAATGCTTAATTATATAAATTACACAAAATGGTAAACATCATTGACCTTGAACGCGTTTATGTCTTATCCTTACCGTTTTATATTTACAGAACATACGGCGTGTGCTTTAATAAAGTTATAAACAGATCTGTGAAAATATGTAGGTCAGTGTCACGGGACAGTTGACAATGTGGTGTACAGGAAAATGTTAGTATTGCATTTATCAATCGTAAGCGGTTAGCATAGAGTCCAAATTCTCCCGAAGCTTCCGGTTTCCCCGCAACTTTACTGTTTAAATTGTTTTCCCACATTTTAAGTGGCGGGTCACGCATAGTCAAATTTGAATAAAACTTTTACGTGCGGATGCAGTACTAGTGTTGTGATTTATTTCTGTTATAAACGTTTCAAATACTTCTTCAAAAGTACTTTTGACTTGATTAAAGTTGCTTTTTGTATTAACGATAAGTATTTCTAGTTCTCTTTTATAAACCACGTCAGCATATTAGGTGCAGAAATTAAAAAAACAATCACTTTAAGAAAAAGTTTACAATTGAAGATAAACATAGATAGTACTCCGTCGCGTAGTTCTGTCGGCGTGTTTGATAGAATTGTAGATTATTACCAAAATTAGATAGTCAACTAGACGGAAGTGCGATACGGTTGCAAGTGGTATCATTACGGCGTCGTGTTACGAGACAAGTAAGCGGCACAAAGGCGCTAATGAGGGCGGCTTGGGCGGGCGGCGTCGGGCGCGGGGTGCGCGGGGGCGCTCGGGGCGAGCGGGGGGCGGCCTGAAGGCTGTCAGCGGTTGATTTTTCCGAGTGTCGTGGGCGCCGCGCTGATCGATAAGTCACGTGGCCCGCGCCGCGCTCAGCCCGCTCGATAGTTAGAGCCTCCGCAAATCTCCCGCCACTACTCTAATGTACACGTATGACTTCATTCCACACGCTTTACAACAACCCACTAATTATTACGCCTTGCTATTATAGTCCATGTAGCGCCTTTCTATAATGTCTGGGCTTTTAATATATTTTGTGAATTTAATTAATTAATTAACAATGAAATTATCAAATTAATAGTTTGATTACATATACACATTTCAAAGTGATTAATACAGTCCTTTAATTCGGGAAAAGTAATAATTAATAAAGTCTATATAGATAAAAAACAAGTATAGCAAAAATCCCTTAAATGCACTAGAAAATAGTTTTATTTCATTTTCGTAGATCCGTAGAAGATAGCGTAGCACGTCTACGAATTTGAATATATTAATTTAAAATTTCAAGTATTGTACAACTTTTACTAGTTTGTCTAACTTTTCCCAATGTTCGTATAAACAACTTTTGTACTCTACGTTTATAAGAATTGAATTTACTTTTATTTTAACATAGGTTTTATATTGATGAATATTGATTATTTTTTCTGCGAGTTAATTTAATTATGAAACATAAATTATCCTTACAAAACTTTAACACTAGTATGTCTACATTGTAGGGGGATTGTATATAAATGGTATATTAGTTTGCAAAGTTTATGACGTAGGTGTATTTTGGGTTAAGATGTGAGTGATGCAGTTGCAGCGTGGCAGTGCAGGCGGTGCAGGCGGTGACGGACATCGATCGGCGACGCGACCGAGCGCGCTGTCGTTTTGCCCCCGTCTCCCCCGTCCCGTACCGCGCAATCTCCTCCGCACCACCCCACCCGCATGACAACACTTAAGGTTATCTCACACACGGCGTACGCACATCGCGGTCTACCCAACTCCCAAAAAGTAGCAACTTATATATCAGACATTGGTCTGAATTTTTTAAAATCACGATTAGGTAAAATATTTGCCTTTTGTATATGTAATCTACTAGCAGGAAACCTTAAATAAAAGATATGGTTCTGCTGGCTGCATATATTATACGAAGTGCGACTTATCGATTCGAATTCGATGCTTTAAAATATTGTACCATATAGTACACAAGATATCGTTAACATTTTAGTGTCTGACGAAAATTTTTGTTTCGTATAACTAAGCTGTCCAAATAGGCTAATATTTTTTTTATCAATATGAGTTAATGCGGCGATATTATTCTTTTTCTTGTTTATAAAAGGCGAAGAACTAACAATGCATGCCACTTTGTTAATTACATTCCACTTCGCGCTTTTAATCGATATGCTAGTGAACGTAAGTTCACTGACGTTTCTCATTGGATAGTAATGTTTACGTAACTTTGAAATATAACGGTACGTGTACTCGTATATTATGTTTAAAACTTAATTTGTCTAAAAATATATTCCTTCGCCACAACGATCGTATTTCTTCTGGTTTCTCTTTCTATTCCGTCGTTCGTCTTTAGCGTAATGTTTAATCGCCTCATTATTTAGGTTCTAAATTTAAAATTACAGGTCCTTCCTGAGATAAGAACGTTTAATAATCTTCTTTTGTTTGATATTGACTCCAGTTTAAATCTGTCTTAAAATGTTATTGCTGTTTAACTGAATTGGACTTAACGTGATCGACTTATGTACACATATTTAGGTTTACTTTAGTCGAAATTGTTATATAAAAATTAGGATACTTTTGCATCTTATAACTAAAGACCTTATTTGAGTTTTCATATAAGTGTAAATCGTGTTTCAGCCGCCTTCGGAATGCGGGGGGCTCAACGGCCGCGGCGGCTACTGCGAGCCGCAGATGTGGCCGCACTACCAGGTAACAGAGATATTTTTTAATTTCTTGTTGTCTCGATCAAACATGAGAATCATAATTATTGTAATAATTGACAAATACAAAATTCAGGGTAAACTTCAATCAAAAACATATCTATAGTTATTAACAAAAGATTTATTTGACGTTTGCAGATGGGCATGATGGGCGGCGTAGGCGCTGGCGGGGGCGGGGGCGCAGTCTGGGGCGGCGCGCACGCGGGCGCGTGGGCCTCGCGCAGCATGTGCTCCAGGGAACAAATGCGCTACTTTCCCAACGACGCTCGCATGATAAAGGTCATTTTTAAATTTTTCTTCAAATAACCAAAAGGATTGTTAGCTTCTGTATTTGGCAGGTTACTAAGACAGTGATACAAAAAGATGATGTATTATTGCTTAAAAGTATCTCTAAAAAATAATGCCGGTAAATAGTTATATGTACTTCTTTTTCCTGATATAAGTATTGAGTTTTAGTTTATGTGTGATGCGAAATAATTTAAATTCTAGGGTCCGTATTTAAGTCATCCGAGTCAGTTGTGCCCTCCCGAAGGAAGATCTACGCCATACCCCATGTATGAAGATATGTCGTACGGGGGTGACAACGGGAAGCATAACGGCGTGATGGAGTACCCGGCGAGGAGCGCACCGCAGGCTGAGGCGCCGCGGACGGTGCGCGAGTGCGCCGCGGTCAGTTCGCCGCACCGCTCGCCGCCCGAGGAGAAGCGGCCGCCCGTGGTGCCGCTGCCCGCCTTCCAGCAAGCCTTCGGTTCCACCGAGATCGGCAAGTTCGCGGAGGCGTTCAGTCGCGCCGAAGCGGTACATGAGGCCGACGACATCTCCAGTGAGAACTTTGTGTACGACGCCTTCCAGGACTGGGACGGGCCGGCCGAGCCGCAGTGGGCCGCGCCGCCCGCGCGGGAAATAAAATGCGAGGACAACTATTGAGAAAGGTCGCGTCTCGCGACGCACCCGGCGATACGCCTCTTAGCTAAATTTAGACAAATTGTAGTTCCACCACCATGTTGCCAAAGAGTATGTAGCTCGACTTCGATCGTAATAATCGACGTCGTAGAACTAGGATGTGATAACAAATTTTTTAACATGTACGAGATTAGATCGACGGATAAATAGTGGTGTGACGTTGAATTCATATACATATTATATTATAATATTTAGTAGAATATTAATTAGTTATTCCTTTAACTAGTTTTAGTATTAATCTAAAGTGCGTGAACGCTGTTATGTGGGAGGTGGGAAATAGTAGGTAGGTACTGCAAAAAAAATCAAATGAATCATGATTCAATGTGCCTTTATTCGGAGAGGCCGGCGCCCCCCGTCGCCCCCGCGCCCCGCGCCCCGCGCCCCCGCCCGCCGCTGCGCGACGTCAAACGATCACAATAGCAATCATAGGGACCAACGTTTAGACAAATATACACCCGCCCGGTCGCGTGGACGTGCTATACCCAATAAGCTCAACGAAATGTACTGTCTTCAGGGAGTTAAACGAAATTTATTAAAACCTAGCTAAATTACGTTTAAATAGAGAATCTGAAACTTAAATGAGTAATAGAAGTAAACACATAGATTTAAACAAAGTCAAATGATACGACTATGAGGTCGAAGATTTAGATAGAAATATAGCGACAAGTTTTCTATATAGTCGTATACTTATGATCAATCCTCAATGAAATTCCTTGAAATTGAATCGCGTCTCGATCCGTCGGAGATCGGAATGCGCTGATATATGCATCGTCACATTCCTATTACTCAAATAACAATAAGATGTAAACAATATTGTTCCCACTTGCGGCATTTATTGATAATTAACAACTTATATTCTTTTTTCGTCAATATCTTCTATGATTATAATTAACAAGCGTAATTGTAATACAAAAATATTTTATTACCTTTATATATTCTGACGATCATTAATGGGGGGCTCCAAAAGACGTCGCGCCAAATGAAACTTTTGAAATTCATCAACTAAACGAAATCGCTCGTTCGTATTTAGATAGTCAAATTCCATACATTTTAAAACAGGTTACTTATGAGTGTAACGGCTTTTTAATTAAATAATTAGGGGCCAACAACGTCGATATAAAGTATCTGTTCATATTTAATTTCTGGATAAATCTCATATTTTAAAACGATTTATAGATGTTTTATCATTAGAATTTCTTGCACACATTTTTTCCTGTTACTATTTTCATAATTTAAAATTATTCAAGTATGTAAGTTTATGTATTTTAGTTCTGTGATAAATTTGTTGCATCTGTGTTTTCCGAACGACTAATCGGTTATTATTTTTGCTCTCGATTTTTCTTATAAAATTTTGTTCCAAGTTGTGTAAATTGTTACATTTGGATTATATTTTTTGAATTCACAGCGATTGTATGTTAATATTTTAGAGCTTTTAAAGTCCACTTTCTTAAACTTGCAACTTTCAAATAAACTTCCGATCGTCTTCATTTTCCTTAGTGAAAATCTGTAATTGTTAGAATGCAACCCCTTTGGACAAAACAGCAAAATTAATGGAGTGCCTTATGTAATTAATAATATGGAATTAGGAGAATGAATTTTATTCTAGCATAATTTGAAGAAACACCATATAGATAATAGCAAGGTTTAACTTCTTTTGAGCCGATTAATTCAATAATAAGTAGATAAGATATTATTCTTACCAATTAAATTATGATAAATATGTAATTCGAGAAATATATTATATTGAATGAGGTTAGCGAAGCACTAATATTTCATTCGTACATTAGGTATTTAATAGTTCTTTGTTATAATATTTAAAGTTTGATTTGAGTGAATATTTAGAGAGATTTATAAACTAAGAGGTGATGCTTCGATACATTTTTGAGTGGTTTAGTTGTTTCTATAGAATATAATATTTAATCTATTTGTTGCTGAATTTTACCAAATAGGCTTAGATTAGACAATTATTATAATTTTAGTACATTATGAAGTAATAATTTTTAAATGATTCTTTTATAATCACGTAGACATCTTCCAAAATAGTAAATGTGTGACGTTACATTTACTTATTCCATATTTTAAGGGAGATTGTTAACCAGCAGACTTCTTAATATTTTATTTAAATACTAATTTTAGATAAGACGTGTGATTGTTATATTTTGGTGTGTAACAGTTTAATGTGTTTAGATTTATGTCTGGATGTTGCGTATCTATTACATATATTTATTTCAATTGAGTGGTTAAACATTGTTAAGGTTTGTAAAAAAACGTTAATGGTATGAGAATGGACAATTTATTCCAATTCAAGACGTAAATTGTAAACAAACTACCACATGAGAGTTTTTATACTATGTATTTTATATTTTCGTTAATAATTTTTAATGTGATAATCGTATTAATCAAAAATATTGATTCGCTATACAAATCAGTTTCCTTATATGTTTTTAAATTTATTCAAGGCGACACATTGTTTCGTGTTTAGTTGTCTTGAAGTCCTTTTATAAAGAGATATTCTGACTTTTGGACATCATTGTAGTGTAAGAATGTTTCTTTAATTAAGATTTAATATCTAATTATGAGACATTAGTATAGGTCCATAACGATGTGGATGTTTATCGTTTCCTATTAACCGCACTTAGTCTATGGCTAGAGTAACAGCACTATTGGAGTCTGTTGGTTAACGAATATATCTGTATTATTTGACTTTGGTATTAAAAGTGTAGTCTGTGCCACATGTATATCTATATTTGATATTTCTCCATAGATAGATATATTGTTATTTGTTTTAGAATTAGGATTTATAATTTCCTTAATAGAGATATGTACAGAAAACCTAATTTATATTTATAAATTAAGTATTTCACATTATTATAGAGCTTCCCGTTTGACGACCCTTCTCTATCGTCTACCATTTATGAACCTTGTGTTCGTTACGGTGAATGTCGAATTTCGTTACACCTGTATATTGCCATTCTTTTGTTATCTCAAAAAAGAACAGAGACAGCAACAGTCTCCACAAGTGTAACGATATTTGACAATCACGTTTACTAATATTCCATTTTTTGTAGTGTTTCGACTTCAAGTATAAAATACTATAAAATACATTTGTCTTTCATCTTTTCTTGTCATTTTCTATGAATCACAGTACAAAGTGAAATCATATTGAAGTATTTTCATATTATAGAGAAAATATTAATGCTTATGGCATTGAAATATGAATTGGAATGACGTTATTTTTATTCGTACACAGGATCGTATTGATTTATCAGGTTTATAAAAAGAATGAAAAAAAAAACGAAATTACAACCAAAAATAACTAAGGTACCTAGTTATAATAACCAATGTAAATAGTTAATTATGTTTTGAAAGTTACACTCATATCAATCTAGAGAAAATTGATTTGATAGAAAAATTGTAAGATTTTTAAAAATCACAGAATTGTTTGATTTAAGAATCGATGTACGGATTAAAATAAACACCTTTTACTTACGACATTCAATTTGTTTTTTTTTTCTACCATTATCTACTTATTTCAAATGAACAACTCTTACATTTACGGAATAACAGACAAATATCCACCAAGTAACGCTACCAGTATTTACTGGTTTGAAAAGATTTTTTTTACTATTGTTGCAGTTTGAAGTCCTGTTAAGTAAGGTCCTCGTTTACCTTTAAATCTATACGTGCTTCGGTAGCTTTTTGTTAATACAACTTACTAAGGAAACATGTTTACTTGAATTAAAACATTAAGGTAATGTAAAAATTTCATAGATAGCGTTATGTGGCAGGGTGACTTTCTTGTAGACCAGATAAGTATTTACAGCCAATAAAAATAATAGTTATTTCAATCTAACATTGCCCCAGGATGTGTGTGTTAATATCTCCTGTAAGAATAATAAAATAATCACATTGTAATTTGATTACCCTAAGCTCAACAAGAAATTGATTACCTTTGGCCAGGTTTCTTAAATAACAAAAACTAAACAACAAAACTGAATATGAAGGATGTATAAAAATGTTAAAATAAAAAAAATAAACATAATTACACTGGGAATTAGTTTTTAATACACAAAAAGTCCACAGTTACATTTTATATTTATTCATAAGCAATAAAAATTATAATCCGTATGTGTCACAAAATTGAACCAATTTAACATTTAGGAAACCGATTGATATATTACATACATATATAAATACATACACATGTTATTTCATAAACAAAACAAGTATTGCTGGAAGCGACATAAAATTGCTACAAGAAATACTTTTAATGATATTTCATCGACCGAGATACTTTACTGAATATTGAAATCAACTGAAACATACGCGTTACTGTTTAAACACGTAAAGGCACTTTTAATATAGGCAATTACAAAAAGACTTAAAATATCGAGTATTGATCTGTTATAAAGTAACAAGTAAATACAACCAATACAAAAACATAAAGGGATAAGATATTTTATAGGTATATAGTACCCAGCATTTCTTTTGGCACGTTGGAAACAACAATAGCGCTCTACCCCACGTGCCAACTCAAGTGCGTACTCCGCATTTGCTTTGGCATATTGGAAAGCTGTACTTCAAGAATGCCGGATTATATTTGGATTAAATGATGCCAGTATTTCCTTCGTCAATTGTCAATGAAGTATTCGGTCAACTGGAGATCATTCATTCAATATTGAAGTGTTTTGTAGCTCAGAAAGATTGTCATTCAACACAACCGAATGGTTGGAAAACTCAAGGTAAAATAATAAAGTACAATAATTATTATAACATTAGTTACTTTCGTATTTTACTTCAATAAGTCTTTCTAAATATTCTTCCATTGTCCTACATTACATTCCAATTGTCATTGAAGTATGAAATACAATCGCAAATAATGAGCTTTATGTTCACTTCATTTTTCACTCATATTTGTTTATTTATTTTATTAATTATATTTTCTTAGTATAACAATATCTATAAATTGATTGTATAAGTTCGTAATTATTAAATTCGAATATTTTAACATATGTATATTAATAAACATGTATTATTTTAATAAATCACAAAAACAATTCTTTAAAACGATACATAATATTCGAAATGTAAATGCAATATTTGTGGCCTCAATAATAAATAATTACAATATCTAACTGTTAATATATACCTTCAATTATTTTAATTCACTGTAAATAATTAAAACTAACGGCGCAGTATTTGAAAACGTGAAACATCTGTGAAAATGATATTTTTCGTCAATGATATGTCATCTCACAATCATTTTTATTTATGTTTGAGTAACATCAGTTTATAGCAAACTTCTGATATTAAAATCACAATATTATAAACGTTTAGATCTTTGGAAGATGTATTAAAAAGTTCTAAATACTATCGTTATATCACGTATCAAAGTATTGTGGTTCTTTTTGGCACTTTAATTTTTCGATACTCTATTCGATTTATGTTAGTAATTTTTCTCTAATAAATATGTTATTTGAATTAAATATGGTTAGTAATTTTAATATAATATTAATAACGTTAATAACTAAGCACATTGTTATAAAATATCTTTATTAAATATTTAAATGTATATGCAACAAATATGTTAGTGATTTTTAAGAATAAATTAAGTAAGATGTTTTTTATAAATTGCAATTTGATTAATATACAAATAAAATTTAGTTATTTTATTTATTTCTTTGGTTAATATTTTTACATGGGTTAACTAATTAAATACTTGAAAACATTTAACACTGTATTAATTCTTCATTTAAATCTAATAAACCTTTGTAAGATACATTTGAGATTAAATTGAATTCTCCAAAAAAAAGTTAAAAAAATGATAACATCCATTTCACAGATAAGTTCACGTTTTCAAAAATCAGCATGAATTAATTACCTACAAAAAGTAAACATTAATTGTACATACAAATATTTTTCGGAGTCGCTTCAAACATAATCTAGGATATATGTTATACCATTCGCCTAACCTATGATAGAATTTCGAATTTGATCACGAAGAGAAATTATTATCAAAACTACCTAGTGTACTTCCATAGGGTAAGTGCATTTTGAACTATAGGGTAGTGTGTCGCGGCGACCGTGTCAAACGAAACGCACGTTGATTATAGCTAACTACATTGTCGATATATTTCTGTTTAATGTCAACAGTGAATATTAACAAGCATAGGTATAAAGGATACCTAATTTGGCACAGGATACCGTTCAGTACGAGTGAACTAATTCCATTGAGCTTTCACGAACATACAGACAAACTAAATATAGAGAATACTTACAGTGTCATCTAAGAACATAGATAAAGTCTATACATATTTTTAGTTAGAACAATGATAACTTTCTGCGATTTTTCTTCCATATAATATATATTTATATGATTTAAATTACGATATAAGAAGATATAACTTAAACACGTTGAAGGAATTATGGATAACCATTTGAAATAATAAACATAAAATTTAGGTTTTCGATTACGAACTACATCAGAAATAACTAATTTAATGCAACGATTGCAATTGGTTTTTCTATTGATATTGTCATTATTTGTAATTATAAGATCCAACTTACATAAGAAGATTGTAGATCTAATATAAATAAAACTTAGTGTCTATGAAAATTATTTTATTATGTGATTGATCACCTTAGAGCAGAGATAAAACTACGTCGTGTTATGCAATTTGTTGCTATTCGATTTATATCAATCAATTTATATAGCCTCCATTTATCTGTCAACATTCCCACTCCGATTGTCTTTAGCAAATACCGATCTTAAACTTGTTTCCTGTCCTTTTAATAATGTCTGTCAAATTATAGTTTCATGCAGTCTTTTAAATTTGGTTTAATGTATCAAAGTGGATATAAAAATAAACTTTGAGCTTCGTTTTATGGGATTGGAAATGTTTAATAAAGAGACATTCAAGGAAATTATTGTAAACGTTCAGGTTATTTCATTTTGTAACAATGAATGTTCATAACCTAGATCGTATCTATAAGTTTATAAACTATACTAAATAAACATTTGGAAGCGAGAAAGTAAATTAAATATTAAAGATCTATTCAAGACATATCCGGTTTCGATATAAAAAAAAACATTGTTATATTGATAAAGTTTGTCACAATAAAAACGCCTTCTTTGATACTACGAGCGTGTATAACAATTCCTAAAGACATGCAAAACCATCAGTCGATTTTCAAACAAAATGACGTCGCCCCACGTTTAAAAACTTTAATTAACAGTAATGTTTAAAGTCAACGATATTTACGTTAGGAATAGATACCGATTTATAGCCCAGACATTAGATTTATACTAAAAGGAGAAATCAATAAGTTTAATTAAGCAAACAAATTTGAAAGATCAACAATTTGTAATTTTGAAACTTACTTTACGATATCTAAAATTTAATTATGAAAATTTAGGACAGTGACTGTGGCTTTATATGGAGAGGAAAACGTCTGAAAACGTTGCATTTAGAGTTGCCACCTAGTTTTTTGCAAATAAATAAACTGGTGTTTATCCATCACTCTTAAGAACCTTTAATAACAATAATCTGTCACTTTTAAAAACTTGCATGAAACTTAATAACGTTAAATTATAGTAAATTCATAGAGTTCCAGTGTTTATTCGTTAACGTACTCAATAAATGTAATGCAAAATTATGCCTATCTTATTGTTTTCGAGCAGAATGATATGAAATGTCTGAATACTTTATAATGCAGTACCGGTGGCAACCCTGGGTGTTTGAGGACGAGGGTAGTGTTGGGTAGTGATGGGTAGTGGCGGGTAGTGGTGGGTAGTGGTGGGTAGTGGTGGGTAGTTGTGGCGGCTAGTGGCGGTGGTCGGGCGCGAGCGACTTGCGGCTGGCGGAGAGGTGGTGCGCGCGGGGCGCGGGGCGCTGCGAGCGCGGCAGGGTGGTGGGCGCGACGGCTGCCGGCGCAGGGCACGCCTCGCCCGCCACCTCGCGCGGTTTCCACACGGGCGACCCTACAACACACCAAACACCAAACTCTTTCACAAACAACTTTGACGTCAGCTCTAGTTCGGAATTTGAATTTTGCAAGTGATCGCACCGATCGCCAGGATAACGCGATAAGAGTTGAATGTTTGATGAATGTTGTCGTAGGTTCGGCGCCCCGTGCAAGCGTACGACCGATTAGGACTTCGACGCGCGGACACGAAGGATTACCGGGTAGCGGTGGCGTTGCTTAAAATTTGTTACCGGCGGTCAACATTGTCATCGAACATTCAAATGAAATTGTTAAGTAGTATCGACAGATCAGTTTGTGATGAATGTGGAGGATTTTTTTTATAAGTTTTTTCTTAAATATCAACTACTGTTACATAATAATTTTAAATCTACGGTGCACCGACGGTGTCGTCTTCATCCCGGTTCTCGTCCGGCCTAAGTGCAGTGTCTATGTATGTTTATGCTATATGTAGTATATTCGACAGAAACATTGTGCACAGCTAAGAAAGCACTATGTGTATAGAGATTATGTCTTTTTTCTACTTTTAATTTTATTAAGTAAGAAGAAAAGAGTATATATTGTGTATATTTAAGTGGACTAGTCTATTTTTATTAATTAATATTATATTTATGATTTGCTACAGTTGATTTAAGTAATACCTTCCTTTAAGCGGTTAGGCGCCTTTTTGGAAACTAGCTACATTTATAATTATGTATTTGATTATATCATGTATTTATAGACACAATAATATCCATTATTATAATTTTCGTAAGTTACATACGTGGTATAATAAATATTAAATAAAATGAATAAAATATGATCGAAATAAAAATACAATCTGTTTAAATATTAATTAAGAATAAAAAAATGTCGGTCTATTTTAGTATTTAAATGTAAACTTAGTCTTAGTTTAAGCAGGTACCGAAGAAAAGGGTAAAGTAAATAAAAAATATAGCTTTAATAAATATAGATATTTCGAAATGGAAGACTTAATTAATGGTACAAATCCATGGCGTCCTACGTAATAATGTTAAACCTAATATAATACATTAGTTGTTAAATAAATAATTTAATATTAACAAAAAAGAGAATTTAACAAAAATAATTAAGGATTAAGATCAGTACGATTCCACAGCCATTATAATATAACACTTAGCACTTGAGAGTTACTACAATAATTGCGATAAAATTTAATTATTACTATTTTTATTATTTTTATCTAACTACGATTTAGGACTCTAATCTACACATATAATGAAGATTTTTTGTTAAAGGTATTTCATTGTGTATCTTAGATTTCGTGTAAAACTATTGTTAGTAGTTTACGTATACGAGATTTGAACGTTCCGTTACTAGTCAAAAAGTTCGTTTTAATTTAGCCAACACAATCTGTGTTTGGTTTGAAGATCTCTGATTAGTTTTGGTTGTAATTTAGTTTCGTAATTGCCGTCATAGTTTGTCAGTCTCAGGAGATTATAACATTATTAAAATAGAAAATGAATATACAAAAAACTATAATTTGCGCACTGTAAATTGTAGGTCTGGCTGTTGCTTTGAGTCATATTGTAATCAAATTATCTAAAAAACAATTCGATATTACGTAACCAGCTAAAGTTAAAAAGTTAACTATCAATTCCATTTATTTGAAAAAGGATATAAAAATGAATAAACATCATTTTAGATCTTAATAAAATTAAGAATACAATAAATAACTGAATTAAGGGATTTTAATTAAACGTGTATTTGATTGAATTCGCTCCTGTCCGGTGTATGCTTGAAGGAAGGGCAAGTCCCGCGCTCGTGGCCCGTGCCGTCTAGAGTTTCGACGCTGCTGCGGTCGGATGTTACGAGAATCGATTGAGACGTCAGGGATTTTCTACGGGATTTTGGGACCTTGCCCTTCCCCTTATGCTAGGAACTTTTGCTCTGCCTTTTCCCAGAAAGGTAGCATTGCACGCAAGTGGGGTGTTCAATAGTTTTAGCGATCGATTCCGTCGATTTCGACACGACGATGCCCATTTTCATAGCTTTGTCTTCCGCTTTAGCCAACTGTGAGTAATGCGTTACTCTATCCAGTGAATTAGTACCGATTCTGGCTAGCTTATCACCGCTAGATCTGGAGGATCGCCGGCTGACGTTCGGCGACTTGCACGGAGATCTGTCAAAACTGGCCTGCGGAGTCCGCATTATGCCCTTCTTTGGGCCGGGTTTGGGTGATTTAGCTCTGTCTATACTGTTTTCGCGCGACTTCATGATGCTCCCGCGAGGCGAGCGCGAACCGTCGAAGCTCTGCTGCGGCGACCGCGACTTGTCCATCGAATCTCGCGGAGATTTGCTTTGATCGAAACTACCTCTTGGAGATTTTTGAAGAGATTTGGTCTGTTTGAGACTGGATTTGTTTGGAGATTTGCAAATAATAACTTTGGTGACGCGGTCTCTATCGGGGGACTGATCCATCGATCTGTTCGGAGATCTGTCTCTATTAATGCTGCTCCCGCTGCCCGAGCGGATCACTTTAATCTTTCTATCTGCCGAACACGTCGAACTCTTGCGCTCTGGGGACGATTTCAGAGAATGCGACTCCCGCTTACCTAGTTCTTTGACCATCGTTGGCTGGTACTGAGTGGGCTGGTGGGAAGACTGGATGAGGCGCGCCTGACTGCCGGTGCTGCCGGCGCTCAGGGTCGAAGTCGTGCTGTAAAGCAATTGTAAGAATACATTTTACATTAGGATAGCAGTATAAATAATAGTATCAAATTGAAAAGTAA
The DNA here is from genome assembly GCF_000836215.1 of Papilio polytes. Classification (NCBI taxonomy): domain Eukaryota; kingdom Metazoa; phylum Arthropoda; class Insecta; order Lepidoptera; family Papilionidae; genus Papilio; species Papilio polytes. The sequence goes on from NW_013526359.1 coordinate 923,358, forward strand.
TGACATATGTATGAGTAGGAACAAGTAAACCTACATAAATTTAGAAAAGAGAATATTAAAATAAACGCATGAAGTGAAAGTGTGAAGAGTCGTCCCAATCGACATTGGTGTAGGTGCAGTGTGTCTGTCGTCCGTGATGCTAACCCATACATATGTTGATACCTTAGGGTGAGGTGGTTGGGAGTTCTGCCTAACCCTCGCTTGGCGGGCGGCGGCGGCGGCTCGTCCTCGCCCTCCGACTTAGAACCTGGCTCCGTGGAGCCCTGCTCCGTCGACCTGTCCGTGTCGGTCGTCGGCGGCGGCGGCAGCGGCGGCAAAGTCCGCTTGCTGCTGCTATCTGTTAACATGCAAATATCAACGACATTAAATTCTGGTTTGTTCACAAAATGATCAAAATAAAAAAGAAAATTTAAAATTATCTTACCAGAGGAATCATTAACAGTCTTGCTTCGAGTTCTGAACGTGGGTTCGTCTGAGGAAACATCTTGAGGGGGCTCATCGGCGTCTTGAGAGTTCTCCCGCGACAAGTCACCAACCTAGATAAATATGTAATTTGGTTTAATTAAAAGCAACTACAATTTATTCTTTAACAATACTAAAAGTATCTATGGCAGTTACATTTAAATAAGCGTTTGTTATTGATTCTGAACTTCGGTCTTACCTCAATATTGCCGGCTGATAAACGTTGTCCAGAAGTTTTAGGTTTCTTTGTTTTCCCAAGAGTCTGCGATCCCTGCATTACATGCACCTGAAAACAAGCGTTATTTAGAGTACGTTAGTTATTAATCTCATAATTTTAGCATAAAGTCCGATGATCAAGTAAAACCTGCTGTTTGTGGATAAATAAATAATCCTCTAAAATTATTGTGGTGGTTGTCACATGACACCACAAGAGTTGCAATAGTTAAAAATGATAATGCTTACTAACTTCAGGTGTAATCGTGGTCAAGTGGTAGTTTATACATCAAAAAATGTTTCAATATGTACCTGGTGCTTGGAGCGGTCGCGGTCGCGATCCAGGGTGTGCGGGGCGCGCGGTGGCGTGGGCGCGGGCCGCGAGCTCGGCAGCGACATGTTGCGCACTGACTCGCGGATTATCTGACGGATCGTCTTCAGGAACGCGTTGCGGAAGTCTGCCGTGCTGTTTGATACAATGAAAATTAAAAAAAATGCTTCGGAAACCGATGATTACAAGAGTTGAAGAAATCATCATCAACTTGCCCTTGTCCCTGCGAAGGGTCAGCACGGTGCTGACCTTTCATACATATCTATCAGCCGTATCTGAATTTACTCCCTTCTTAAGCATATCTTTTTTCACACAATTTATCTGTCCATACATTCTTTGGTCTTCGTCTTCCTCTATCTTTGTAGCCATAAGACTTAAAGAAATAAGATACTAATGTTATTTACCTATTAGAGAGTACGTAGACTTTCTCCGAGCGGCGCTGCAGCTGACTCCGCAGGTGTATGAGCTCCCAGAGGAAGTGGCTGTCCATGTCCTTTGCAGAGGAGGCGCGCACCTGCACCTCGGTCACAGGGATTAACACTTGGTACCTTATTATCTCCACCTCATTAGAGTTATTCTTGGACGACACGCCCTGCAATACACAAACATAAAATTGTAATCTTTTAATACATATTACCGATATCTATAACATTTTAAGTGAAAATTATACCATCAACTTCTTCTTCTGTCTCAGTCTTTCTTTGCAGAGGAAAACAACTGCGGATTTAAAGACGAAGCACATGGCGTGCAATTCCAAACCTTTCTTAATTTTCCCTAAGAAATCAGATATATTCAACCATTCTACACCGCCATAGTACAGCAAATCACCTGTAGAAGTAAGAAATAATAAATTAAATTATTCAATGGTGTATTTATAGTTTGTATGTAAAATTGTTTACTCACCAGGGCTGAGATCTATTGGTTGTTTGCAAGACTTCTGGTGTTGCCTAAACAAATGATCAAATATAGCACCATATTCTTCGTGAATTCGTTGCATTTCGTTTATATGTTCCGCGACTTTTTCCATCCCTTTTAATGCCTCTGTAACATTTAAATTGTAAGCACTACAAAAGTAACTTCTATAATTAGAACATTAGCACTAATTTATTACCGTACTGTAGCGCACGTATCTTAACAAAAGTAATTAATTACTAAGTAATTAGTAATAAATTTCATTATGTTTTATGTTCTTGATCTCACCTACTAAATGGAGATGTTCCTCAGAATTAACGTCAGTCAAGTTTCTGAGTTGTTGCAGTAATAATGGATACTTGAGTATCCGCTGAATCGGTTTAATTAAGTAAGACTCCAGAGTCGAGGAGTGTTGTTGCTTGGGGTTGCGCGCCGCTAAGAACTCTTGTAGAGCTTGATTACCCTCATCTGGATGAGAAAAGGTTAAATAAATAACACTCAAAAGGAAATACAATCTTAAAGATCTTGACAAAAACATTTTAGATTAATAAAGTAAATCCAATTTTTACATTTATTACTAAGTTGTAAATTTAGTTGAAGTTAATTAACTAATAAAGTAATAAACTTACTCGGATGCAAAACCTTCTGAGCCTTGCTGTGACTTGCGCAGAACGAGCTGTACAGTTTGAAATGATTGACGTAATATAGGAAAGCATTTCCCACGGCAAAGAGGACATTCTGCAAGACAAAATAAAATAGTTTTAATATGTTAAGTTTTTTGTGTAAGTACTGTCATATAAAGAGTGGTATAATTAATTTTAGTCGCTTTCCCGTTCCACCCTTTTCTTAAAAGGAAAGGATGGGAAGGAAATTTAATGGTGGAGAAGACGCATAGGAAGGGGAAAGTCCTCTTTATGTGCGTCTCCTCTTCCGTCAATGAAGGCAACGCTGCAATTGCGGATGTTTATAGGCATCTGTCGCTTTCCATTTCGGTGGATTCAGGCCGCTTGCTTGTTTGCCACCTTATGTTATAAAAAAAAAATATCTTACCTTGAATTGATTCGAGAATTCGAAGTGATGGAAGTTAGGTTCAGCCTCGAGGGCTTCTTCGAGATTTTGCAAGAATTGTCTTTGGAAAGTCACAATCTCTTGAATATTGCCGAACAGAGCGTTGATTTCGGCGTTCGATAAAAAAGTTTCCTTCTTCAATGGCTCCAAGTAATTTTCCAATAAATTGTTTAGGTGCTGCAAGCGACGGTAAACAAAGTCCCAATTACAATAGAGTATTAATATCCCGGATCGAGTTTAGTTTGAAGTAAACATTTCAGTGAGTGTCAGTTGTCGGGGCGCAGGTGCTGCCGTTTGTGCGGATCCAGAATCCGTTTAAACTTTTCGGCTTTATTTAATTTATACGGTTTGAACGAATTATCAAATTACTTACCTTTCAGATTGTTTTTTAAGCAATTAACAATAAGGAAGTAAACAATAAAAATTGGATTCCATTAATTTTCATAACATGTTTTGAAATTAAGGTATTGTTATTTTAGATGTTTCTTTTGATTTTTTTTTAAATTACGTCGTCGTACAAAGAAGTTATTTTATTTGTTAACTAGATTGGTGACGTCTAATGAAATCGGTTTTATTATAACAAATGAGAACAGTGTATAGCTAGTAAATATAACTCAAAAGTAGATATTCTCGTATAAAGGTTACATTTAACTATATTACATTGTTACTTTGTACCTTGACATAAGCACGCTCGGTGTCGACCAGCTCGAGCAGCACTTTGCGCAGCTTGTCGGCATCAGAGAGGTGACGCGAGGGCGTGGCGGCGGCGCTGGCGAGGCTGCCGGTGGGGCTGCCGCGCCGCGTGTCCGCCGGCGACCGGCACCAACCAGTCACTTGCTCCGCACTCTGATAGTTACACCACACTTCGCTTCTTAGCAAATATTTTCCAAACACTGATACCCCCTTCAATATTATTACATTATGACCAAGCTGTTGCTCGCAACTTCGTCAATGTGAAATTAATAAATAGTAAAAAACATAGCCTATGTTACTTACTGATAACGTAGCTTTTTAATGGTGAAAGAATCTTTGCAAATGGACCAGAAGTTTTCGAGTTATTTGAATACATACAAAAATACAATACATTCCTCTTTATAATATTAGTGTAAGTATTCTTTAGTTAAGGCTTATTGAAAATAATTAAGATAAGTTAGTAAATAAATTTAATCTTCTTAATGTAATGAATATTAACAAGATAAATATAATTCTGTTAATCTAATGATATTTAACTTTAATTAAATAATATTTGACTCTTTGAAATAACTCGTAGGAACTTCAATGGAGATTAGTTGTGAAATTCGAAATCTCAGCTATTGTTTAGTTACCGAAGTAAAGTTCTGCTGGATCAAACTATTGAGATTGTGGTCGCTTCAGCGTTTAGACTCGAGCGACTTAAACACTTGCATGAGAATACGCCGGCTCTACATCGAATTAGTAATTGATAACTAATTTATTTGTTTCTAACCAAAACTACTAATTTTACGTATATATTTAACAAAGTTTTCTATTATTGAACAAGTTATTAGAACAGAGATTGAAAAATATTTATTTAAAAGTTCATTACGTCGATTGCTTAAATTTATAAATTCTTCAAAACAAAAAAAAATATTATCAAAATTGGTTCACTAGTGGCGGAGTTATGCCGTAACACACATAAAAAACATACAGACGAATTGAGTACCTCCTTATTTTGGGAATTCGCTAAATGATAATGGAAACATATAAATCAGTTATTGTGCTAAAATAAAAATGAACTACCTTAAGAAGATTCTCGATTTCGAATGAATTAGTTCTAGAGCTGACTTTGGGAGGTCCGGATGTTGTAGAATCACCGCCATGTGCATCTGTTTCGGGGCTGTATAGTTCTTTACCTGTATACAAATAAAAATAATTGTATTGCGTTTAAAAAAGGAACAAACAGTCTCCTCACTTTGATTAACCATTACAAAAATAACTTCTTACCGTTATACTATGATAATAATTGAATGCTGTAACCATATCTTTGTAACATGTTTGCTTGTCTGTTTTATTTAATATTTTTATAGAATTAAGTTTAAAATTGTATTTTAATATGTGAAGGTTTAAAACGATTCTCAAATACAAAGAATCTGGTCTGAATGTTTATTAAAAGCACAAAGTGGGGGCGCGGAAAATTACATGTTTGATGTGGAGCAAGCTTTATGACACGGAGTGACACAATGTGCTTTTTTGGTCGAGGTGAGTCAACAGCAGCGGCAAATAGCCTACGGAAAGGGTCACGGCCTTCATTTGACGCCGCGTCGAGAGTATACTTGTTTCTAACTTAGTATGAATTTCTACTTGCCTACACGAGTGTTTTTCATTTATTTTTGTTCAGTTTAGGGACAAAAGCTCGAGCATTTTCTTTCATTTTAACGTTTTGTTTAAGTACTTTGATTTTTTTTTATTTCTGCATTAATTAGAATTGTTTAAGTTGAAGAGAATGAACCTTATTTCAAATTGAAATTGATACTTCTTGTAACGAAATAATTGGTTCTACGATTAATTATTGAATTCTCGGCTCAGCGGTACTTCCTAGAAATGAGAAACAACATTAACGTGTCGGCAGATTATTCGGAGTGTTAAGCTTAAATAAACCCACGTTCGACCTACATGATAAATATGCGGCCAATCGTGAAGTTACGAAAACTTAGCTGTACATATGTACTCAATTTTACATGTATCGAACGAACTTCATTTTAAGAAAACAATTAAAAATGTTATAAGACTTTTTTGTATACCATTTTCAGGGATGTACACTATATAACAGATTACACGGTTGACGTTGTTTAATAAATTTTCATATTTCTGTGTACAGTGTGTAAGTCAATATCGCAAAAACGTTATGAAAGAAATGATAAATGACGCGTTCATAATCGAACAGGCTATCGGAGAGAGCTTTTCAATTTAAATAACGAACATCCTGTGAATAAAGGTCCGTGTAACGATATGCTTTACACGGTACGTGCCATAACTCATTCCGTAGCAAATATACCAGACATGTCCGATATAGGTATTGTTTGGAGCGGTGTCGTGTGGCCGCATCAAATTGTGTTATTGTGGACAATGTTAAGCAAACGAGTATGCAGCTCGTGTATACATAATAATTAGCTCTTGTTACACAACAGAACGCAGTCGTTGTGAATTCAACAGCGCAGCAAAATTCGCCTGGACGAGTTTAAATAATGACCACCGAGAAAATAATTCGAAAAAAGGAATACGACGAAAAGGATGAAGAGGTTAAATTAAATTAATTTATGTTTACAGGTTAAATCCCCTCGTCGCTTTTAACCAAAATTTATTGCTCGGTAATTCTTTACTGTGCCGTTATTCATAAGAAAGTACTTAAACATCGTCTTATGTAGTAATATTTTAAGATTAAATGTGAGTCATTTTATATTTCGTAGCGAACCGTATATTATGTAGAGATTTTGCTTCTTGTTTTAAAAGCAATTCCAGTTTCTATGATATTCTTTAGCAATCTACAAATACCTATAAAATATAAAAGTATACTTTACTAGCAGTATCAGCATGTTATTTTCTCTATTTCATATTACATTATTGGATAAAAGCCACAATATTGTAAATCTGTATTGGAAACGATGCCAAGTAATACATAGAAAATGATTGAAGAGTTGCTTGTTAGCGTCGGGGGCGAAATGGAAATGTTAATTCAATCTATATTGCTCGCTAAAGCAGAATAACTATGCAAAACAATACGATTCCATTTGCTGATACCGATTAAAATTTAATTGGATAGTGCTGTGGTATGTATCGACATATTGGATGGTCTATATACTAATGATCGATATTAATTGTTTGCCAATAATTGTGTCAATCGATGTCACCGCACATACTCGCTTAAATTGCACAAGCATATATAGAGTGATGTATCTAGCAGCTCATAAATATTGCCGTGTATATACAGAGAACATAATGTTGCGACGCGTACGATTTGCATGCACGTGAGTGTACTGAGATTTGTGTCTTTTATTTCTACTGTACTTAGATATAGTCCATGTGACTGGCCATGTCTTTATAACTGTACTCTTACATCTTGTAAATCTCTGTATTAAACTTAGACGAAGTAATATATGTTACTCATTCATTGCCACAGAATTACTTATTGAAGTATTGTGCAATAGCATTGTAAGTGTGTAAGGGTACTCACTCCAAGCAGGCGCGGGCACGATGAGGCCGGATATCATGTCGTCGGAGATGACGGGCGGCTCGCTGGGCGGCGGCGGGCACACCAGCGAGTCTATTATGTCGTCGGTCGCGGCGCGCATCACACCGCTCAGTTCCGGCGGCTCGGTACGTGACGACCTGGTTGAAATTTACATTCAATTTATGTAACCGTAGAATTCTACTCCACACATATATTAATATCTACATATTGCAATTCTTTTCTCAGTACAAGACAATACAGATATTCTTAAAGTTGCCCGACTTTGTTCTGATAGATGGATAAACAAATAAAAAATGTATATTCTAGGTTCTTTGTTGATAGAAAAGCTTTTATCGGTGACAAAACAATTGAAATTGAACAAGTTTATAATTTACGTACCAACAAATAATTCTTTTCTTTGAAAGTTATCTATAAAATATTATTTAAGTGGTGTATAAATAAAGTTAGCGAGCGACCACATATAAGCTCAATAATCTCAAGTAATTGCGTTCGCCTAGAAAGCGATAAGTCCTTCACAGTTAGCCTTGTGAAAATATAAATGTATGATTACTGAAGGCTATCCTTGTGCCATTTTTATAGATAACAACTGACAACGAAGATTAAGTCCTGGTACGACGGAATACAAATGAAAATGGCTTGTTTTTTACAAAGGAGGGATGTTCTTTTACTGACAGTTTATACTCGAGGTTAAGTGCGGTTACATGATTGTTTGTTTGTGCTAATTTAATGAACCATCTTGTGAGATTCTTAGGAAAATGTTTTATGAAATACAAGTAATGAGGTAAAGGTAATAAGGTAAATTGCTTTATGGAATTGGTTTCTAAAGGATAAAATGTTATTTGGGAGAGGATAATGTGTTTATAGTTAAATTTATCGTTCAGTTAATATTGATTTTTATTAGTATTCTCTTCATATTACCGACCCTTTTCGATTCATAGTTCATAGTAGGTTATCTTTATAGAATTTATGGATATTGTGCTGTGGTTCGGATATTTTTAGTACAATTTTTAATTAAGATCTTGCAGGGTCAGGAGCCTTTAAAAAGTATTGACTTTCGTTTAATTACGTTTACGTAAAATGATATTTCAGTTAACGGGACGTACATCAAAGGGATAAGTAATAAAAGGTTAGGACGTAATTTTTATTTTATGAAACATTATAAGGGGCACAGGCATAAAACCTGTGAACTTTTACCACTAACTTACCACATGGGAAACAAAGTTATCGTGTCGCCGGCGGCTTTAGCGGGCTTGTTTTGTTGTGAAAGTAGACAAAACGGTTCAGAACAATGGCATGGTGTCGAGAGTGAATATATCGAGGTGTGTATTTTGTCGGGGAACATTAATTGTCGCGGCGCGTAGACGTCAGGAGGCTCCGTGGCGGCTCCCACAATGTGCGGTGCGGTGCGACGCGGCGCGGTGCGGTGCGGTGCGGTGCGGTGCGGCGCGAGGCCGCAGGGCGAGGGTGTATGTAGGTCGCACCGAGCGCTTCAGTAAACTTGTCGCGGTCGCAAAAGGTCAGGTGTATGAGGGCGGGAAATGCCTATGAAGGCCTCCTCGCCGCTGCCGTGCGCCGAGCGCCGCGTTCGACTTCCGTTCTATTAGGCCCCAGCCGCTCGGTTTCCTGTTCCACCACCACTTTAGCGAAGCGAAAGTTAAGTTGTTTTTTCCTCTATCCATATTCCCATCTGCCCTGAATTATTTATTTCTAAACGACACTTCCGAACTCGGCTACCGTAAGTGATTAATGATAAATGATAAACTAAGATGACGGTGTAAGATTCGGAAGGTAATAATGCGGAAAGTTGGCGGGAAGTTGCGCGAACTTACCTCATCATCATGACGAGCGAGAGTTCCTCTTGCAGGACGCTCTCCAAATACATCATATCGAGGTCGGACACGATTGCTCCGTTGATCACCATTATCTCGTCGCCTTTGATTATCCCTGACAAAGGAGACAATTATTGCAACTCGAACGTCGAATAGATTTTTTTTGTTTGGAAAAACACAGAGAAGTAGCGCAATTAGTTTGTAAATTGTATATTCAAAGAAAATGTTAATCTACATCGAGATTCTACGAATGATAAAGGCGATTCGAAAGAATTAATTCCAATCGACATTGCTGTTACATTCGAATTTAAAAAATTGTGTATTGTTATTGCATCATCTCGGAATAGTAACAGAAAGCTCTAATGATTCCGTTATTGTAATTATGGTTAATTTAAGGATAGATTTATAATTCATGTGTTATAGTAAGTATTAACCGTTCTGCATGGCAACGCTCTTGTCTTCGACGCGGCTGACGTAGCAACAGAGTTCGTCCTGTCTCTCCGCGTTCTCTATCAACTCCGCTTCCACGCTGAAGCCCCACATCTGCTCCAGAGTGTTGCGCTGCAGTTCCACTTGGTACAAGATCTTCGCACACACTTCGACGACTTCGTGAGTATGCAACTGTATGAAAAGAATTAAGTATTAAAAAAACAAGAAGACCTTTTATCCTGCTTATATTTTAAATATAATACAAGTCTTAGTAAAATCTTCAATTAGAAAATTCTATAGCATTAGATTTATTATGCTCTTAATAACTGTACGGTTACCTTGTATCTATGATATAAATGTGTATTTAATATTTTAGCATTTTATATGTAAACATAAGGTAAGTAGATCAGGTAGCTATCGTCATAGTGTAATTAAATTCATTTGGGTTCGCGTAATTGGTCCCCGGGGTCCGCAATGATTACAAGCGGGTATCATTAAGTGAATTGCCTGCCTGTTGCGGCCTCAAACAACTGTTTAAATTACCAATTTAAATCATTACTTTCAAATTTAAATTTATTGTTGTTTCTGACGCTATTAATATTATTGCAGTATTCATCTGTTTATTGCTAAAACCGTAAACAAACTAAAAACTATAACGATTTTAATTATACAAAGTGAATAACAGATCGGAGTCCACTAACACAGGTATTATTTTTATTGATTATGCATTTATGAAATAGATAAAAATACTTTAAATAGACTTTGTGACAAGAATTGCAAATACGTATCTAGACAAATGCAATATCCGATATGTATAAAATTCTGTTGAAATATTTCAAATTAAAAAAAAGCATTCAAAATATATTGGAAAGGTGTTTTCTGTGAATTCTATGATTACTTCGTTACATTTCTCTATCGGATGCGATATAAAATTCTTGTTTCCGTTTTCCACAGAGTTTACAGTTTTTCCTAGAAAACCACGATAGAGTACTATGTTAAAATAAATTTATTTTAAAATTTCCGCTTTTTTAAACGTCGAAAACATTTAAACTCCTTAACATTTCGATCAAAGTTTAAAATGTGTATAATGTAAAATGTGTACACTTCAGATACTATTAAAACTTTATCTTTTTCTATTTTAAAAGACAATTTATATTAATGATTTCCATCACTATAATATGTAAGAAGTGCGAAGATTACATTCAATTAACTTTTACGATCAACAACATAAGTAAATTTATTATCACTTTAATTAAAAATAAACGAGAGGTAGTAATTTTAACCTCTTAAGACTAGAACGTACCACAAAAGAGCCTTTATAAACTATATCAGAATTCAAGCAAAGGAACGTTTATTTTTCAAGATCATATGACTCTATGAAGTATGGTGTTAGATTTATCATCTATCATGTCGGTAATCGTGAGCCTTTATTTAAACCTTATCTAAATGTTGGGAATTAATTAACAAAATACTAACGTATGTTTCAATAAGATCACTGCGGTGAGGCACGAAGTAGTTGTGGTCCTCCATATCACGTCGCTTTTTGACGCGCACGAAGTGTTCCAGCGCGTTGAGAGAGCGTCGAGCGCAGGCGGCTACCAGGAACTCCTCCACCGACATCCCTTCCCTCACCCCCACTGTGGCTGTGGTACCCTCAGGGAGGGACACCCGGACAGCCGCCTCGCTCTCCTCACGTGACATCTGGGTAAACCACAAGACGGTGAATACTTGACAAAGGATATTCCTGTTTAAACTTTTTTTTTGTCGTTTTAAAGTCGTTGATCGTATAACATTAAAATCTTTATCAAGAGGCATACTTTTTATGGTTAGTGATTTTATATAGTATTTCGGAGGAAATGTACTAAATAGTATACAACATTTCTTCGTTATTCTGATTTGTTCTCTTAAAAGATAAGTTACATATAAAGTTTAAAGAAAGTTGTTAGCTTAACTCACTGTCTAGTAAACGATGCGTATATTTTCTTTAATAATATAAGATATTAAATTTCCTAGCGAACTTGTTATGTTTATGCACAGCATTTGTCGGTACTGTTATTGCTACCTTCTGTGTAATTTGTTGCGAAAACGGCAGCGTTCAGGCAAGGAGGCGTTTAATGAAAGGTAGTCCAAGAAAATGGGCGACGTAGAAGTATACTAATAGGCTCCTTTTCTACTTGCATTACGGGCAGGGTACTAATACAAGAATATTGCAGAGTATATCCGTATTTCTTAAGCCTCGGCACTATTTTTAAGATTTAATTTTCTCGTAACATACGATGCACGATTTAGGTTAGTACAAGAAAAATACATTTGAAAGTTTTATGGCGTCTGTCCAGTCTAAGCGACGATATATTGCTTCTTTAAAAGCATAGTACGGAAGGAAAAAAATGTTGCTTTGTTTTTCTAGTATTATCCTTAGATAGAAAGAGCTTTTAGAAAGAAACGTTGGCTTTTAAGTAATGAAACTGTTATTGGTTTTGCTTTATTGGTTGTGTTATGTGATGTCGTTCTTACAGTTTTGATAGGATCTACGTAACACAAAATTTGTAAAAATAATATAACATAGTTGTACTACGTAGAAGTAAATTGTAAACTGTCCAATTTATTGGAAAGACAAAAAATCATAAAACCACATTTGCAGGTTTTATTAATTACATTCCTTAGTGTAGAAAATTCAAATGATAACACTTCATCTCGTCGTATGTTACATTAAAAAACGAGCGAGAAATGAGTCGTGCTGAAAGCGAAAAACAATTTTTACCCTCTTTTCATACTGGACATTAAGTTCGTATCATTTTCGCAAACAACAGAGTACAGCGTGTAAAAAGATAAAATATATTTTATAATGCATTTTTCGCAGAAGTGTACAAAAGAGCGTGTGCGTTTTAATTAAAATGAGTGTAATCGAGTGTACCTGCATGGAGCGTCGACTGGAGCCGGAGTTGGAGCGGGAGAGGTTGGGGGCCCGCCGCTTGGTGGCTCCGCGGCCAGCCAGCAGGTTGTTGAGTAGCGAGGGCGAGCGAGCGCATATGAACGCGTGGAACGACGACACCGTGAACACGCCCAGCTTGTTCAGCGTGCTCTTTGTGCCGCGAGACACGTGTGTAAGCAGCGACTGCAACAAGCGACCCTTACATCCCTGTTATCTTTTAATCCTTTTAATTCTATTAAAAAATGTTATGATAGTTGTACAGTGAAATACAGGTGTATTCTTCAAACTTATTTAAAGATTGCAAATGATTGATTTTAACAAATGTCACATAACTTTTAATTCTAACATTGACAATAAACACAAAGTATTCTTTATACTAGTATATAAAAAGATTAGCGTTGAACAACGGTACCGTCTGTACATTTATAAAAGTTAGTTTGAGTTTAATTTTCAAAGTTCGACTTAAAGTCAGCTTTAAACATAACGAGTGTCTGCTATTACAATAGAGATAGTAGCGCTCGGGAAATTTTATAACTTATGCAATATATTCCTTACGAGAAACATGTTTCTCTGAATTCAATATGAAAACAAAATGTGAAATTCACTCATATCGTTATCTAAAAACTCAAGAATAAACTGATGAAATAAATCCTTAGAATTTACGTAATGTGAAATTATGTTTCATGATGCGCGAAACGGTCTGAATAATGATACCATTCAGACTTTTTCAGGCCTCCTCAACCCTTAAATATGCATAAAACCAAGTGTGTATTTATAATAAAGGGTTATAATAATGTTGCTGCTTCGCTGGTTTCCTTATGGTTTACTTTTATTCATGATTAAGATCCGTCTGACGTACGAAGCTGGTGAATTGTGGCGCCGTCTATTGTAATTCTAGTTAACTATTTATATTGCATGACATGGGTCTGGTATAATAGATATTCGTGGACCCTGTACGGTCTCACGTCGACTGCGAGCTGTCAATTTGGCAATGTAGCCAACAAAAATCCCTTTTCTGTCACTACGATGAAATCATTTGGCTGACCATGTTCGCGGTCATTTTCCTCGTGGTATTGTTTCACAATTCATTATTATTATACATTATTCTTTCTGCCATTAAGATCGGTAGCTAAAATGCTTTGCTTGTATTTCCTTTGATGATGTTTATTCGTCGACGTCTTTGTTTTTTGCCTTTGGTTTGGCAAACTGTAGTACGGCATTAGACGTCATTTGGCTCGGTATTTATTTTTGTTCAGACCTCGATAATGGCTTTAAGTCTATTTTTTCCTTAAGTATAAAAAGGCAATTCACGATTTTCGTTCATTTATTTATTCTTTAGGATATGATGAAATGGTAATTTTATTTGAATATATGTCTTGGCGAATATAGATTTAAAGAATATTAATAAACTGCAAGGAATTATTGACTTCACAGAAAAACGACCAGTTAGTTAATAAATTATACTAAGTTGTAACATTTTCTAATGTTTGATTTTTATTTTAGCAGTTTATGTGATATTTTTGATTGATTAAATTACTAGTTACAACTTTTTAGGTTTACCTTAGGGTTAGGCAGCTCGCCACTCTGTAGGCTGGCCATGTAGCAGCGCAGACGGAACTGCTCGCAGTGAAGTCTTTCCAGGTTCTCCTCCCACTGCAGCATCTGCACCACCAGCTGTGCTCGCGTCTCCGGATCCGATACCACCGACTGCTGCAGGTCCGCCATCTGCTTCAGCTTGTGATCCTACCATACATAACACTTTTAATATCAAGCTACAACTAGAATTCCTGTTTCAAAACGGTATTTTTACTTCGAATTAAGCATATTAGCAGAAGTATTTTCAGAGTGTAATATAAATTTCCCAGATATATATGTTATGTAGAAAATTGAAACATAGTATATTGTATTCCGTACGTATAAAACATTTGTTAAAAATCTGTGTCCCCATTCCAACTTTTCCGAAAAAAAAAATAAAACAACCAATTCAGGTGAAATTTCGTACATTCTACTGGACATATCTACCGTTTGATTGTCACAAAAACGATCCTCTAGTACTTTTAAAACTAGTACGAACTACAGAAATAAAATGTATACATTTTTGTTTTAAACCTTTTGTGTTCATTGTTCCGAAATGAATTAAATTTGTCAAGGTAAAGCAACAAAGGCTTAAAAATTCGATTATGTATTACATTTTGCACGGCAGGCGGAGATCCCGAACTCGGCACAGAGCAAGCTGCGTTATGAATATTAATGAACTGACACCGCCTGCCCCTGATCACAACACCAGATACACCTTACAGTATCTTTATTAAAACCATGAATTTAAAGCTGGTGGCTTTAAACCTAAAATGTTCTTACAGGGAAGAAATAAACTTAATGTTTATTGCTATTCTCTAACGATGCATTAATCTATGCAACAAACAAAACATTAACGGACGCTTTAGAACTACTATTCTATGATATAATACAAAAAGTAATAAGGCCTTTAAAAGCGTAACATCAACATCCGACTTAATAAATACCTAAAGTATGCAAGTTCGAAACAACTTTGCTCTATATTTGGAGTGCTAACAGCTATACGTGGAGTAGATAACAAAAGAGATTGCGATGGAAACGCCGACGTATTCAGCTGGCTGCATTGTGCTCCCGGTATTTGATTTAGATGGCCAGGCCGCACAGAGGGTTCATAGTGCCGTTGGAAATTAAAGCTATATTCGCATGTTATGTTCGTGCATTGATCAGAGTCGGCCGCAAAGGCTTTGATGCGTGTTGCGGTCGCCCCGTGCGGGTCAGAAATTGGCACCATTTCCACTTGCAGCGTTACAGACCGCATGTAAACCGCCCACGGCCACGCCCTCTATAATGTATAAATGATTACGTTCTACTGAGATTTCTTTAACTTTTCGTACGAAATATTTTTTTGTTCTCAAATCAATAAGAGTCCGAAAAAGTATGTTTAATCGCTAAATTGTTGTAATGAAATTTGTAGACTGATAATATGTTTTAGGGATTGAATTTAAGCTAAAGTGAAATTTATGTATACCTACCGCAATTTAACTTAGTAGAAGAAAACATTCCTGAGAAATACGGTAAAAGCAATAAATTTATCTGCATAAATGATGAATGCTTTTTGCTTCGCTACATTGTACACACTTGAAAGCTTTACCCGACTCGGAGAGTTGCGGCGAGATTGTAAATTGACTCTTATTGTGGTGCATTTTAAAGCTGAATTCGGACCGTTCACATTTTAGTTTACGAAGGTAGTTAGTGATTCGTGTCAGTCAAACAATACTTCTGTTGGTTCAGGCCGACACGGTTTACACCGTTGAGCTGTGCATAATATCGAAGCGAAACTGTATTGTGTTCCTTCACCTTTTCAATACGCTGCAGATTTTTCAGAGATTATTTTTATTCAAAAACATTTGTATTACTAAAATGTGTTACTCTTCTTGGCTTTTCAATCTATATCTTTAAACATGGCCGTCCCCTATCTTGTGATTAAACTGCGCTCTGTGTATACTTACGGATTCTATAGCTTTCTCAAGACGATATATTTCCTCCTGCAGCAAATGGAGCGTTCCGGTTTTGCCGCGGTGGCGGGCGAACGCCGCAGCGCATGCACTGTGTATGCTATTCACCCAGTTCTCGAGCTCGACCTGGACGGTTACATAATATGTGTATAGATGAAGTGTTACAAGTGCTTTATACGGTATTTTTAGAATTTCTAAACAACTCACTTGGCACGGAGCTTGGAATAGGTAAGCGTCGCCAAACGCTGTGCTCAGGCAAAATATGTAATCGCGCTTCGGATGCTCGGGAATGGGCTGCATTATGGCGCCGTCGACTATAATAAGGTGCTTCGGAGCGGCCTCTACGGACCGACCCTCTCGGGAATCGCACGGATAAAATAGAAGAGTGGTGCCTTTCAGACAAACCCAATATCCCTTCCAGCCTCGTTTGCGTGCCAATTCGATCTGATGTTTTTTACGAAGCAGCCACTTCTTCACGCTCAAGAATCTGTACAAATAAATGAAATGAAATGTATTCATGAAATACAATGTAGTCATTCATTATTTTTGTTTTATGTTGTGTTCAGTTTTTTAAAACTACTGCCCAATTGTTCTTAAATTGTAAACTTCTATTCTCAAATTAACGAAATAAAAACGATGGTTTGAAAAGTTTTTAACAGTATTCCAGGTATTTCACGATGTTAAGCGTTTTGACCCAATTAAACACGGCCGCTTGGTCTCGGATGGGACCGTGGCCGTGTTATGATTTCAATTGCTCATTTAACTTGAAGAACTTTTTGAACGACTTCGAGTGACGTTAGCGAACGAGAGTCTCTTCAGAGCATGCCGGTCGTATAACGACATTGTCGCCATTGTCGGGGACAAGGAGAACAGATTGTAATCGTGTTTGCAACACATTCACTTAAACTGCAATTACTTTTAGAATTGTAACTTTGTATTTCATAAGTTGTTAGAGCTTTGCATTCACCGCATTTCTACTGTTAACTCGAGGCTTAAACATTCCGAGCGGAAATCAGTTTTCATCGCGGGATTTAATTTGAGTTAAACTATGTGTAAATTGCGAACATAAATTGAAACGATATACCTAACAATTTCTGTGAATTAATTTTAAAGTCTTAACTTGCAGGTTTACTTGTTTTAAATGTTTCTTTTAATGATTTTCTTCAGTTATTGGAGAGAGAGTTCAGAGAAGTACCTATTAAGGATAAATTGTAAATTAAATGCTATGTTTTTTTTTAAATTACACTTGTGTTGCATATTGATTAAAAGTTATTATGTTTATTTTCAATTTTCTGTAACGTAACGTTTCTGTCATATGTCGTTCGTATTTTAACATGTTCTGTTCTACTGAAGACAAAAAATGTAATAAAAACATTAATACTTTTTTCTGCAATCTCAACGATATTACAAAATAAATGTTTCTGTGTTTTAAATCAGTTATTGTTCAAAGTTTCAAGTTCTTCTCAAGAAGCAGTCGCGTAAACAAACTTGATTTTAAGTTTTATATAAGCGCAACCTCGGTGTATTGTAACTTTGATTTGCAATTGTAAAGATGGATTCAGCGAATTTCTAATTTAAAAGTAAAGTTCTAAAGATCCATTTTCATTAATTTATGCACGATGTAAATAGTCTGAGACGTTAACAGTATACAATGCATAAATATTTTCTTTAAATCTCCAACAAGAAAGTTAAAATTGTTATTACTAACAAGATTTAAATGGATACCAGGTGAAATTCTGAAATAGAAAATACTGCCAAATTATGCAAAAAAGTAACTACGCTAATGGATAATACTTTGATAAAAAGACCGCAGCTTTTGAGTAGGTTTTTAATTCGAGATGCTTTTACGTATTCAGTTCATCTGAGTTAAACTTTTCTCCATTCGCTTTTTTACTTACACATTTCTAGAGAACATCAGATAAAACATGGTTCAAAAATATACATCAAATACTTTCCATCGTATGTGCTTTTTTTAAAGTCAACATCTTTAGTTTCACTATTCTTTAGACAATTATTTTCATCTTTGTTTTGAATTCAATCCATATTTTAATAGTTGCTATTTTAAGTAAGTGTTGAAATCCATTTTTAAATTTAACTATTTATCTACTTTCACAACTAATTTTTACGTATGTTTTATTTTTATAATCTTTTTATGGTGTTAAATAAATAGCTTTAACTCTTAGAGAAATTTAGTTTGCCTAAAAAGTGAACAAAGCTCCTACAGAGTTCTAAATATTCATGGTCAATTAACACCAGCAAGCAACAACATAACCCGTTAGTAATTTATCCTTGTCCTGTACAAAAAGTTTTTGTTACAAAACATAGTTTTTTTAAGGTTCATTAAGACCGTATTTGAATTTTAATTAATACGGTATATCTACTAATTATCGCAGGATTAACATGTTCTGAGGAAAATTACGGTACCCCTTTGTAGAGTAACTACGTTAACTTTTAATTAGTCTGAATTTTATTCATTCGTCGCACACTGTCTATACTTTTAGAATTCTCGGCGGGAGAGAAAAAATACTCAGAAAGTCCTCGTATTTTCCCCAAGTAATAAAGTAGTAAATCATTTAGTACCCGTAAAAGAAATAGCTTAGTAACTACGTATTTCATGATATCCTTTTAAGTCCTGTTTACCGTAAAGTTTTTGTATCGCACTCGTTGATAAGCCTTGAAGAAAAAACCCTCATCGAAGCCAAACATTCTGTCACGGGCTGCCTGCTCCTTGTTCCTTTTACAACCTGAATGGGTCACGGCTAAGATTTCCCTCCGGTCATTTGGGATTCATGGAACAGAAATTGTAGCCTCGAGACTTATAAAGGACGCTGTAGGCTTAAGAAAACTCGTCAAGTTCTAGCGATATCACTTTTCTTTGCAACTTTCCTTACAATTATCTTAAGACTAAGGAAGACAGGTGCTTTTACGGAGTCACTGATTTCAAAGGATCATCTTTGTGGAGGTAAAAAAGGAATACTAGCGAAAAGTAAGATATCTTTTCGACTACAACATTCGTTACTAAAATGGTCGGTCATAACCTTCTTCGCTAATTTCTTTCCTTCTACGATTCGTAAATATATTATACCATTAGTTGTTACTGGCTACTTTCTTACTAGGAGTATCTTTTTCATGTCGTCATTTGGTTTAATTATAAAACAGATTTTATTAAACTTCACACTTGTTTTCTAGATCCAATATTTATGTAAAGTTTAACATCTAGAAGTTTATGCATAAATTGATAACTGTTTTCAAACACAGCGTTTCTTAGAATTTATTAAGATTTAGTACGACATGATTAATTTTCGTTTTTATACCTAGTGTGAAGTAGTATATCAATCGTATTATAAATTATTTTCTGCCCATCGATCGTTACATCGCGGCTAATACCAGAATCGTAACATCGAATTGGTACGTTGTGTCAAAAGTTTTCATTTTAAACTACAGTATTAATTATCGCTTAGTTTGTGACGATCAATAAATGCGTATGCGTACCCCGCTTTCCTGACAGCGCCGGTGCAGTTGAAGGACGCCGCCGCGGCGCCAGTCTGCTTGCCTTTGTAGGGGGAGTTCATCGCGCTCTCCCCGGCCTCCTCCTCGTCTGACACCGCAGTCGTCAGCGACATGCGATCATCGTCCGATATCTACACATATATACAACACATTAATTTATAAAAAAATAAATCTCTCAATCTTAATATAGTATGTGGCATGTCGGAAACAAGGTCCATCTTGACAAGTCAAATCAAAAGCAGGGTTACTGATACGTCCAATTGGTTTATCATTTATCATTGAAATGGATCTCCGCTTTAAATATCTCACAAAAATCACTCTATCTATACTTACTAATATAATAAAGCGTAAATACCCGCTACTTTGATGTAAGATGTACTGAGACGTAAGATGTCATCAATCACAGCATATTTTTTTAATAATTCTTACTTTCATAAAAAGCTCTACTCTTACGAAACGCTTAAGGCTATATAATTTCAAGTTATTAAACTTGGAGAAAAATAAATTGGAAAAAAACCTTCATGTGGAAAAGGGAAGCAAAGTTGCTACGGTTTGTCATCATGACATGTCATTCTACATTTGCAATTAATAATTTAACACATGTATTCGTAATTTCATGCGGATGAAGCCGCACGGGAACAGTTAGTTTAATCTAAACTTCTACAAAAGTTGAGTTGAAATTGATTGTTTTGGTAGAGCAATAATTTGAGTACATTTTCTACAATACTTACTTAAGCTTACATTAATAACGATTAATTCATCCTTTGTCTTCTTGCGTGATTTTCGAGGTAAATGTGGTCATATGTCCTATTTCAAGCATTTCAGGCAATCGTTACGGTTGTGGTTTATGTTCAGAATTTCAAAATCATTGCAACCACTATAATGTGAATACTATGTAACGATACATTTTATAGCTAAATTCGTACGAAAAGTAAAAAAAAAAATTGTTAAAGTTACGGTACAGAAGTGTGTAGTTAATATCATTTGAATTGTGTGTATGAAGGAATATTATAGCAGTTCACGTAACATACGTGCATATATAAATAAACTCTTAGAATTTAATTCAAAGAGAGCTCGAAAGTTGCCACAGACTAATAAAAAGTTCTCTCGCCGCTCTCTAGAAGTTTCTTGACATGAGAAAATTTTTATTAAGCAAAGTGAAAATAAAAATATAAAGCGAAAATTGTCGTAAATTTCGGATAAGATGTCTCTGTAATACTCAGATAAAGAAATCAACTAAGTCATTTTTTAACGATGATATATGTTTTTAATCTTTATAAATAAAACGATTTTTTTTTATCAAAAAACATGTTCTAATTTTCCTAATAATTCATAAGAATTTTATTTGATAGTTTAATTGATGACATCGTATACGATTATAACGTTAGTTCAATAATTAGACTTAAATAAATAGTACACATAAGTGTTTGGTTTGTTCGTTAACATACCTTTTGCAAACAATAATGTTGGGAAATTGTACTATCGGTAACTTTGTCTACAGTATGTTATTAATTTAAAATTAGTATGTTTATTTAAAAAGATCTGGTTACAGAAGTCTATTGGATTTTATAAATGTTAGCAGACATTTATTTTCAATTCGTGTAATTTATTATGATGTCGAAGATATAAAAGATTGTACGCTAACCGCGTATAAATTCAAACATCTTGTACTGTCATGTCAAAAATGTTATATTTACAGATTTTTACATGTGTTAAACAATTCGATTGTTGACCTTATTCTAAGCACGTTTCGGCAGAGAAAATGTAATTACGAGTTATCATACGACAGCAGCCGTGCAATATATCACCTGAGCCTTTTATATCTGACGTTATTATTACTATTATTACTCGTTTCCTTAACTGGCGTACTTAATTTATTATCTTTGTACCTTTGTACATACTAATAAAAGTGACAAGGAAAGGTTATTGTGAATTTAATAAGAAGCGAAGCTAAAATAAGAACTTTTTCTTTTATTTCCGATTTCAAGAATAAATAAAAGGTATGAAAGGAAATAATTTAAGATCGAGTGTCGTAACGCGAGCAGTCTAACCTGCGTCCTTCCGAGTATTGACGTCATTACCTTTGTAACTCAAGAGTACTCCGCGCTTTGCAATATTGTCCAAGTTCTATCGTTCACTGCGAGAAATATTATATTGACAACTAACGTTCATAAATAAAAGAAATGTGCAACAAGGAGAAGTTTCTGTTTGTTTTTTCATACACTGTTTTTAACTCGTAAATAGTAAGTGAAATAATTACATGTATGCCTTTGCAATGGTCGTTTTATAAACATTTTCTGTTTTTAATTAATTTAACGGATAAAGATTTAAGATAAAAAGTTACAAATCACAATTATTACCTTTAGGATTGTGAAAATACGTTGTATCTGTGTAATTGTATGCCATTACGTAGGACAATAAAAGCTTAAAAACGTGGAAAGTGAGTGACATCTTGTAATTGCCTGGATTAAGTTTATTGCTCTGAAATATTCCACAAGTTAGTATTCGTATATTTTATAGGATGAACGTCAGACGGCGGGCCAGAAATAATCCCTACAATCCATAAAACTTCTTCGGAAATATTCTTTTCGTCGTACTTTTAATCCTTATTCTCGAAGCGGCTTCTTCATTTCCATATACGAGCATGTTTCGTGAATTTGATAAAGATTAACGGTGCCGCGTTTCGGAATCCATTTTTTACGTTTGACGATTCGGGAAAGGTTTATTTTAAGATAATAATTTCGACTCTAAGAAGATTACGTACCATTTTCATCCTTCAAGTTTTATGACATTATAGCAAAGTAAAAGTGAAAATTAATACTTATAAAGAGTAAGAATTTGAACTTAAATTCGTAAAGATACTTATAAAAGTTCTGCTCGATTAAAAATAACACAAAACACAAAGATACTTAAAATATGAAGATACATATATTCTTGTATTTATTACTAAGTTTTTTACTAATAGTGGAAACGATGTTCGTATTAAAGTTAGAAGGCTTCAAACATTTCAAAACAGTGTTTGGTCAAAGTTTCCCACAAGGGCTAGGATGCAGGGAACAAGACGTAGTAGTGACCAGAGCACGCCGCCGACACCGCCCGGATTACGGGCCCTTTAGTGAAAAGTTCAACCAAACGTGCCTTCATTGAATTCGTTCAGTTCCCGCCAGCATTCCCTTTGATCTCGGCGTCGTAAAGCTCTAAATATTTGTTGGCAGGCCGTGTCGTATTAACGTAAACGTGTTAGACTTCGTTTGTGTTGTTTGTTGATGACGATAAAATAACATGAAATAAAAGGAATCTCAGTAATATATGTATGGAATATTTTTAGACGCACACTACCTACGGCCTGATGAATGAAATATGGCTGAATACGCATTTAATCCTATTCAGTGGAGTTACGAACACCTGTGTGAAGTGTCCTAGACGAGTGTAATTAATGATATGCCCTATGTAATTAAATATAACGCAACAAATAGGAACATTTTATACAATGTTTTCACTTCACATGTTGCAAATGTTTTACAAATCCATACTAATATAAAGAGGGAAGATTTGTAGTTTTGTAGGTAATGAAATAATTCTGAAATTACTGGGCCGATTTTAAAAATCTGTGAAAAACAAAAAAAAAGGGGATTTTAAGAAATTTAAATGAAGCAACCTCATATAAACGCTTCAAACTTTTATCTTTACTTCAAATATCGAGTTCCGTTCGCAGTTTTGATGTAAAAAGTGTTGCAGAGTTATTTTAGGTGCGTATAATGTAATTTACCGGCAGCCGCGCCCTCGTTTCCACTGAAAATTGTCGCCAGCGCCAGCCCGGGAAGTGGCAACTGGCTTCTGCGCCAACGTAAAACGATACTGCACGGCTATGGAAAATGTTTTATATATCTCTAGATGTTTTGGCAAATGATTTTCTAAAGAATCATATGCATACGGTTTAGTACAAGTGTATGATATAATAAACTATTAAATGGAGATCTAATATTGGTGTAATAAAATAACCAAGAGACATTTGTAATTAAATAGCAGGTTGCAGATGTGTTGTCTACGTCAAACGGTTAGTAACATTTATTACTATTGTGCTTTGCGGCCGCGATATTAATATCGATGATATTTATATATACATTTATGTGTCGTTAATTACACGTCGAGTAATATAATTAAATAGATATGTTAGCGCTGTCTCTTGCGCTTTTGATCGCGACACAATAAAACCGCGGCGGGCGACACGACGGGTGGGCGACGGGCGCATGCGGGTCGCGTTGGCGCACTCTTGGCTCGATGGCCCTCAGCACCGCGCCGTGGCCCCTTACCTGTGCCTTTCACTACAAAAAAAAAGAAAATACATCTCATAGAAAAATTTATTATATAATATAACCGAGGTGCATAAGACGAGAGTACGACGAGGCACAAAAGCCTTCCGCTTATTTATAGAGATCCGCAGAAATTTGCACAATACGTCTCAATTTCAGTGGCAATTAAAATGAAGAGATGAATCTCGGCATCTGAACACTGCGTTTATTACGTCTAAGATATTTCGTATTTTGAGTAGAACTAGATTATTTACATTTTTATGCTAAAGGGATAAATAAATGTTTCACTACTGCGTGATATAATTACGTACGTAAGTATAAATTTTTATTAATTTGCTTATTGAACAAATAGTTTATGATTATTGAAAAAGAAATAACATGCTTAAGATAAATCTAATCTGGTATAGGTTGCAGTACCTTTGGATCGGTTCGTTTGCGAGAACTCATTAATTAATCTTACTCCCTAGAGATGTACTTTGCTGCTTCGAGTAACATTATAGTACAAACATACGTATGCCACTAGTTGAAGTCGTTTGAATAGATAGTACCGACTTATTTCTCTGCAGTAGAGTACAAATAGTAAAATAGATCAGTAAGGAAACTCGAAATGCAGAATTTAAATATAAATTAGATGCGAAATATACATCTAGTAAACGAGACATGGCTTATTGTTGACTAGCTTTCGCTCGCGACTTCGTCAGTGAGAAATTAAAAAAATGCAAAAGTAAAAAGTTTTCAAGACTCCTCTATATCTAGTGCCTAATTTTATTGAGATTCGTACAGTCGTTAAGGCTACAAACACTAACAACCATCTATCTAAACTTTCGCATTTATAATATTAGTAAGGAAGGTATTACTATGGAAGGTATTGTGGAAGGTCCATGTCTTGCGACAGATCCTGACACAGGCTAATGACATCAAAATTAAGAGTCAGTTAATGCACATTTAAAAACTGAAAAGTAATTGTTTAAAAGTTAAAATTTATTTTATAATAGAAAATATAAAAGGATTTCGCTTTTGTATAAAAATCATAAAAAGCATTTATTACTTTTACAATCTGAATTAAAACGCGTTTAGTAACTCCAGGTCAGTCGTGTCGGAGTTTCCAGAGTAAAACAGTCATTTATATCAGACGTAGTTTAGTGGGAAGTCATAGTCGTAGTTGTGAAACAAACTTTCCCTTTGCCGTATCGTTTAGTGTAGAACATAATTATGTACCTAGCGGTTGTTAATGTTTCACACCAAGACTATAATATGCAGTTTAGAGTATACTACGACTTGCAATTATTTGTAAAACGATCACTATACGCCGGCACTTTTATAAAGATAAAAGATATTAAGTAAAATTAGGAGTTATTGACAATTTATACACTAGGGAAAATAAAATTATGGCACGGAAAAATAAAAGACGTGATCTGGGATTCAAATGTCAGATTCTTTAGTCGCACGTGGTAAATTGCTCAAATCAATTTTCAAGTTTGATTTTAATCAAAACTATATGCAGTGTTTTGTTTTAATACATTTTTCGTATTTAATTTAGTCTATGATACTTTTCTATAACCATTTTTAAAGCGTTATTCTTCTATTCTGTGTTGGGTATAAAATTTAAATAAAGAACCACAATTGGACGGTCGGGAAATAAAGGTTCCCGTATATCAATCCAAGCGGAATATAAATTCTAGCATTTCAATATATTCATAAATATTCGATTCGATATTTATCATACTCTCGTATTTACAGGTACGATATTACATTACGTTTTCACGGGTTTTTCGCTGATTCTTTTTTAGCGAAATCGTATCTGCATTATATTTCGCTATAATATTTTTTGAAGTACACGAATCAGGCGTAATTTATTTTACTCGTTTTAACTTCAAAAATATTTTAGTGCACACTGACAGTAAAATCGTTTAATGCAAATGGTTTAAAAAATAAATTATAAGTGGAGTCTCCTGACAATTTTAACCAATATTTTACGATCCTTACATGTAAAATTATGAATATTTCAAATGATCAAAAACCAATTAAAACCAATTTCAATTTCAATGGTGAATCTGAAAATGAAAACTTTAATTCAAAGCAATTGAGTTGAAAATAAAAGGCCTCGTTAGCTGAAAAGGAAATTGCAGCTTCCCGTGGAGGAAACTAAAATAAGGTCAAAATGTTAGCTATATTCTACCGGCTTTTTTACCTCGAGGTTATCTATTGTATAAGGTTATTGTGAGGCCTATTGAAAGCTGGCCTCTTGAGGTTTACGTATGTATGTACGTATTAAAGCGAAACTCGTCGGATACATTCCTAGTATACTGTATTCAAAACTGATTGGAATATTCTTTTTCTATGCAACTATCAGAAACAAAAATAATAAAACGAAACGAAAGAACCACGCAAACGATACCATTCACAAATCTTTAAATTGATTTGTAAAAATAAAAGAGATGAAACGTATCTAGATTTAATTCATGAACGAAGTAAAGCAAGTACGTTTGAACCACTTATCTTGCGTGAGCCATTAGAGTTAGAGATTTTCTGAACAAGCTTTTTATATGCTTTATCAAATAAACTTCATAGGTTACATAAAGATACCTTTAATATGACAAGAATTCTTGTCATGTGATAAATTTATTTGTGAACATAAAAGCAATAGAGCAAATTACCTTCCTCAGGAACGCTTCGTTACACGTTTGCGATGTTCCTTTCCAGTGATAATGTCGGAATCTAACATTTCCTAACAGTTTTGCTCCATGTAGAATCGACACTTCGTATACAATGCGCCTTATATTTAGGACATCTGTGCGTTTTTTGTATTTGTTTAGTTTTCGTCTTCGTACTATGCGCTCATCGGGCTCCGAATACTCGCCGGTACTGGTAAGCCCCTCCTCCGCCGCCCAGGCGCTGAGCACGCTCTCGATAAAGCTGAAGAGCTGCTGAACGTTGGGCTCCAGTTTGCTCGGTATGTACAAGTAAGGGGATACAGTTTTCTTCGGCACGATCGGCTTTTCTTCCGGCTCTTCCTCAGGCGGGGGTGCGATGTCGTGGTAGGGGCAGTTGTGAACCTTGTGATGGTGGTGATGATGGTGATGGTGATGATGCCTTATCTTGCGTGTAGAGTCACTGGCTGTGGCGCCGCTCCCCCCGTCTCCTCTCTCTGTGGTCTCGCCGCCGCTGGAGTGGGAGTCGCCGCTGCGTTCTCTGCGCGGTTTGGGTCTGGCTATGGGGGCGGTAGAGGCGGTAGAGGCGGTGGCGGCGAGGGAGGCGAGCGCGCCGGCGGCGAGGCAGCAGTGGTGCGCGACGCAGCAGAAGCGGGCATCACCCTTACGGAGGCCCGTGTGGGCCTTGTGGCAGAAGGAGATGTCGGGGATACGCGCGCCGAGCGCGGCGAGGTGGGCGCGGTCGGCGCACACCTGCATAAGCAGATTCTCGCCGAAGTGCACGGTCTTGTGCCGGCGGCGGCGCAGGTGCAGCAGCGTGCCGCTGCCGGCGAGCGAGGGCGGCGCGGAGGCCGGAGCGGGCTTGCCGCGGGGCTCGGGCGCGCGCGCGCATCGTGCCGCCGGCGCGCGGTGCGTTTCAACCATCATTGGCGAGGCGAGGAGCGGCGTCAGCGGCCGGCGGCGACCGTCACCTCATCCCGCCCGTGCACCCGGGCCCGCCCGCCGTCTGCCGCTCCCGCTCCCGCCCTAGCACTGCTCCAAGAGGCGTTATCGTGTCGTATGAAGCATCTCACTTGTCTTTATTGTCCCACGGCTAAGTCATTGTGAACGATTTGATGTACCACTTTATCGTTGTTTTAATAGTTTTTGACTTTTATTTACTCACTTTTTGAAACAATGGAGTTATTTCAAACCTGTTGACATGTATGTTGATCAAGGTAAAGGTCGTGTTATTAAGACATTCTATGTAGGTTGCGAACAGTAATGTGTGTACGTGTATCCTCAGTAAACATGGAACAAGTTCTTTGATTAACTTAAGAAGTATAAAAAATGTAATAATTGCTTTTGAATTGGTTGTTTTGTTGTATATTATGAACACATTGTTTGTAAGAAAAATTCGGACTAGACTTCATTACTCACTTCTAACAATTTTATTTCCTAAGGACCAAAGGGTTGTTTGTCATTAATATCCCAAGACAGAAGAAATGTTTGCAAGCGGGTCCTTTTCTAAATCAATTTAAATTTTTCGAGCGCGCCTAATTAAGTAGAAAGTGCGCAGGTGCACAAAGCGATTCATCGACTAATGTACAAAGGAAGCTCCAGGAGCGTAAACAAGTTATGTCGACTTATAACGAGGAGGGAGCGGGTAGCGTTCTGCATTTGAAGCTCGTTCACTGCAATGGACGTTAACAACCTGTCACGAGACGACGACTGTACACGAGAAATAAATTCACACCCACTACATGTTTGCTTTTCATTGCTTTATTTAATAAATACTTCTGTATCAATTTTCAATTACTTTTATTACAATGCGTCAATTTAAAGTTTAGTATTCGTATACTTAAGTTTATGAAGAATAATGTTCTCATAGATTACGAGCATGAATTTCTAAGGAATCGAAATACTGGGAAACAGTAAGTTCAAAGCAATAGGTATGCTATGTTATAAAAAATGTTAAAACTAGAAGTATTAAAAATTTTGAGAGATGGGACGCTACTTCTAGAACATTAACTGTATCATCTAATCCAAATTGTAATACGAACATAATCTGATAATCTTAAACATAAGAATTGCGACAAATAATTCATTGCGACACAAATTCATGAAATTATTTATGAAAGGAAAATTATTCCCGTCAGAGTAAAATGTACATTTTCTTGGTGATGCTTTTTCTTATATGTAAGTTGTTGCTAAAACTTTGAGATAGTGAAAAGTAAGAGAAAGAACTACTATATGAATAATTACGAGACGGTGCGAGGGATGGGGGGTTGAGAAAAACGTATAAAAGTAGCAAAATTTTATGCGAGGACGCTCACGGACAATAGCAAGATGTCAGCCATGAAAATAAACACAGCGAAGTTTGTAAGTACAAAGTATTCCCGCTCGTTGGCGTTTTTACCAAATAAGATTGACGCATTGCTTCCGTTTCACTTGAGGCGAAGCGAACATTGAATACACAGTGTATTAGCGAATGATAAATTACTTGTACATAGTTTGGGCACGTTTTAATTATGCTAACAGCGAGCTTTCACAAGGGAAGTAGGGCGTGATGGATGCAAAGCGGCGTCGCGTTTGGACTCCCGTGACGTCACCACGCCATGTCCCCCTCCCGCCTCCGGGCAAATGACATAATATGCACGTAAAATGATTACGGCCAGGTGTGACCCGGTGACACGTGTAGGCAAATTGGTTTATCCCTTGTGCTGTTGCGAAATCCATCGGACGAGATTGATTATTGATTTTATTATTTGAACGTACATTCCCTGGTACTTGGTTTAGTTTGGATATTGGAATTTCACGAAAAATAACACGTTTGAAAAATAATATTACAGTATTAACATCGTTCATGGCTAATATTTTACAAAAGTTTTAATTCCGTTAGCAATAAATACATATAATGTATTACTCTTAGTATTAGTGCGTCCTATACGTTAATTATCGATAGTCTAATCCCTAACAATAATTAAGCCAACTATAAATTCACATCTAATGCAGATTATTGCGAGAAAAGCCATTCATACCCATTGACCTACATTTGTCTCCCAATTTCTGGTTTATAAAATAATTTTAAATATTATCAGCACGTTCGGGACAATGACAACTTGATAATGATGACTATTAACACGTTCATTGCCGATTACGAGTTTTTGTTGATATACGAAAATCGTTGTGGCGTTTAAGGTGTTAAATAATCAAAACATTACAAGATTATAAACCTGTTATAAATTGTATTAAACTATAAATTAGTTTAAGTTAAGATGTCTTTATAGAAATGTTAAGTATCTAATAGTTCGTAGAAGTTAAGATATTAAATGACGACAATGTCTCGACAACTGTGAGATTTAAGATATTCCACAAGTTAATTATTATTGGTAACCACGACTCCAGCGAACTAACAAGTTCGCTACAAATTAGCATATTATTAAACCGACGTCGGATGTTACATCGCAAACATTAGAAAGCGCTTAATGCTGTTATAAATTTTGCGTATATTTTCATTAAATCTCGCGAACAACAACAACTCTATGATACATACATACAGCCGAGTTAGTTACAATAGATTAGATTTGATATGTTGAGCTTCATCAAATCAATGTTTGAACAATTTGGGAATCAATTTTAAAAAAATAATTGATTGATGATCCGAATACAAATTCAATAAAGAATAGATTTGACTATCAAATAACATACATAAAAGTTATTATAGCATTTTAATTTATGATATACTTTACTTTTTAAAAAGGTCTAAAAGACGAGAATGCTCAGCGTTTGTGCTTAGAGACATGTCTGTTTATTGAGAACTGAATAATCGTCATACCATCGATATTAAATATAATCGAGTTCTATAAATATATCTGACTTGAATTTTATTGATAGGTTACAGCAAAAACGTTTGTGTTAATCTATAATAAATTACTGGCATGTTAGTAATAGATTAGAATTGAGATGTCAAAGAGCTCGGTCGAATTAATGTTTGGACAAAGTGTAAATCTCATTTGATTTACACGCGTTTGCTCCAACATTGATTAAATCTAAAATAGTCTACATAAATTCCAAACAGACCGTATTTTTTATTTTAACCAACCAAATTATATTTGATCGATAAACTGTCAATTTTCAATCTCGTTCATTGTATTTACAAAGCCTTTAATATTAAAGAACCGATTACCGGATAAAAATTAAAATTTCATGAACTCAGTCAATCGGAAAACTCTGACCAGTTGAAATTTAACTTACCATAAATTTCAGCTTTTCCTGCTGTTAATAACTATCCTATTGTAATAATTTCGACGGTTAATCGTTTAAAGACGGACTCATTATCTTCGCATTGACTTAAAAAGACGTAATTAATTTAATGAAGATAATTCATTTCAGAATTCCTAATTAATTTTAATTAAGGAACTTCAAATGGTGATAGACTTTTTTACTGCAGTAAATTAAATGCTGTAATTTATGACAATTTTTAATCATTTGATACAATCTTAGAAACACCTGTATTTCTTCATGATGCTGACATTTAATAGCGAAACACAAGCGATTACATGAAAAAGATAAAGTAACAAAAAAAGCTTTTTTCGCATGGTGCAAGTAATTAGCAACGAATTGTGCAGTGTATAAAATATTTTTAGCCGCCGCGCTCCCTGGCTGCTATTAAAAAAAGTTTACTTGTTTTCGGGGATTACATTTTCCGTATATTTTCCTACGCTTGTTCTTGTTCGCAACGCTATTAACGGTCTGAAGTATTTTTCCCTCCTTCGTGTGTATACTGGCAAGTTAAATAATGCTTGGACGAAAACTATTCTGGCAAAGAATTGTTTATGATTGCTGGTGGCTTATAGGTCAAGAGTCGTCGCCGCGGCTCGTTGCTTCAGAACAATTGTTCGGCGTAACCACAGCACCGGTAAAATGTTTCATGTCGCGGCGCACCTCAAGTATCTTTTGAATGCATTGATGATATAGAGCATGAGTAAATTTGTGCGACTGTCTATTTAAAATTACTGCTTACAACACTTAAATCATCTTAAAAACTGGCCAGCACAGGTTTAAGAGACTTCCATCGTAATTAAAAAAGGATAAATTTCTTCTCGTGATATCTTTATTACTAAAATTGTAGACATAATGTTTACAGTGTTTAGAAATGTATGATTGGTATATTTATGCGAGTAATAATAATTTATTTCTACATAAGTGCATGAAAATGTAAAACATACGTTCTGCAATGCGTTTTTTTATGTCAGTGTTCTTTTATTTGACTAAAAGCAAAATCTTTGCGTCGAATATTGCATATGAAATTCAATTCCAATCGAAAACTGACTCCTGATGCGTTTGTAAACCAAATCAATTTTAATTCGATATGACGTTTGATTAGAACCGATAGAAATGCCTTAATAACACAACCTTAGCGTAGAATTGTTTTGTAAAATAATTTATGAAGTTTTACAAATCGATGCAGTATTTTGTGATCGAATTACAAATAAATTTTGTCGAACGAAACGATGAACCTGTTCCGATGTCTATTGGGCCGAGGATAGGCGTACACATCACTGTTACACATGTACTGCGAGCGCCGGTACCGGTATGATATCCGCGAAATGTATAGTGCTGTGAGTCCGTGAGGATCGAACGCGTTCGAGCCCCGACTTATATGTTAAGTTTATAAATAAATAAGTTTTTTTGAGTTACATAACCGAGCACTCGGACACGCGGAACTAGTCCAACGCCCTGGCGGCTCTCACTGCGACTGGCTCGAGCCACGGAGACGGCCACGGAGGGCACCGCGCTCGTCAAACTCCGTCGCCGCTCGGCGCCCAACGATCGTGCGTGCTCGGTCGCGCTCGGAGCACGCGCGCCTGCGGGCGGGCGGCGCCCAGCCTCTCTCGCTGCCCCGCGCCCCCGCTACGCCGTAGCGTCCGTAGCGCCCCCCATCGCCCGCCAACCACTACACCAACCCAGCCTTTAATTTATTTCTGCTAAAACGAACGAATGTTTCACTCATCACATTTTTTTCCAAGAAAATATTCTAGACTTTAATCAAAGTATTACTTCAAATAAGACTTTACATTAATTTGATTTCAATATGTTTTCGAATTCACATTTAGATATAGCATTGTTACTATTTTAGGTTTAAATTATTGTATAAAATGTTATTTTCACACTTAATTTAAAAGCTACTATAAAACGATTCTGGTACGCCGGACGCCAGACTGGCCCTGCTCGGTACGAGTCGGTCCGTTTGGACTTTTCTTTTTGCCCATAAAGCGTATGTTTATTTTAAAGGCGGTTCATTGTCATGCAAAATATGAGAGCATTTGCAAATCCTTTTAAATCTGAAAGCTTGTTATTTTTACGGAGATATTTCGCGTTGTATATCGTTTAACATTCAGCCCACTTTTCATAGTACGATGGAAACCTAGTTTGGGGTCAAATCGATTGTACGTGTGGATAATAACGGCATTACGATTAAGCGCTGCAACTGAGAGATATGCGATGTTGCATTATGCTCATTCATATGAGTGTTATGTTCATTGTTTCCAATTTAAATGAAAAAAGTGTTACAATGTATTAAAATTAATGTTTCGTGTAAAAGCTCCGCATAATCAGGGAGTTAATGGTTGTCGCGCGACTGTCACGTCGCACTTGCGAGCCAGTCCACGCGGAAGATCCCTGCGCTCGCTTTACAAAATGATTTAGTAGAAAGTCATAAAAATATTCTCGTTTATTTATGTGTAGGCGGGCGTCGGGTTGAATGCACTCAGACGGCTATTTACTGGGTATGAGATTAGTAGGACACGGCAAGGGATCTTATTGATTGATGTCATTTTTCTCTTGGATTCGAGCATTTTCATAACTATAGAAATAATCTTACATCTTTTTTATCGCTATCGCTAAAACATTTCGCTGGTGCTTACGTGATTGCAAGATTTGCTCATATCGTAAATAAGACGTTATCGTGTATTGTTTTTGGTTTTGCTGAATTAGGTTCATTTTATATCTCAAGAGAAATCACGGGTATACTTAAGAGTTTCTTTTTGAGGCATATTTTCTGTAGAAGATTTACGAACCGTTATTTATAGTTTTGGTTATAATCCAGACATTTGGTGATAAAGAATTTTATCCCTCAATGAATTGTGAAATTTTAATGATAGAGTTTCTGATTGAAAAAAAAAATAATAAATTTATGCGATCGATTTTTTAAATAAAATTTTCAGGTAAAAATGTACGATTGTCTAGTGAAGCCACTTAATCTATATGTAACATAATACGTTAAACACAATTTACGTAAAATCACAACAAAAAGGTGGATCATAAATTTCGTATTCTCATATCTTTAGACATAATTTAATGCAGGGAAGTGAGAAACTTTTACATACACCCTCCATTACATTCGTGTTGGTTGTCGGATAATGGTCGTTAAAGAGAAATATTTGGAGAAAAAACATATCATAGAGATAAATTAACTACTTTAGTTGAGTAGACAGAAAGGACCTATCATCCATGTCACTAAGATAAAAGTTCATACATGTATTTTTACTATTTTCGAAATTTGTAGATTTAAATATATTCTGAAAAATACATGTCTCTCAAAAATGAATTGACCACGTGTTTCTTAACCAAAAACATATTAATTTTTCGTTTATGTTACGAAGATGTTCTGGCATTACCAAAATATACGTGATAGGTCCTTCTGATTTTATAAGTCATGTGTTACAAACGTGTAAATGTCAGTGAAGGTATTAACGAGTAAACTTTAGTTATTTGAAAACGTTTTTCAAATGTCAACAATATTATGTTTGAAATACATCGTGTGGTGTTCGCCAGAGCTGATAAAATACGTCTGGGAAGGGGTTTCAAATTGTGTGGCAGACGCTGTTGGGAAAACTTGCTTTGAAAATTTTCACCTCAAACGTTCAGAAGATTATTACATATTGAATTTATGTTATACACGATAACGTGCTTAGAAATATTCCAAAAGATGTAGTGAGCGACAATTCCTTGAATGAGATATGATTTTTGGTAGGTGATGTAAATTTTGAGAAAGATCTAAAAATTTACATCACATTCAAAGCATTTAAGCAAATTGCAACAAATTTTAATAATTATCTTGTCTATAGTCAAATATTAAAAACAGTCAATAAAGGGGCTGTAATATTTCTGTTATGATAATATTATCAAATCCGTTACAAAAACAATTACGGTTAAAGGAACCTTTATTATTTTAGCCTCTAAGCGATGATTTATGATGTTTCTGCTAAAAAGGTACCTTTGCTTACACGTGTAAACGCGCTGATGTGAAATATTTTGGCTTCTACAAAAGCTTCGGATTAATATAACGATATTAATGTGCTTTAGTAATAGGCTATTAATATTAGAGTAGATAAAGATCGGCTATTTGTAATGAGCTGACAACCTGACATACATAGTAACATTAATAATGATTGTGTTAATAATTAAAAGGACAAGTGATTCATTTGTTTTTATAATTACTGATATAAAATTATCAACTTTAACAAAAAAAAAGACGATCTACATTTGCAAAAAAATTTTGTTGTATCTAAATCGATAAGTACTAGGGTTTACTAAATTTTTTTTGCATCAAATTTGTGCGGCAAATCTTAAACCTCTTTGTACATTATTATTAGTGTTATATTTAACACGGTTAATTTAAGTTCGTTTTCTGCCGACGAATTGGTTGTTGTTTTTTAGCTTATTCCTTCTTGGATAATCTTTCAATTATTTCCCCAAAGGCGTTACTCTTTTCAGATATTTAATCATTCTGTAAAAGCAATTTCATCTTACAAATATTAAATGAAAATTGTATATTGAATTTCAGTAGAGCAGTAAACCTGTACGTTAGCAATCAGCCTCGGCAGTGCGCCGATGTTTTCATTTTGTGAAAAAAAAACAACATCTTTAGGTTGCAGAATTTTTGAAACTAATGAAAAGTGCGGAACGGGGAGAGGGACTTCTGTACTTTTTAATGAAAGCGGGAATTTCGACTTTAAGTTTCTCCAAACTTTATTTTATCCAAACAAATATTTACGAGATTCTATATTTATCTTTTCAATGATCTATATTTTTATAAAACGTTTTGATTATTGGCAATTTTACTCTTATTTGATTTTTAAAAGCATTTAATTTGTATTGTGATTTTGTGTAAAACTTCACGTATTTAGGGCACTATTGAAAACGATAGGAATGAAATATTGTATAGAGAATCTAAAGTTTTAAAATTTATTTTGGTTTTATGATTAAAATGGTGTCAAATATTAATTAAGTGAAAGTATTACATTTGAGTAAAGTAAAAGACCTAAGTCCGTGTAGAAAATCAATTATCTCTCAGCTCCGTGTGGGTCGAATGTAACACGGATTAATTAATTATTGAAGCGTAGAGATCACTCGCTTATCTACCGAATTAATGGAACAAAATCGCTTTAATGAGATTGAGATTAATCCATTATACATGAAACTTATTTAGACTTATATTTATATAAATAATGGCCTCTGTGGTATGATTAATCTGTGTAAGCGGCCAAGCGGTTAGTTAAAATGATCAAGATGAATGAATATCTTCACCCAATTCCTTTCGCAAGATAGAAATCTATGAGCTTTTATCGCTATTGAAAGTGTAACATATCCTATTACACTTTCGTTCGTTTATTGATAGATAGTGTTCTACGAGTTTTTTCGTTGTCTATTTCGATGACGAATAGATACGAACGTAAGTAACTACTCTGTATCAAATAGGTATTATTTAATATCTGTACAAAGGCATTAAATCCCAGTATTCAAAGGTAATATAAACTGCAAAACACAAAGTACCTACTACACAAATAATTACACTTTTAGGTGTTTTAGTAAGGGTAAACGGTCGAGTTAATTTTCTTCGAATCGCCAATTCAAAGTAGAAAGGATAGAAACATAAACTTGCGACATCAGAGGGCGAAAATTATATCATGTTACGTCGCTTCAATGTGTTAAACATAATTGGGCGAGCAAACGAAGCGAGTAGTGTCGTTACAGGGGACTGAGTAATGGCGGCTTGTCGCGCAGGCGTGACCCGGCTTGCATCGGTGTAACTGCGATTGCTACGCTCGTCAGTCCACTGCAATCGGAACAAGGACGGAAGCGACATCTACGTGACCCACGTATAATATTAAAGAAATGAGGCGAATCCTGTCAAATGTAATGCTTAACTTTGATGCCGCTTCCCAGACTCGAATCTTTTGATGTGTTTTTATGTTAATTTACTTCTGATTATTGTGATTAGAATGAGGAAGAGCCTATAGGTAAGTATTTTCAATTAACTGTTGCTACATGAAATAAGATTCTTCTTCCTATAATTCGTAAAACGTAATTTGACTATACAAAATAATGATACATTGAGTAAAGGTGGTTTAATTATTTGTTTTAGAAATTCAAATCTATTAACCAAAAAAACATTTTAGTTACCATTTAAATTGAACGAAAAATACTTTGCGCAAAACGAAGTAATTTGTACAAACGACATTGAAATTCATTGACAATATCTGAAACGAATCGGACTGTTTGTGGAAACGAAACTAAACAATGATTGGGGCCTTGGTTTTTCGATGTTTCAATATACATAAATTTAAAGCTCCTCTTCGCTTTTGTTTGCGAACTTTACAATTCATGAAATCAGCAATCACATTGAGATTCATTGATAGAGTGGAGACAAAGTTTGTACAAAGGTTACGACTTATATAAGTCTTCTGACATAAATGTAATTTGAAATATAATGGTATACTTAACACGGCTACCATATTAGTTATTTTATTTATAATAAATAAGTTGTGGATTAAATCATTTGTAAACAAGCTATAGCCTAATATATGCGAAAGACAAAATATAAACTATTATGCGCTGTTCTTGACTGAAATCTTTGTATTTTAGAAATGTCCACATCCATACATTCGTTTCTCATTTCGTGGCAACGTAATTTTTGAATTCTATTCAAACTTTTACATTATTAAGAAAGTAACAACAAAGATAGTTTAATTGTAA
Source organism: Papilio polytes (assembly GCF_000836215.1). Taxonomy (NCBI): domain Eukaryota; kingdom Metazoa; phylum Arthropoda; class Insecta; order Lepidoptera; family Papilionidae; genus Papilio; species Papilio polytes. The sequence continues at coordinate 960,767 of NW_013526359.1, forward strand.
TGAAATAAGAAAGTAAACTAAAGATATAATAAACTAAATATGCAATAAAATATAAAGTTAACCGCGGTAGCAGCGAGAAACTCTTTGTCTTGTTTTTATAATGGGTTTAAAGTCATTTTGCACCTGAGACGTGCCCTGCATGTCGGAGCCACCGCAAGCCTTAAGGCTTACACGAGATAAGGATAACGTTTTCTTTCTCTGCCATATTCCCGGCGTCCGTGACTAGTATAAACTACGGGAATTTAAAAGTTAAGCTAAAGTTATATTAACACGCTGGAATTTCATTCTAATAGTCGTAATTAAACTGTAGTTAGTTTTGATTTACCATTTTAAAGGTAAAAAAGTAGTTAAAGAGCCGTTTAAAGATACGTAATGTTATAATAGAATAATTTCTACTCGCCTCCTCAAGGCAAGTTTATGCCTATCACCATCGATTTCTAACTTTATAGAAGCACTAAGAAAATGTAGCTCTAGTTTCAGATTCGTCTCTGAGTGTCACCTAAAGTCTGTGATAGATTTTAAAATATAGATATTGGGCAGTTGGTATTTCATCACTAAGGGATACTTTAAATGTTGCATTAATGTATAATGTTTACGAGATAGCCGAATAATAGAATGGCAAAGAATTAACACTGCCAGTGGCAAAGACGAAGTATGGTGCTTGGTTTAAAATAGTAAATTGTTTTTATATATCCAAAGACAAAAATGGCTTATATTGTTGCTAATAGACTTACCTTTTTATAAAAACTAGCTTTTGCCCGCGACTTCGTCCGAGTAGTATTGGAAAAAACAAAAGTGAATAACCTATGTTTTTTTCTATATTCTACATCTATTCCAAATTTCATCGAAATCCGTTCAGCCGTTTAGTCTACAAACTCAAACAAACATCCATCCATCTAAACTTTCACATTTATAATATTAGTAAGAAGCAAGATATCCTTGTATAAATGACGTGTAAACGTTTACGTATAGATTGATTTTAGTTCATAAAAATTGTAGTTTACATTTTATACCTGAAAATATCTATAACTACGTACTTACCTTGACGTTATTATCGTGTTTCGTAAGTTGCGTTACTTACCTGTAATAAAAAAGAAAACCGTTAAAAAGCTGCATCATCAAGTAAAAATGAACGCTAAAATAAACGTAACAATGTCCATATAAACCAGTTTCATATTACTTATAATTTAATACCAGTTTTTTTGCATTATTTTATATGCAGGCGTATTAATATTAATAATTTTAAAATTGCCTGTGTATTGTAATATTTAGATATGAAATGAAAAAGTAATGTTTAGAGCTAAATAATAACAGGAATATTCAGCGGATAACATAAATGTGAAACAAAGGCCTCGTGCGACTGTATACGTATTTCCGCTACAAATACGTCACGTAGCGGCACGTTTTTCCTTCCATTTATTCGGCCGTTGTGAAAAATTACAGGTATTTGTTTAGAAAATACGTTCTTACGTTTTCTTCAATTTCTGGTCATATTTTCATGTAATAAGATTAATTTAATATAAAAAAATATATTGTTAAACATTTTTTAAATAACAGGAAACGAGATTAAATTTATTGATGCGAGATATCGCGACAATTCCCTTCATTATATTCTTTATCTAAAAATATTTCGACAGAAAACAACCTCTTCATTTCCTTTAACGTAGCCAAATGAAACATACTTTTTTAATATTTTAAATCAGGGAGAGAGAAAATGTAATGGAAGAAATATGGTTTTAATGGGGCTATCGTGAAAATAAATTATGTTTCTTTGTCGCAAATTATTGTTAAAAGAAGTTGGCTGTTGAGAGCTACGAAAAAAAAAACTTTATTGAAACAACAAATTCGTAATTACATTTGTTTAGGGGAGGTTTCTTTCGGCGAAATATTAAGTACTACCTCACTTAGAATTACATGATAAAATACGGTCTGAATTATAATTGTAATATTAACTTATTTAGTTACATTTTGAGCTTTAAATTGCGTAATGCACCGCACATGTACGACGGACAAAGTGTTGACGTAAAATAAGCGAAATCAATAGGAAGACGACCCTGACACAATTTACAATGGCCGTGCCTTAAACTGACGCGGTCGCGTTCAAAAATAAACATCGGGCTTGCGTCCCAGCGGAGAGTAACGGGGTATAAGTCGAATAAAATATATTTTTCATTAAAGCGGTTTTAAGATAGATGAGGGTTTAGTGACGTCACAAATAATATTAGTGCCTTTTCCCTTCTATCCTTTTCTCGAGAGGATGACAAGGAAAAGAGGATTTGACGGTGGAGGAGACGCATAGGAAGAAAAAATATCCTCTTTGTACGTCTCCTCTCCCGTTGATTAAGACTAGGGAACGTATCTGCAATTGCGGATGTCTATGGGCAGCGGTCGCTTCGCCATTTCAGCGGTTTCAGGTGGCCGCTTGCTCGTTTTCCGCCTATTATATATACAAAATATTGAGAAATATGAAATACATTGTCATATGTGTTTTATTTTCGACAACGTGTTTTACTAAATGCTCACTCAGAGTCGTTTCGACAGAAGCTTAGTGTAGATTTTCAAATGTTTACCGTCAATAAAACACTTTGATACACTGTACGATACGAATAGTTTTAGAAAGAAGATCCTAAACAAAATCTCTAACATATTAAGAGGCTATAAACTGTTCAAAAAAGAAAGATTAGTTTTTTTCTAAAACCCTACAAAACGGAATATAAACTATCTAAGTATAGCAAAGTGTGAAACTTTCAAAATTAAGCAATAAGAGAGCAGCCTTTTTGCGGGTGAGCCGAATTTCCTAACGCGTAAAAACTTTTCTTATTTTTAACACGAATCGTAAACCTTACGCACAATTATTTTGGGGCATTGTTACTTAGTCTTATAATTTATGTTCCATAGAACTGTGCTTTGAAAGTTAACGATTTTAATAACTTAGTTAACTTGTTTTTAGATTTAGCGGCATCGGAACTAAGACTTATGATTTTGGGAAAACATGTATCTACTCATAGTAATGGCCCGTAATAGTAATGTATCTACTCATAGTAACACGCTAATGACGACTTTAAATTATAGAGCACTTTGTTTTTAACATTCACTTTATTTTAGATTTAGCTGTTTCTCACGACTTCATGCGCGTGATAAAATATAGCCTAAGTTTCTCACTCACAATCTAGCATGTAAATGGTGAAAGAAATTTTGAAATCGGCCCTGTAGTTTTTGAGTTATTTCAATAGATGCATACAAAAATACAAGTGTTTCCTCTTTATAATATACTAGCTGTTGCCCGCGACTTTGCCCGCGTGAAATTATTAAAAACAATAGCCTATGTTATTCGTGGATAATGTAGCTTTCAAATGGTGCAAGATTTTTTGAAAACGGTCCAGTTGTTTTTGAGCCTATTCAATACAATCAAACAAACAAAGTTTTCCTCTTTATAATATTAGTATGAAGTAAAAATTTAGGATACGATAAAATTTAAAATCGATGCTTTATTAACAACTTTTTAAGATGTTAAAACACTAATACAATAAACATGTTGTTAAGCCAGTGTACTACTACGTCGTAAGATGTAGTGTCGTTGTGAATGAATACGTAGTGCGGTGAACCGACACGTCAAGAAGTAATTAAAAGACACGTGTCCCGTTCACTGAGCACAAGCAAAGTAAAGGATTGTCGGCGACCGCAGCAAGCCTCCTTCATTACCTCGGAGCAACTTTATACTGCACAAAGAGAGAGCATCATTAAGAACATGCTCTCTTTCAAATACTATATAATACTAAGTGACAGTTCTACTGAAATATGATGTTTACAACTTTACGTACTAATAGAAGTAATAAAAGGCTACTTGTAAATAATTAAGGCGACTTCATAATAGCAATTTGAATAAGGTTTATTATTATTTCTTGGACTGTGTTCACCTCAGTATGTCACATGCTTGAATATATCTAAAGAGTTAATGAACTCATAAAGTTGTTACACTTTTTTATTTAAAAACTTTTATTTATAGTTCCAATATCCAGCACATAATTGCTTTGCGTTAATTTTTTTTTTAGCTATACTGAAAAATTGAGAAACTAGATTGTGAAAATACTAATGATAAAGCGAGAAAGGTATAAAAAAAATTGATTAGTAATATGTTAACGTAACTTTCTAATTAGACATTTAACTAAATGTCGTAATACGAAATATTCATGACATTGTTATAGTTTATTTCCTTATGATCATAGTTGTTTATGTATAAAAACAGAAATATATTGAATTATGTAAGTTTGTAATTGTTTTATTTCTTTAATTTATGCGGCTTCCGTCTACTTAACGGGATTCAACAAACGTTAATAAGATTAATACAAGTTTCTTTGTAGTTTGTGTCATCTATACTATTATAATAAAGCGTAAACACACACTTCTTTGTTGCCTAAGATGTCGGCAATTATAGCATATTTTTGAATAATTTTTTTTTTCATAAAAAGTCCTCCACTCACGTCATACTTTAGGCTATATATTTTAACACCATTAAACTAAGGGGGTAAATATTTGGATAAAAACCTTAATGTGGGAAAGAGATCATAAGTTGCTGCCAACATCAAGAAATCAAGGTTATCATCGTATCATGTCATTTTGACATTTGTAATTGATAATTTGACAAATGTAAACAATAAAATAAAGTTTTTATAATTTCATGCGGGTGAAGCCGCACAGGAACAGCTAGTATAAATGAAGAAGCTAAATAAAAGAATTATTTATTTTACTCAACATTAAATGTTAAATGTGTATCACATATCTGGAATAAAACAAATAAATTTTAAACATAACACAGGTGAAAAAGTTTGTTTAAAATAAAAACAAAAAATTATTCACGTTAAATTAATATTTAATATATGAAATCTCAGATATAAAATATTACACTTCAATTTAAGATGTAGTGTACTTAATGTTTATGTAACTTTCGAAGTCAAAAACTACTCAATAATAGTTTAATCTAGTTTGTAGAAGAGAATAGTAAATCATGTTATCTACGTATAAAACTACAGATGTTCTAATTTGAAGGGAGTAGGAAATAAATAAATTTATAGGTCAAAAAACCTCAATAAATTAATTACCTTTATAAAATCAGCACTTTTTGATTTGGTGGCCCCCATACAGTTACCATGTTACGAACATATTTATAGCACCTAATAAGTCGAATAAAAACAAATACTTAACGCGAAACTACTAACAACAACAACAGATATATTTGTGCGCAAAAGATATATTTTATTTAAAAATCTCAATTCCTAACAATAGTAAGCTATAACGTTGAACAATCTAATAGTTAAAACAACTTTGCGAGTTTGGAAGATACGATATTATTCACAAAGGATAGTACATTTGCTTAGCAGATGATTTAATATCACAGGTGGATGAAGCAATACATTAGCAGGAACTCTACTAACATCAACACAACAGTCACTTTACGTTATTATTATTTTAGAACCTTGGGATACTACAACAAACGTCTTATTGACAACTAGGCCTTAATTGACTTCACTTTTAATTGCTGGATATGTTTGAAACACCAACAGACACAATAGTCCAGACTATTATTAACAACTTGAATGAAAATAGTGTTGAATGATTTGCATTAACGAGCGAAAGGCTTCCTGGACGATGGGATCTCCTTTGTCCGTGCACTTGACAGTAAAAGCTTTGTATTTACACAAACAAAACGTCTTAGTTTCCGATTTAGCGTTCTCTTTCGCGACATTCGACACTTCTCCTGTAACGTATTTTTCCACTTCTATTGGAGACCCACGATTAGTTTTGATTCATATTTTTGTAACTGAGAAAGTTAACCTCGAAAATAATATTTTTAATGCTACGTTCAGAATACGATTGGGAAGGCTACAGCGCATCGGCGCGCGTTGCCCGGCGCGCAGGTTTCCCCGATCGAGCCCGACGGGCCTCGACGGCCCCCGACAACCCAGACCTCGTTCGACCTAAACCTAACTACGACTTTGTTATATCAAATATAGCTCTACTCTAATTATATTTGTAAGCCAAATAGACCGAGTAACAAACGCTGCGTGCACTATTTTCACATGACTAACCTTAAGTCTTCCACTGCACTATTGCAAATTAAACTAGTTACATACATTTGTACGAACGATATTGATTTATACCACAAATTGAATGGTCTTTAAACCTTGTCCTATAAAGACGTCTTTAATGAATAGTAACATGAAAAGATAGGGTGTACAAATAGGTTTAGGCGGGGTCCATAACGAGGTTAAAGTAGGTTGAGAAAATTTGATGCGAAATTACGTTGAATATTTATGTTAAGGTATCGGTGTAAATAACTATTACATTGTCTTTTAGGGAGAAATACCGGACGTGCTTGGAATATAGGCATCATAAATATAGTTAACTATTATTTAGGACCGCCGATAATTTGACCTATACTTTTATAATAATTTAATGTCTATGCAATACAAATAAGCTAATTAAATAAAATGATTTAATAGTGGTTTTAATTTCTTGCAAATGTCTGTGTAAATTTTTAATTTTAGCCTAACTTTATACAGACTGTTTCGTACCCCACATATAAAATAATTTTAGAGAAGTAAACAATAACCTACAAATCCGTAGGCGTGAATAAAAATGCAAAAACGTGGAAGCGGAAATGATATGTGAATATTTATAAACCCTATCCACCTCTAGCTACGCAAACAGGCGAGATTTTTGTATTTGTTCACGTTATATAAAATACTATTGCGAATTGGTTTGTAAACAAAACATGTAAACATTTACAAAGGCCTTTTAAGGCCTTTGTAAATGTTTACATGGACGTACTTTACAGTCTCACGTTCGCTATAAAATCTGTGATTTATTAGTACTTACGTTCACTTTCTTTATAGTTCTTAGATAAAGTAAGTAATACAAGTTGTATAAAGTGGTTACGAGTAGGATAAGAGATGTATTAAGGTTGTATTTTTATGACCCCATTCTATTAAAATAAAAAAAATGGTATAACATTTCTAATTTTAAAAAATACAAAGTAAGACAAAAGTAATAAACAGAAAAACTTCTTTCGGACGAATATTAAATTATATTTCAAATCTTACTAATATCGTACTCTTACTATATAATATTATAAATGCGAAACTTTAGATGGATGGATGGATGGATGTTTGTTAGAGTTTGTAGCCAAAACGGCTGAACGGATTTCGATAAAATTTCGTGTGGATGCAGAGGATAGTCTGGAAGAACACATATACTAATCAAATTTATTTATTTCAGGCGGACGGAGTCGCGGGCAAAAGCTAATAAATGATATTTCAAAACATACTTGAATAATGATTCCCTTTATTTTTTTCTTATCCTATTTTATTGTAACTTTATGTTATATTCGCTTACTTAAGTCCCATAGTTTCCGATAAATGAATTCCCATTCCAGGGATTTTCTCGCTCATCAATCCGCGAACAAATGAATATCGACCAAATGCAAATCGATTCGAAGAGGGGATGGATTAACAGCACTTAGTCAAATTACTTCATTAGTGAGCAGTTTGTATAAACTTTTCAGTTCTTTGTTTGAAATGGACGGTTTCTATATAGTTCTTAATTCTAATTTGTTCATTACCGTTCAAGTTTTAAAAATAAAAATCGAAGCATAACATAATTTGAATGGCAATTCAAAAGTCTGTTTACCATTTTTAAATGGCGCAAATAAGCCTTTCCCTTTTCCACGGCCTTTCATTTACATGCATGAAAAATCCCTCTTTCACATTGAACTGTTTATGCACGAATTCGTTCGAAAGAAATTTTGTATTTTTTATTTTAAAAAAGGAAACAACTTCTACTCTAATTGTAAAACAAGTTTTAACTACCGCATTTTTTCCATCAGAGGTTTCTTATGACACAAGTTGTTTTTTCTTCATGATTTAGTAACTAGCCTGCTAATTACATAATTTATTAATTTTGAGAAATAACTCAAAACATATCACGAAATTACTTAAATAAACAAGCATTTATAGATTCCTTTGTGTTAAATAGAATAAGGATAATTGAAATGGAGTGTAGAGGAAGCGTATCTTCGTTGTTTGTGAAGCAATTTCGACTCAGTTCAGCGAATGGTTGGGATAAGTCAGCCATTATCGAGAGCTGGTTGGAGTCCCAATTAGCTCTGTGATTAGATCGCTGCGCGTCGACGCCGCACCACTGCACCTGTAGTGCTTACTACTACTTATGCTTCGTTATGATAAATCGAGCGTATAACTGAGAACAGTTATGAAAATTATTGACGTTTTGAAGATGGCGTGTCTATAACTCTGTGGTACTACTTCTTTTCATTAAAATGTCTACATTTTTGTACTACTGAAGATTTTAAGTTTTTTGTATAAATAGGACAATAACGTTAATATGGTATATCTATTTGAATATAATCGTAGATACGAAATCGGTGTTAAAATATATTTAAAAGCTAAGTAATTTCAATTGACATTTAACAGTTTTATCAACTTTCGTATTTTCTATAGTAAAATGTTTCTTTTTTAAATAACTAATTTGATTTATTCGATTGAAAAGGAACGTAAATTTTTTTGTTAGTTAATTTAAAGGATTTTTATAATTCTTTAGTTGAAATTAATAAGAGAGCTTTTACCGTAATTTTATTAATAGGTTTGAACTACAATGAACAGTACTTTTTACGTAATACGTACTTTATGGAAAGTGTTGAACATAATCGTAAAAGCCGTCATCATCTTATGAAAAACTCGAATTTGATATCCAGTAGACAGACCGTTTAATTTTAGTCTACTATATAAAAAATGTAATCGTAGCACCTTGAGATATTAAATATTTATATGTTATTAAATTTAAGATGTTTGGGACATTGTTGAAAACATATATCTAAATTAACAATTCAATTTCCCGTCTTATAAATATCGATCAGTTTGTGCACGAATAGTTCATGAAATAGAATAGATTATTCTGGAAACTGTTTTATTTTAAAATGTTTTTTTCCCGCGTTAATTGTAAATTGAAGATGTTTCATAAAATGTAAAATCAAGTAAAAATATCCAACATTTGATTCCCTAGGCTATAAAATTCTTTTACTTGCAGCACCGAGATCTTTTTTCTGTTTATTTTAAAAATACAACTGTTTGTACCCATGGGAAACCCCGTTACAGTTTTTGTGCTAAATAATGTCAATGTTTTATTCTTAAAATCCGAAAGCTATGATGATAACAAAAATACTAGTTAAGTTACGATTTAGTTGCAAAAAATGTACTATATGATTTTAAATAACATTCTCACGGAGTATTCCTATGAATAAATTCTATTTCTAATTAATTGAATAGCCTAAAAACTTATTGCGTAATAATTTTATAAGTGAGTTATCTTTACTCACTACCCTTATCAAATTTCGTGACATTAAACCCAAATGATGAGGCCCTAAACTTGGTGTCGTCGTATTTGTTGAACAGTTACATATGTACGTGTATTTTATTTGATCGACTACTGTCATGACATTCTTTAACACTATATTACATTTAAGGGGACATCAATTACCGTTATTTTCCGCCGCTTTAAGTCTATACTGATTTTTCTATATATATTATTACACGAAAAACATTTATTTGTGTCTGTGCTTATTGAAGTAGAGTAATACTTACTTTAGTCACTTATTTCTGTCGTATTTTATAAGTAAACTAGCTGTTCCCGTGCGACTTCATCCGCATAAGATTATGAAAATTTTATTTTATTGTTTACATGTGTCAAATAATCAATTGCAAATGTTAAAATACCAATAACCATATTATGGCAATTTTGCTTTCTTGATGTTGGCAGTAACTTATGGTCTCTTTCCCACATTAGGGTTTTTATCCAAAATATTTACCCCCTAAATTAATAGCGTGAAAATATATAGCCTAAAGCGTGACGAAAGTGTAGGGCTTTTTATTAAAAAAAGACATATTCAAAAATATGCTATAATTACTGACATCTTAGGCAACATAGAAGTGTGTGTTTACGCTTTATTATATTAGATAGATTAAATCATAATTTATACTGTAACAGTATATTCATAAAAGTCTATTGTAACTATGGAATGAATCGTTACCATTATAATCCCTAGCTCCTCGGGTTAACATTCATCAATGATAAACTGTAGTTTACAATGCAATATGAATGCACTTTCCGTTGTTTATCCAGTTTGTATGACCTAAAATTATCGTACTTTTACAGTATAATCACCTGTCCTATTTGCGTGTAAACAATTCAGTGCACTAGCGTTCTTAAACGATTATTGTATGACAATTGCTACAAATACATTTGAATATTTGAATTAAATTGACTGTAACCTAACTGTGATATACGTCATTCGCCCCTTGCAATGCAAAATTGTCAATCGAATAACCCTTGAACAACCCTGTTAAATATAAAAGGTCTGACGTATGTAATATTAACGTAGCTAACATAAATACATTTCGCACGAATAAACGGCTCACAATTTGTAACCGGGTTAGCTGATCTGCATTAAGCGTAATCGACTCCGGCTCTACGCGTCCGATGGATATTCCGATTCTCACTTATTAACTGATGACGTACATTCGATCTTATATGTAACAATAGCATATGCAAACTTTACTATGAATTCGATTAGAAATGCATCGAAATAATGCGCGTATAGAAATTGGATCTACATCGTCATTCCCAATACGTAGAATATGTAAATTAGGGAAAAACTAAAATAATTCAATTTGGACGATATGAAGGAGGTGATTCTTTGTTATATACGTCAAAGTAGACAAAGTATGCGTAAGTCATTAAGTTATTTCATATGCTTGGATACCTATAACTTTATATTGGGTAACCATGCTTCTTTAGACTGTGTTCTAAAGATCATAGTGTCTATAGTACACTTGTGTGCTTACCTCGCTAGACGTGAGGTAGCATATCCTGGAGTCGGTGCTGTCGACGGAAGCCTGCTGCACGATGCCGTAGCGCGTTGACTCACGGTCGCTGGCATACTCTGAGCGCACGCTGTCTTGACGGTCAAATACGCCCCTGGAATACAAGTTCTATATCAACTATATGGTTCCTGTAGACCACTACGTGGACGTAATCAGGTAGGTAGTTGCTGACAATTGTATTGGAGTCCGGACCTGTCTAGAACACTTATATCAAAATGATAACCATCCTCTAATGCCAGAAGTTTTAATAGATGATCCAGATCCTTATAATAAAACTTGGTGTACTTTTGTTTCAAATGAACTAAAACACCTTTCTAGTTAACATATTATACTAGTAATGTAAACAAAAATCGTTTCAAACTCGTTATTTTCTGAAAATGACGCATCAAAATGATTTAAATGTATTCCGCCTGGATTCCGACAAATAACGAGTGGAAAGCTACGCCGGGGCTTGTATTTAACGATAAAAGGGTTGCCCAGAGCTACAAAAAGTCATAATAATAGTCATTATTTTGAAACTGTAATCGGAGTAAAAAAATCATACGGAAAATGAGTTATAATTGTCAAATCGCTTTTAGTACACGTGAAATATTCTATTCTTTTTTGAATGTACTGTTCTATAATCTATACAATCTCATAGCTATACAATGGAAAGTTAATTTCCGATACTATTTCTATAACAATAGCGTGAATGGTTTTAATAATAATGTACTGTAATAACTTATTAATACCACAGATAATATCGACAGTTTATTTTTTTTTTGTAAAAAAAACTTGTCAATACGATTACGACAAAGTATTATGTATTTCTACTCTTTGTTACTTAACTTTAAGAATTGCTGTTTTAAATAATTTTATGTAACCAAATCTAAGACGATGATCCAGTTTAAATTTTTAATTTACGTTACTATGTAAAAAAGTATCAGACCGAAGAAAGTACGGATGGATTGTGTGAAAGAGGATATGCTTAAGAAAGGAGTGAATTCAGATATGACGGCTGATAGAGATATATGGAAGAGCAGCACATACTGTGCCGACCCTCCATAAGGGATAAGGGCAAGTTGATGATGAAGTAAAAACGTATCTATAGAAGAAATTTGTATAACAAATTATGTAATATAGCCTGTATAAATCTCATTAATATGAATATAGTCATTACAGAGTCGGTATTGGAAGAAGTAAATATGTATGCATGTTTAATGAAGACACTTTGAATCTGAAACTATAATGAGCAGAATAATTTACATGAAACCGTTACACGAGGTATCAAGTGCCAACAATGTTGTTTGACCTATTAATCATACTAATATTATAAATGCGAAAGTTTAGATGGCTGGATCTTTGTTAGTTTGTAGCCTAAACGGCTGAACGAATTTCGATGAGATTTGGCATAGACGTAGAGGATAGGCTGGAAGAATACATAGGCTACTCAGTTTTTTTTAATTACACGCGGACGGAGTCGCGGGCGAAAGTTAGTGCTTTATAAAACTTAAGCATAATATCAGTGTAAGTTTCGACATGTGTTTTATTTTTTAAGTTACTCCGTTTTGTAATGTATTTTTCTCTTAGACAATCTCGATTAATTTCGATAGTTATTGAAATTAAAGTATAAAAGCGTTTACTAGAAGGAATTATTTAGTTAAAAAATCTAATTAACCTTGTTAAAATGCGTCTTAACTTATAAACAAAGATATCGATCTTCTACTAACAGTAATGGATATCCCGAGTACTTTGTTTTCGCTTTCGTAAGTAATTGGCTAAAGGGATTTTAATGCAAAATCTCTCTCCGAATACATACTATTAAGTATAAAAACTTTTAAAACATCGTTCAATGTAAAATCTAACCAAGTTCTACCGGACAGAATTAGCATTTTAACACTTCATTTGCATTAAAATAACGAGACTGAATTTACATTGTCTAGTATGATACGAGCTTGAGCTTCGGTTGTTTGAAATGCCAATTAATGCAGCGCTGATGAGTGTTAAAACCCACAAAATGTTTATATTAGCAAACTAGACGTTACGAAACTTTTAGTGCTAAAACCGTTCTAGTATGATATTGGCTCTCTGTTGGATATGTTAGGATCAGGGATTCCTTTATTACATGAAAATTAATTTATATTTTTTAATATTTTCATAGCTACTAACTACAAATGTTTCATTTGCGTTAAAATAAAACTTTATTTTTACTTTCTTAATTTTATACATTAGATAAATGTCGAAATAAAACATTATGTATTTTTACAATAAAATAATAAATTTTAAACTTTGTATTACTTACGACTTTATACCATAATGTCGTATTCATAAATTACACATAAAGTTACTCTACCAACTTTCTTACGACCTTTGATTCGATTGTAATAAACTTTACGATAAGAAATTACATTATTATTGTGAAATGTAAATTGTGTTCATAATTTGAAGAAATTAGAAATGATTTAAAGTTATTACAATTAGACCTTGTTTATAACCCAAGTTAATAACTTACTTTTGACTTGAATTACTGTTTCAAACCAAGTTTCCGAGAAGATAACTTGAATAGAACAAGACTTAGTTGCATGAAATCAAGCCTTCTGAGGCTATGTTTGTATGAAGTACAAAGTAATAATTTACAATACTGTGGTTGTAATGACATCAATGTTAAGTTTATAACACGTGTAAAACCTACAAGTCGAATTAAAAACTTACCGTTGTTCAAAGCTGTCAGCTCTATTGCTTCTGTAGCCGGAGTCATTAAGGCTGCCCTCGTGTCGCAGGCTGGGCAGGGAGTCCCAGGGCGAGCGACGAGGCGGCGGCTGTCCGCGCCAACCGTCCGAGTGCCGGTACCACGCCGAACGCGCCGACTCTCCGATACACGACGCGCAACGAGAAGCGCTTACGAAACTAAGGAACAAAGATTGTGGTTAGTTTGTTATGTTCTGTTGATAATTTTATGTCATGTGGTAAAAGAAATCCATAGCAATATCTAAGAGTTTGTGATAATTTCTTTTTTATTCACGTTACTATCAATAATTTCGTTAAATGTGTAAGAAAAGTTAAAACTGATAAAAACTTGATACGTAGTTTAGTGTATATTTGTTTTTGATATTATAATATAACTGTGACTTTATTATCTAATGTTAACATTCGGTATAATTATGGGATTATTTTATTAATGAAGACCGAGTAATCGAATCGAAATTTATTGCTGTACGCTTTCATTAAATTACGGGCTGTAGTAATTACACAAATTGCTCTTAATTATATTCCGAACATTAGCTAGAGGGTAATAAAATCATATAGAGATTTATGACCAATGTATAAAACAAAACATAATTTGGTGGTAAGAAGTAAAAAAGATAAAGTCAACATTTTTTCGATTTTGACATCAGTGATAACTGATACTAAACAAAAATTCAGTATTTAAACGTACAAAAAACGCTACATCGCCAGATCGATATTATAATGATACGATATCGTCAAGGGACGTGCAGTTAAAACGAAACAATCTGCGTCCGTCGGAAAAGTTCCTCATAAAAATCTATACGAGTTCAGAGTTGTAATACCGTACAATAATCTAATTTAAAATGGCCGCCTGCTCCCTCCCTCGGGACGACATCTCCACGTCGGATACGAAACCCGTCTAGAATCTATTACTAGTTTAACAGTATGAGTGGAGTTGACATTTCTCTGTAGACGCTACTATTATGTAACCGATCAACTTGACGTTTCAAAGCTACGTTACGGATCCTGTTGTATCTAACGCATAGAGCTAATCTATTTACAAATAACAAAAGATGACTCTCACTGATTATAATACTGGACAGCTCAACAAGGTAGATAGATAATAAAGACGTAATCGAATAACTGACGACTCGAGTCGACGAATACGTAATTAAGCACCAATTACAGTATTTTTCGGGGAAAATCGCGGCTAAGAAAGATACTGGTCAGATTGTAATAGAAATCTATGATAATGATTATGATGTTCTGATTAAAACGATGCCTGTGAGTGGTCTCGCATAATAATAAATTTAGGCGAATGATTTTTATTAATGCAAATATTCACCGTCATTACTACGTTCGGTAATTAAACACAATTAATCGAACGACCTGGTTTGATATATTACAATCAATAAATTATAATTCAATCGATAAACTGTAATTATAACTGGAGTTAGTTCATATTCTAATAATCTATATTCAACCATGATGATTGTCAATACTTCTAATAACAACTAAATGCTATACAATATTTCTACATAAATGAAGACATATATCTTGTTTCCTTCTGAGATCAAAATGTAAGTTTATATTATTCCTTGGTAAAAATCGAGATATAAAAACATATGAGTATAACATCATATTTTTATTGCACTCTTTGTATAAATCGAAGAGACAAGAATATGTGAAAAAGAACAATATGTGTTCGGGAAAAAATCTCCACAAAAAATACAAGATAACCCGTTGTCTGATAAAACGACGCGTCGTATCGCACGTACTCTGTAACACTAATAGAATTTCAAATGACACACAGAGTTCTATCTCATTCCGTTGGATTAAATAGCTTTTCAGAACGATTTTCCCGAGACATCTAATTAAATGCTAAATCTGGCGTCGTTTCTCTTTGTTGCTGTTTGCTGTACACTACACGGGCCGCATTAAAATGCCCCACTGAATATTCTCTTTTCATGTGGTAATAATTAATTAAAAATGTAAATAAAATGTTTTAATTCATTTCCAAGATTTTTTACAATACTAAGAGGCATCACTATGAAAGACTTAAACACAGTTATAAATGATTTTTTGCATGTCATTGTCAATTTGAATAAAAACTTACACCATCGAATAGTTCCACCCAGACAAATATTTTTGCTATACATATAAACTCTACACTATTAAGAAAAGTTGACTAACTGCATATTTAACATAATGTCGTGTAATTTCTCGTTCACAAGTATAGTTTAAATTTCTCTTGCATAGTTTATACTTGAGGTCGGAGATAACAAAAAAGTCAGTCATCCATAAACAACTGGATGTACGTATTTCTAAACTTGCGCTGCCATCCGTAATTCCATCGTTAGGAATGTAAGCAGCCGTACACACGAGCGCATAAAATTAGGTCAGACTCAACTGAAATGCTATACTGACATTTTTAAGCTTTTTATTCATTTTACTTTATGCACAAACGAACTAATGGTTATTACACTTAAATCATGTATTCTCTACTTTATACTACACTAAGATTTAAAAGACTATTATTATCTACTTTGACAAGTACGAAATGGTTTAAAACAGGAGAATTTAGTTGTTAAATTATGTGTTGCTAGCTATAGTTCGTGACTTCGTTCGCGTGAAATTAAAAATAAAATAAAAAGCATAGCCTATGTTACTGAGTATTATAGTAGCTTTTTATTTATTTAAATACATATAAAATTACAGACACTTTTTATTTTTAGTAATAGTAATTGCCTAAAGACAGTGTTAACTGATAGAATTTACTCTTATTAGGAAAAAAAAATAAACACAAATTATGGAAAAGATTTAAGATTTGTCTTTTGCAAAACGACGTAGAAGAGTACGTAATAAATGATTTGACTAAACATTATGATGTTTTAAGGAAATAGGTCGCCCCGGAAAACGTAGCAATATATTACTCTACTGGAACTGGACCAGCAGCTTTGTTATGTTAAGTACATCCGTATAAATTTTCTTTAATTTAAAACATTCGACAACTACGGTGAAAAAGAAAGATAAGAGCACTTAGGTGAAAATATTCAATCGATGAAGAGTTAGGTCACGGACATGAATTTTTGCATAAAAATCAATGACTCATCGTAGCCTATCTGCTACGCCTAGCTACGCCGTAGCATTTTGCTGTGCCACATAACTTTAATAAATTCAGCGTCGCAATAAACGGATGATAAAGTGAGACAATATATCGTAGCTATATTTCAAATAGCGCTTGCTTATTAATTTTCAGAAGATTTACACGGATAGATACGTTACATTGAAATTGGAGTTGAGAACTTTAACAGATTATTCATTTAGGATGTTTGAGTTAGTTATATGTTGTTATACGTAGTTAATTTTTCTAAAAAAAACTATTTTATATTTTTGATATAATATAAGGATTGATTTCATACCTCGATTTTCAAAAGAAAAATGTAAAAAAATTATTTTCAGCGTATTCAATTGAACGCACTAAAACCACGTGTGGCTTTACCATAATTTTATCAGATGTTTGAAGTTAGAAGATTACTACCCCTTTAACTGGGGTATAATTATATTTCGAGAACACGATTCCAATTAATATAAAAACTCCTTAACAACGCTCCAATCACGGGTACCAAGTTAAAAATAAAAAAATGTATAGGACTTTGTTTTTCAACTAAGGTATCTAATTAGGATAATGGATTTAAGAGTAAACATTCTGTTTTTTTGATAACAATGAAATAGATATGGCTGTAAAAGCTTATGATCAAATCTTTGTATTTTTCTGGACAATACTTCATTAGTGATGAATAAATAAATTCTTTACGTCTAATCAAGTGAAGGTTAATGAAAACAATAATTCATTAAAATTTTAATATCTTGAAATATAATTCTAAAAATACATAATAAACAGCGACCATTTGAAAAGTTTTCTTTTTAGTCTAGTCTTTTTCAGCCGAAAGTTTACAAGGATCTGAGGAAAATGTCTTGTAAAAACATCAACAAAACCTTCGCACGGCCGCCTTACCGGAAAGCTGACAATGAAGTTTTGTCAGCCTCAACTCACGTCATGCGTCAAATGCTTTATTCGAAAAGGCATTAGCTACGTGACGACAACTTGCCAGCTTAACACGTACGTTTCTCACGTGACACACGAACGAAACTGAGATCGAACGGTATTTATTGTGAATTCTGATTTAGTATAATACTTATGTTGAAATGTAAATTATTCTTTTAACTACTATCACAATGACGCTAAACACAAATTTAAAACCTTAAAAATAATCTATCCTTGTTCACACATGCTATAATGTTATTTTAAAACAAACTTCATTAACTTGACTTGGATACCACGTGGTAGCTAAATACATATTACGATTTGAATTAAAAAATAAATCTATTGACAATATGATTTTTATGAAGAATTTAGTCTCCAACATTACTACACCATCACAATAAAAATATTAAAAAATACAACGTTAAGAATAGAGGGTTAATATAGGCGATAATTTTTATCTTTTGTTAATAAGTTTCTAGATAAATAACAAAGAAGTTATTACAGGGTATTGAGTTATTTAAGTATCATATCTTTGTATTTTCAAAATATAGTCTAACTTAACATGTGCAAAACTAAGACAATACGATAAAAACAAATAAGTTGGAGATGTCGGGAACATTATAACAAAACACCGCATTGTCTTGTACAGGAAACTAATAAATTTTGGGCTCCATAAACTTTGGCATTGTATAACATTTGGTATATTTCGGCTTCATAAATCTACGACAATTTCGTCGTTTTGACTGTTTGAGATTATACATATATATTCTATTATTCCATACATTTAATACTCAAAATATATCAATCGTATTATATTCTTTTGTATCATTTAGTTCATTGTCTTGATGTTGTAACCTGTGTTTTGAGATGTAATGGAACATTCGCATTGAACGACTTATAGCTCAGTTTTCCCCGTATTCAACGCTACGTACTGACTGCATATATGCTTGCCATGTAACCTTTTACAACTCGTAACGTCTATCGTACGTAACATTACGCTTTAATTAAAAATGTGACATACTTATTGTGATAAAGTTGAATTTCGTTTTAGCTTACCTTGATTGGTGATCGCTCAAGTATCCTTGATCACGGTCCCGATTGCGATCCCTGTCAAAAATATCCTCATTTAAACCCTTTTTTAATTAATATATTGTTTATTTAGGATTTAACTGTATTCCAAGAGGCGATAAACAAGCAAGTTTAATTTTGGCCTTTTTATCCATTAAAATACTCAGTTAATTCAAGCGAAACAATAACAGTAATTTGAAAATGGAAGATATCACAGAAAAATATGAATTAAGTACGTGATAAACTTTAAAAAATACTGGCTATATGTACTTCATTAATTTTTTAATAATTCTAACAGCAAACGTTACAAAACAATACGTTATTCAGCATATCAATCAGATGTCTTCCATTGTTACAAAAAATAATTTTCAATTAAAAGGTACGCGTCAACAAACCTTGTGTTGTGATCGCTGAGGTACCCGCGTTCCCGTTCTCTCTCCCTTTCCCTCTCCCGCATTAGCTCGTTACGGTCGCTGCGACAACAATACAACACCTCAATCAATAAACAACAAAAAGAGGATACAAACGAAATAGAGCTTCGCATTTAACAAACCGTCGAAAACAATGCCGCTGGCCTATTTTCTTTGCCAATTCAAAGTTGTATAAGTTACAGTGTTTTGTTTATGAATAAATGAACAATTTTTTTCGGATTTATAATTGAAGGAAGAGTTTTAATAAGTTCTGGTTGTGATTTTGACATAATTAAAATTTGTATGACATATTGTTTATCAGAACTTTTGGGTACTTATCAACACAGAGTTATTTGTCCTATGAATATTGATATTCTTAAAATACTTAATTTAATGTACAGCCTCAATTAAATGAAACAAAAAAAGATAATTGATATTGAGTTTAAAATGTTGAATAGGTTACTACTATATGGCATATACATACATTTATTAAAAAATCTTGAAGTCCTCTTTAAGTCATCGGATATACTTATAAAAGTATCTTTCTCTGTTATAGTAAAATTAAAAAAGTCAGTATAATATGCTATAATACCACATCCAGTAACTTTAGTTCAAGGTCATTACATCCATGATGGAAAATTAAATATTTTTAGAATTTAGAATGAGAGGAATCTTAATATGTATTTCGAAGAATTCGGCAGTGTAAGCCTACAGTTAAACACTGATACACTGAACCTCAGTCATTTTAAATATTCTATGGCACGTCCTCTAGTTATTTTCTAGGACACAAGTCCTTTACGACATTATGTTACAAGGAAGTTCGTGCCTAAAAATAATGTTGTCATCTTACATTTTGTGTCAATTTACAATCAAAGTTATCGTTGAAACTAAAATAAAAAACAAAGAGAGATTGATAATTAGTGTAAACATAGTTTTGATACGATTGTTTCTCAAGCAAATTAATTCTTTGAAATCTCAAACTGGAAGGAAAATCATCAACAATATGCAATTTAGGGCTAATTTCTATAAATTTTGCCTATGCAAAATTAGGAACCAAAATGTGTATTTTGTGTTTTCAATATGTTGTTGTATTACTGTCTTCTGAATTAAAACACTGAATTCTAAATTATGAAAATATCGTGAATCACGCCGTTCATAGTGAGACGTAATACGCTCTGTGTACTGTTTAACTGACAATTTTATTATCTAAAAATATTATTAATCCCGATTTAATAATTGTTGTCGTTTTTTGTTATCTTTGTAAGTTCGTAACACAGGAAATCACCAGAAACTCAATAACATAAGAATTGTGTACACAAGCCTATTGTATTGATAATCATAGATTAGACGCAGTTACCTATGTCTAAGTATTGTTTTCATTGTAAAACAAACAATGATAGCATTGGTTTGCATAACAACGACCATATTGCCGCTGAATGTACCAATTTAGAGTACGAATAGAATAATAATTTACCTATAATATCCGTCGCGATCAGATCTGGCGCTGTGCTGTCTTTCAACCCCAAGGCGGTGCGGCAGCGGCAGAGTTGAGGATCGGCTGCCCCCGCCCGAACATTGTGATGCGGGGCCTGTACTCACAACATTATATTTCAACTATTCCTATTACGCTTCTAGTTCATACTGAGATATGGGCTGTGAGGGCCGCGGGATGTGACCCCCAACCACGTGATAGGATATCACTATTAAAAACATTAGCTGGTTGGTGCTTCTTAGCGTTAATTGGAAAAACAGGACACTTTATATTTAGTACATCTTTAAGTATTTGTATATAAATGTATATGAAAAAAATAAGGAAATTGTTAAGGGAAGTTGGTTTGCATATAATCGTATTTAGCCAATTTTGTGGGATTCATAAAAATGTATCGTGTTCGACGAATTTATTTGTGACAGAAAACAAAAAATGTTTCATCAGAGATCCATGTGTTCAGTAAGTATGGGAGGTGATTTTAATAGGCATGTTGGTAGAATGAGTAAAGGATATAAGAGAGTCCACGGAAATCAAAACATCGAGGGGGAATACTTAATAGATGCATCTATTGCATATGATATGGCAATTACAAATGCGTTTTTCCAAAAAATAAAGAAACAATTGGTAATCTATCAAAGCGGCGGTTGAGCAACACATATATATATTATCTTTGCAAAGAGGGATAAGTTAAACTTAGCCAGAAATTGTAAAATTATACCAGGAGATCATTTAGCAAGTCAACACCGACTGCTAGTAGCGAAATTTAAAATTAAAATTAAATTGTAGAAACAAAAAACTCCCAGCAAAATTAAATAGAGTATGCTAAAGAAGCATGAATTTCCGAAAGAGTTTTGTAAGCAAGTGGTGGATAAAATGATAAAAAAGACAGGACTTCTTTACAGCTCTGTAGGCCTTGGCTTGGTTCAGCATCATTTGTCGCATTTCGATTTACGCCGTCTATATACCGAAGTTGTGGTCTAACTCGACTTCAACGACCTTGGGGATTGCTTGTCATAACGCAATTAGATTAAGAAAGATATGACTGGAAGGACAGTAAATTAAAAAACGATGCATGCGAGGTACAAAGAAGGTTGGACAAATAGCGGGTTAAATTGAATAAAGCTGGTATTAAAATTAGTAGGACTTAAAAAGAACATTTTTTCGGCAATTTTGGTGGTCTGGCCAGTTTATCTCCAATCGCCTTAAATAGTAAGCCTCTACCGGCTCCAATTTTAAGTACCTTCGCTCTCTAGTCCAGAACGACGGTCGCGTTGAACAAGGCGTAAAAAGCTACAGGTTACTGCTGTAACTTGTGAATGCCTCTTAAGTTTAAGGACAGATCTACAAGGTCATCATAAGATCTGCCATATTGTATGGATTTGATCGACGGGCCACCAATGTTACAGAAGAAAGAAGATTGCATATTACAAGATGGGATAAATATAAGCTTATTCTTATTGAATTAGATAAAGTTGAAAGT
The DNA here is from genome assembly GCF_000836215.1 of Papilio polytes. NCBI lineage: Eukaryota > Metazoa > Arthropoda > Insecta > Lepidoptera > Papilionidae > Papilio > Papilio polytes. The sequence goes on from NW_013526359.1 coordinate 982,920, forward strand.
AGCGCCAGTGGTTGAAAAATTTAAAAGCAAAAGGTTAACTTGGTATGGACATGTTATGACACGAGAGGATGGGACATAAACTAGAAAGTGTTAAGACTAAATATGGATGGCTACAAAGGTAGAGGAAGACCGAAGAAAGAATGGATGGATTTTGTGAAGTGGGTACGCTTAAGTAGGGAGTGGATTCAGTTATGACGGCTGATAGAAATCTCTGGAAAAGCAGCACATACCGTGCCGACCCTTAGCAAGGAGAAGAGAACATTGATGATGATGAGTACGTTCGACGTAATAACCACTTTGGTAATTAACACGAAGGTTAACTGGAAGTTTTAAAATTTAGAATTGAACTGCGATTTTTGTAAAGTTATTTGGGCTAGTTATTAAATTTACTTTCGAGTTGCAAGTAACTAATATTGCTCTTCTTAGAATCACTTACGTCTGCGAGGTGGATACGGGCTGCGCTGATTCGAAGGCGGCATGTTGTCGTTGTATTCTATACAATATAAACATTCTTATAAATTTGTATGATATTAAAGCTGTGATATTAATTTAATTTTAAATATACAAATCTCAATATTATAAACATAGTTAAGGTAAACATTAAAGGTTATGTTCACGTTCGCTTTTTTATTTAATTTTTATTGTTTTTTTTTTTTTATTTCATTTTCATGCTCTGTTTCTTCCTATATTTATTCTAAAGCGATGGAACACAAACTTTTACTATAACATTAAAACGATAATTACCTAGATCTTCCATGCTCTGACTGAGCAGTGCTTCAAATGTATGCAGACTGTAGCTCTCAGCGTCCATTCCTTTGGCGAGCGTGTTGCGAAGGTGCATCTCGTACTCAAGCAGAAGGCGCGAGGTGGGCGATCCGGGCGCCGGCGTCGCGCTTGACTGCGACGCCTGCCGCGACAGACACGGCTTCTGCTGTTCATAACGAACTTCGTTTTTACTTTCAATTAAAAATGCCTAGCATCGCATAGTTTTGTGGACGAATTCGTAAATTCAGATAGACATAGATATAAAAACTACTGTGATGAAGACCATATTAATGGTTTCTGGCTATTACTTGAGTAAGAGAGTTAACATTTATAACTTAACATTATGTTTTGGAATTGCCTACTTGATGTTTGTTAAACTGTTCAAATGATTACATGTAGTTTAATTATAATTGGTTACATTGGTCATTGCCTCGATAACTGTCAGTAAAATAACAATCTACAAACAGTAATCTAAGATTTAAGAATAAATAATACCGGATGATGATGCATGCGAGGATCTCGCCGCTGACATGGCTCCTGGTCCGAGTTGCCGTTGGAGGAGGATGGCGTGGTGGCGTAACACTGGTTGTCGAACATCACGTTGTCAGAGGGCGGTGACAAGTCACGTTCGCCTCCGCCCAGCTCCAGGTACAGTCCGCGCCCTGGGTAGCCGCTGGGAGCTGCGCCCACACCCACGCCACGACTACCAGTACCAGTTATATTAATAAATTTGATGTAACTTTTTATTTAAAATTAATGACAATAAAACGAAAGCAAGGCTGTAGTAAAACTATTTTGTAAAAAGGCATAAGAAGGCGCATCAACTCGTAAGGAGTAACGTCTTATGACTGTTACCGTATCTGCTGATGTATATTGTAAGCTAACTCTCATTGAGAAAAAGGAAAATAATAATGTTGTCGTTTGTATATCAACTGTTTACCGTTGCGAGCTCTGTCGGCTGTTGTTATTGACGTGCGAATAGTGCGGGTGAGCGTGCGGGTGCGGGTGCGGATGCGGGCGGTGTGGATGCGCGCACGCGGGCGGACACGCGCCACCGTACCGCCGTCGACCCATCTCAGGCGACGTCACGGGACTCTCGGTCGACGGCATCGGCTTCAGCATTCGTTTCAGGGTACTCGAATCTAAAAAAAATCATATAATCATTAATTTCCTACAGTTATTAGGTTATAGAAATAACTTTCAATGTTTTTTATACTTTTCTTAATATGAAATGGTAATAAAATCACTTCTACAACCAATGTAAAGGATTTCGTATAGCCAGTTTCCTAATTTAACTGAATATATACAAGGTTAGTCCAATAATTTTATAGATTTTCATCTCTTAGTAGAAGTTATCATTGTGGAGAAATTGTGGTACTTACCCATATTCATATCTTCAGTACTCTTAGATTTAGTACGCCGAGATCCCGAAGTGTTGTTGTTGATAACATTGTGATGATGCATCGAGTGCTTCTCCGACTCACGTGACTGAAAATATTGTAACGATGTTAAATGTCTTTTTACACTATTGTTTTTGTAAAGATGCACCCGTGTGCACCGCAGGTCCCACGCCCTCGCGCTCGAGCAGAATTCGAATCTACCCACTAGTGCGGGAGATTAAATATGTACCCGGTTACCCGCATTAACTTGGGCCGCGATATTTAAACAATATGTTCGCCACCAAATGTGGCGAACCTGTACGATCTGTAACGAACAATCTAAATGTCTACCGATTTCTTTCATGCACAGAAGTGTAGTAGTGATATATGTTTTAGAAACATTTTTTATAAAGATTCGCAGTCCCGAAGTCTTATCTTGTTTATTTTCTCTATTTATTGACACTACTGTAAAAATGCGAGTCTATCGAGTTTCGGCCACGGGATCTTGGTCTGGTACTACTAATATATAATCAACTTTTACTTACGGATTCATTGCCGTCTCCATAGTCAACGCTCTTTGGCATGTGCTGCAAGTGTTCCTTGTTGGAGCGTGTGGAGGTGGACGAGGACTTGGAGGTGGTGAGAGTGCCCCCAGCCTGCACGCCCTCAGATTTCAGATCTTGATTGTGCTGGCCCGAGCTGGTAGCTCCTTGCGACTCCTCAGATGTCTGTGAAAATTCAAAAAATACATTTTTGAGTACGAAATATTGTTTAATAAATATTGATAAATTCAATTTACTTCTTTTTTAAATTAAACATGAGCTTGGCCTGATTCCACCTAAGTAAAAAGTAGTACTTTTGCTTAGTCATTAAATAATCAAGATTGGATTTAAATTACTGAAAAGTTAATAGCAGACTATAAACATATTTCGATCATAATCATAGCAGCTTCATCAACTTATGATAAATTTTAACCTAGCAAACATTTTCCTGGAGGTTCTCAAGATAATGATCTAGAAATCGTAGTATTCACTCAATCGTTATCAGTGAAGATGTTAAAGAAACTTAGCATGACAGAGGCTTATATTATTTATAACTAATTGCTATATGTGTACAAAGACATTCCTAAATACAAACTTACATTAGTGCCGTGTGTGCCCACAGAAGCGGTGACAGTCTTGGGTGCTGTGGAAGTGTTGGTAGTCATAGTGGAGGTCTCCTGCGACTTGGGCGGGCGCTGCGGCGGCTGGCTCTCAGCTTGACGAGCAGCCGCTATGTTGAACAGAATCATCGTTAGAATTAACTATACCTATGCACTTTCCATTAAAAGAAAATCGACACGTTTAAACCAATATCTAATAAACTACGGCATATAGAACCCATCCATAGTAAATTTCGTGGTATGACAAACATAAGATAAAATAATTTTTGTTTGGATTGTGTAAATCAGCAGCAAATTTCACGCTAAATCGTTAATAACTAAACGTTTTTAAAATAGTACAAATGCCATTAAAAATGTCGTAAACCTACTTCCATTCCAATGAGATAAAAGCGAACACTATGATGCGTTTATTGAGGCTATAAATGTATTCTTTAATAGTTTATAATGAGTGATTAAATATCAGTTCAATATGACTGTTCTTTTTATGAAGTGACATCTATAGAACAAATGTAACTATTATCACAGCTAGCTAGATTTTGATATTTTACACACATGATAACCATCTTCTGGCCATGTTCTAAGTTCTTTTGGGCCCTATATTACATTTTCACTGGGTGCTTGACGTATGACTCCAATTTCAACATGCAAACGTTTTTAGGAGAAATGGGATTAGAAGCCACCATAATAAATGCGACTTACGTTTAGGCGGTGGCTGAGTTGTCGGTTGTGAATTAGAGACATTGTCGTACAGCGAAGTGGAAGATGTGGCCGCGGCAACCTTGTCAGCTCTGTTGGCGGTGCCCGCAACAGCCGCTTCTGTTTCTATTGCGCGAGTCGTTGTACGCGGAAGAGTCGATGAACCTAAGACATTGGAAGAATTAGCACTTAGGGGCAAAGTTTTGTTTATCTCTAGTAATTATTGTACAAGTACTTACGATATCGAGGATCTTGAGCCCTTAATCTGGCGTATTGTTCTTGAGACATGCAAGTGCATTGTGGCTCACGACCGTACGTCAAACTATGAAATGAAGAGAATAATGTTATTTTAATGTATTTTTATGAAGAGTTTTAACTTCATCTCTTCAAGTACCTTGAACGATTAGGACTAGCTGGTGTGGAGACTGGTTTCCTCTTTGTTTTGAACTTCTGCTTGCTCCCAGGTGGTTCTAATTTTAGGCTGTAACTAGATGACGCCTTGCGTGAAAACTTGAATGATGGTGACTGGAATGAATAAAATATTTTTATGATCACATCATATAAATGTTTCGTACTCATTGTATTGATAATTATAGGAATCTTATAATTTGATATCTTCTATAATGAGATTTTAGGTCTAGGAAGATTTTTTAATCATTTAAAACTTACACAACATTCTCTAAATTGTTTGGCATCAATGGGAGAAGTAAAGTTCAATCCCCAGGTGTCGTTAGTCATGGGGTCCTTCCAGTACACGAAGCATTCCGACGCTTGCCCGATGCGGGTACCTGGAACAATAACATCCAAGAGTAGTAACACTCAAACAGAATAAACCACACATTGCTATAAAATTCTTAGAAGATTTCACAGAAGTTATTTTTAGAGACTGAGGTAATTAAAAAGCTTTCTGTTGTATTATTAAAACATTCAGTATTTTGATTAACAAGATATTGAAATTGTGATTCAAGATTGGTGTTAATTAAAATCAAAATAGAAGCTTTACAAAGTCAAGTATGTACCTAACAATAGCTACTGCGTGTTGGTACGGATTTCGGTCGATTACCCGTGTTACTATCTAGCGTAATTTTAAAACTGGGTTACAGTTGCGGGCGGCGCATTTTTCGATTTGCTTTCGTAAAACGACCCCGTATGAAGCCACACTTAGGATAAACTTTTAAATTTTATGTCAGAAGACTTTGCGTTACGGACCGTTATTTAAAATTCCTAATGGTCTTTTTGCAGACTTTTCAAATTTGTGGTTAAAATGAACTAGTTTTTAGAGTAATGCGTATTACGTGTACAAGAATGTAAGTAACTTTTCAAAACATTAGATAGAAATAAATGAATAAATTCTATTCCAAATTATCAAGTAAAATAAAGACATCTCAGAACAGATACAGAATATTAAACATGGAAAAGACCCATATTAGCTGTGATATCATAAATTAAATGCAATGTTTGTTTCAAATGGTACTTTTATCACAAAATAAGTATATAACTAATCGCAGTAGTAGTAGTTTAATTTGATATTATTACAGATTTTTTTGTGACGGCAAGTGTAAACAAATCTTTACTGAAAATGACATGGAGAATGCAGAATTGTAGGTTAGATATAAATAGACAATCTGGATCTCTCCATCTATTTTGTCGGAGAGATTAGTTAACCTTATTATTGGAATACTAAAGCACTTTATTAATGAGAAGTTATCTTGATTCTGTACCTCTTCAACTGGTACGTTCAGATAACATTTTTATCTAGTTTTAGAAAAGAATTTTTCATAATTCTATTTATAAAAAAGTATAATCCATGTTTTGCGACGTTAATGCTCTACAATTTATCGCAATTCAGCGTTTATTCTTTCTATTTATGTTATTAAAAAAGTCCTCTCAGTTACTAACAAGCGTTTGTTGCGTTAAATGCGAGCTTATTATAAAAGCGTTTAATTAAAAAACTGTACTAAGTTAAAGCTGTTGCTTTATTAGAATTAAAAAGATTTTAACGTAATATTTCCATCTAAAAACATAATATCGTATAACGAGATATATTGCTTGAAAATAATGTAATGCCAAACATCGTTGACTTGTAACTATAAAAGTTAATAATACAGTAATCGTAATGAATTTTACATTGATTCAGACACATCTATCGGCCACATACTCCTAAGAAAGGGAAGTATCCCCTGCCCAATATTAAAATGTCAATGAGTGTCTCGCAGCGTAAAGATCTTTAGAAAAGGTAAAGAAGGAAGTAATGACTGTGACGACGGTTTATGGAGTTATATGGAGGACGAAAGTACAATAAGATAGGGGAGATAATGATACATCTTGTTGTCTTACCTGGCTGCAGTAGTCTAACGTCGAGGATCTTGTCGACCTGCGAGTTGTACGCGGTGATGTGGAAAACGCACTCGGGCGAGTCTTGTATGCAGGTGATGTTGACTGGCACCAGGTCCTCCGACACCTGCTGCCACTTCACTGTGCCCGCGCCGCTTGCGGACACGTGGAATACTTCCGCCCAGAGTCTGTAATTTACAAGTTCTCATGTTATTGTAATGCTGTTACAAAAATATTCAAAAGTTGCCGATTTATTTTAGGTTTATACCTAAAATGTTAAAATATTCAATACCGTATTTCTTATTAAAACAATTTATAATTTTAAATGCTAAGAATTTTATCTTTATCATGTCCAAAGCTGTTAGCGAATGTCTCGTGTTCTAGGTCGTTGTGTTTAATATATGACCAGTGTTAATAATAATCCCACGAGTTCCTTTCATAAAACAAGAATTGAAACGAGTTGATTATTCGACAAAACAAGATTTATTTGAGCGGAGTTCATTTAACTTTATAACAAGTGCATATTAGTTGCAGCGAAACTTTAATTACTATTATTTCCCACATCTGCTAAGAGTAAAGTTATAATATAAACAATTTGCACTAGGCCCGGCTTGTTTGATGCTGCTAATTACGTTGCTGGCACATGAGAGTTCTCACATTCAAATATTTAATTTGTTGCCGGCCTCATTATGAAGTACATTTTAAAACTTAACCTTTATGTATGTATGGATTTCAAGGAGTTTTGATAAGCATTAAGTTCTCTGTGTTGTACTGTTTTTGAATATGAGATGCTGGTTCATTTGTCTAAGGTTAGCAAAATTGGCACAAGTAGAATAATTGTCGTGCTCCGAGTATTAACCATAGGATTGTTTAGTTATACATCCCTTAGAGATTATTGTGGGAATCTGTTTAGAAACTTTGAGATCATTGAGTTAAAGTTGTTACCTTAAAGAAACATGGTGTTCTCATGAACATGTTGTCATCAACAGGAGTACAAATAACGTTTGCACAGTCTGTATTTGCATTTCCTAACTGTTTTCCGACTAATACATTTGGGTATTAAAGTATTATCGGATTTTAGATAATTTTCGACACAAAATTTGCATATGACTTACAACTTATTTTTCAGCTTTTTAATGAAAAATGTTACACAAACGATTTATGTTGTCAAGTCAGATTAATGTCAACGACAATATTTGAAAAATCTAAAATTGCTGTTGCGCCCAGTAACACACGATCATGTGCAATCATGTTAACGGGATTTAAAAATAACAGGCTGATAAGTTCATCTAGACGGACCGCAAAAAAAAATATATATAAGAAGGTAGAAATAAAATAATCGATTTATTGAATTTTGGTGACATCTGTGAAAACAGTGATTTAATAGGTTAACTATTACCTTAATAAGTGTCCGTCACGTCGTCGGGAGTTCTGCCACGGGCTGTCTTCATAGCGGTACGCCTTGCGGAGGATGGGCGCGCAGGAGCACGACGACAACTTGTTGCCCATCGTGCGCGTGCCGCACTCGGCGCACTGCACTATGCTGCCTGTCGAAGACATTAAAAATTGTAAAGACAAGGCATAGAGAAACATTTTTTTTCACCGGTACTTTGAAAGGTACTTTATCAGTTGTCAAATTTAGTACGTCTAGTGTCCATGTTATTAAACATTTTACAAAATTATAATAACTTTTTTTATAAAACAAAATAAAGAGCATTACACTAAAATGTACTCGTCAATATTAATGACACCATTTGGCAATTAATTCAAATACAATTAATTATTTTGACGCGTGGTTTTGAGGCTGTCAATAGATAGCGTTAGTAATAATAATTTGAAAAATGTCTTAAGTGAAGTGTCAATTATGCCACTTCTATTAATTTTTTTAATCTCTTTGCTACCTACATTACAATTATGGTTTAAATTATAGAATTCATGCAAAAAAACGTACCATTAGCGCTATCAATATTTGATCCGAAGGATTCTTTAGACTAGTAGTTTCTTTCTAGTATTAGCATTATGCTACCTGTTATGACAGGTATGGTATGCCATTTACTAGGGCTTTAGTCTTATCCAGATTAGGCTTTGCTTAGAATTTAAAAGGACAAACTTTAAATTCTGTCATGGCAACTTTTGTAAATGATCAGAAAATGTATTTAAGTCACGAGTTAAAGAGACCGTTCGCCTTCGCTTGTGCAAATGTCAATTGCTAGAAAACATGCGTTACATAAAGTTTTGATGTCAAGTGTTAATTAACATGAAGACGGCAAGACGAGAATGTCTCAGCTTGTCACTGGTTTTTCTTTGCTTTAAGAATTCATGAATCTCAAATATCAAATCTGTCCGATTATTTTGTCATATTTAAAATTTGTATTAATCGTCAACTGAATACAAAATGCATAATAATGAAAAAAATAAAGTTTTTTCCCTTCACAAGCAACCATTTAACTAGACGATTGGAACTTTTTAATCATCTTCACTTTTATGTTACCTACATTAATACTGTTTATTGTTAGAAGAATGTAATAATTACTTTTAAATAAGTTATTTTATTTTGCAATTAAGTATTAAAAAAAATTGCACGTGCATATTACTTATGAAGACATATGCGTATAAATGTCAAGGAGATTTGAGTATCGCATTATCATTGAAACGTGTGATTTTATGATTGTGTGACTGTGTTTTGTATGAAGTAAGTGTTTAATGAAACGTAAGCAATTGAAATAGAAGGATTAGTAAACGAACTTATGATAATACGCGGTAAATATACCTTAAGTACATATTTTGCAAGAAGTGTGGCTCGGTGAGAATTTGGCGTTTGGTCTGTAGTGAAATGTGCATGACTTAAACACAGTTCTGTGATACCATTGGGTGACATTGAAAAGCCGCTGTTAAGGTTAGGTGAGATCTTGATGCGGTGTCTATATTGATGTGGTATATCTTACCCGCGGTCCCGTGATGTCACCAGGTGCCATCAGTGCGCGACAAGGAGTGGCCGCGGTTGAGGCTCTGCGAGCGCTGGGTGCCGTGTCTATAGTGATGTTTCACAACGCCATGCTGCAATTTATGCCTAAGGTTATAATTTTCTTTAAAACAACTAAGGAATAAATTAGTTTAACATTAGTGCACTTATGAATAATGGAAGGGGTTGTAAAGGTACAAATGCACATTTATCTTTATTTTAATGGAAATTCATTTTTGAAGGAAATTAATAAACATTTCTTTAATAGTTAAGTTTAAATATTGTTATAATTTAGGCTAAGCAGACATGCAATATCAGGAATAGAATTATTTGTCACTTTCAAAGTCTCCAAAAAATAATGTTAATTTGTTACATCAATATTTTTTCGTCAAACCTCGTTATAATGTAATCAATATAATTGATTCCTGTGACAGATAAGCCTGTGCTGCAAAACAATTTTTAATTCACATTAATGTTAAATCTATTTGGGATGGAAATAAATGTGGTATGAAATGAGCATGCATGAAAGCAAATTTGAAACAACATATGTACTTTAGTAGCTTAAACATTATTTATTTAAAGTTAATTCAAAGCCTGTCTTTGGCATTTTTATTATTTAATTTATCATTTTGTAAGTTGCAATTTTACTAGATTTTAAATAATCTGTAAATGTTGGAATAATATGCACATTATAGTGTATTTTTTATTTGAACGAAGTTAATAACATTAATGTCTTGTTTCATTATAACTACAAAGTTTATCGTCATATTTTTATATCGAACGTTTCATCCTTAAATATTTCATAAACCTTTCATTGGCTATTTGTATTCATGTGTTGAATAATAAATATTGATGACACTATAAAGTTGTTTATCTCTCCCCCTATGCATAACACCTAATGTCGAAATATCCAGAGCTAAAGCGAGCTGAGAGCATTGTAAGTATACCTATGTATAGTACAAGACCCCACTGACGCTTGTAGCGGCGTTATCCGACACACCTCCGACTTTAATAAAATGTAGCCTCTAATATCGTTCGACATTTATTTTCTTCTCGCATAAAGCTAATAAAGCCGAAGATAGATGCTGGGCGAATATCTTGAAAAGTTTACTGTCATTTAATATTGGATTTGAACGGAACGAGTGTGTCGGTGCTATCAAATAATAATTAAAATTCAAGAGGCGCATTTCGATGTCGATCGAGTGTTCTATAACCGATAGAGATTCAACATAGGTGTATGTGGGTCAACCTAGTTCTCAAGCTAAATATGTCTAGACATTAAACTGTAATCGTGTCGGTCATTGATTATATTATTCAGAGTGTGCTAATCGAGGAAGCTTAGCACACACATTGATACGCCTCGAAACGTATTGTGAAATACAAACATAAATACACACACACATGCAAGCTTATAACTGTGTCAGAGGTATTCATTATTTATTTATTACAGTTTTAATGTTTCGTTTTTTAATTAAATATTCAGTTAATTCGGTTTACCGTTTCAGATACTGGCAGTTTAAGTTTACACAGTAAAATAACTGGGTTTCCATAAAAACAATTTTTGATTGTTGTACACATAAAGTAAACATACAGGTAAAAAGCGCTTATTTAGTTTTATTTTTTATATTGCCGGATTAGAAGTTTAGATATTTGAAGAGTTTATAAAATGTGAACATGCATAAGTAGATCCTTATTCAACTGTGCTAAACGTTAATAATAATCGAAGTTTATTTTAAAATACGACAAAAATACCTATATTATAGACATACACGAGGTGGGAGGGGATACAAACACTCCATGTGCAAATGAATTGTAAGGTATTACGAACCTCGAAATTGTTCCAATTTTGCGCAGAAAATTTAGCAGCCTCCACGCTCTCTTTAGCGCCCATAGTTATAGAGTTGTGAAATCGCTCGAATGGGCTATGAGAAGTCGGTATCGATGCGTATGCTCTGTGCGGTACGTGACACTAGTTAATGTAGTACGACTGTGCTCTCCGCGGAGACTCGATTCTGACAAGCATTTAAATACCTCTGTAGTCTGTCGGTGGAAAAGTTAAAAATTCACAGCGGCGAATACGATATGAGGGGTGTATGCAGCGAACGAGCGCACAGGGCGGCGCGGTGCAGGCGCGGCGTGTAAACACCGCCGGCGGCCAGCCGATAGGCTCGCCGTCGCCGTCACTGCCGTCGCAGCGAGGTGTCACCACTAGCCTCACCTCAACCGACCACCGATCTCCGAACGGCGGACGGCAACCTACCTAGCCCGCAACTTTAGGCCCTCGTTAACGTCAATGTGCGCAGAATAGAATATGCGGCGACAAGGCAAAGCGAGCTGCGCGACAGGGCGACGGGGCGACACCAGCGACTCGGCTAAACGTCAGCGCGGACTGGGTCGCGCGGCGAGCCGCGAGCGTGCGTGGCGGCGCCGAGTGCGCACACCGCCGCCCGCCCTCACCCGCCTGCCGCCCGCGCTCGCCCGCGCCGCCCTCCGCCGCCCGCCGCCGCCCGCCACCGCCGCCCGCCGCCAGCCGAGACGCAGCGACGCCCAAGCGAGCGCAGAGCGGACAGCGCCCACCGTACTTCGCTCATACACAACCCTCAGGATATGCAAAACCTAAACGCATAACCGCATAACCTACGTGTATCGAACCGAATGACATCAATAGTTTCAAGAAATAACTCTAATAATAAATACTAAAACATATGGTTTTACGAATGTATATTGAGATTGAAAAGATCATCAATGGAAGTACGGAGAGGTGCGGAGGAGGGCGGTGCGCGCGCAACACCCCGAGACATTCGATTTTGGTCCATGACCGTTGGATGCTCGCTGTGGCCCTCCGACTGATTTAATAGTTCATTCTAGACTACGACACGGCACGCGAACTCTTATCAATATTTATTTAATTAACTGTAAGGCGGCCACCTGATCACTGCTACATTTGTTTCTTAATCCATTAAGAAAATTTAATCCATGTATGATAAAATGCACACAATACGGTAGAGATTATTCAATATCGCACCACCAAAATAAAAAAAAAAAACAAATGTAAGGTCAGTCGCCCAAGAGTCCTGCATAACTTGTATTACCAAATATTACTATAGAATAACTTAATGGTCTTTTCCGTCAAGTTTTTATGTCGGAGAAGTTCAACATTCATCCACTTGTACCACACTAAATTTACACAATGTCATTGAATATTAGTAAAACACGTAAATAAAGTTTAAATAATGTAAATTGATGATTCGTATAATTTACAGTACCTACACCTTGCCCATATGACATAGTAAAGTGTCCGTAATCGCAATTTAGGATTATAATAAGTAACGTGGTCCAAATTTTTGGGTCAATAATTGTCAAAAACTTTGCGTCCATGTGAGACAAGTAAAACATTGAACAACAACAATCATTGAAAAAATTGTGATAGCGCAGTATTTAAAAAAATCTATAAGAGGAGAATATTTAAAACTCTATCTCAAAGTTCCCATTAAGTTATCTTTAAGTAGCTATCGTCATACTTAAATTGCATATGTATTTTAATTACAAAAAGTTAAAGGTTTTATAGATTTTAGAGTACAAAATGTTATAAAATAAACTGCAGTCAAATTCCAATTTGGCCTAAGCTCGATGTATTTCGTTATCTAATGTAACAGCGCAGTTAGCCTATTGTTCCGGGCGTTCGTCTGATCTCACTGCTATATGTTCGAGTATTCACCTACACGAGAGTGGGTCAAACGTGAAATATGATAAGAGTTAACTTAATTTTGCTACGTAGAATGGTATAATTCTTTACAGTTGGAGTGAAATTCGCTTAGCCTCAATACGAAACTATTTCATAATTCTATCTAGAGTGAAACCTTCGAGGGTGAAACGTAATTACAATATGCATTAAAATACGTACTTTTTTATTTATTGCAATTGTTAAGTACAAAACGTGTTTTAGCAAAAATGTATAAAAATGTGGAAATTAGTTTTTTTAATATTTAAAAATAGGAATATTCAAACTTTAATACTTTTTTCCTTCATTATCTTACTAGACGTCCGCACCAAAGACGCTAAGGCTCCCCGAAGTTAGGGGTGAATTTATTTTCTTTGCTATTTTTTAATATCGACAACATATCAAACTTCACAGAACTTGTTATAATACATTTCATTCACTATACAAATTAATGTTCAATCTTTTGATGGATGAAACGCGAAAATATTTTAATAACATAAAACGATTACGTTTTGATCGTTTCAATCGAGGATTAAATCCCGTGTCCATAGCCATAAATTTTAAGTAATAAAATAAAAAACAACCCCGGGTGTTTCCCGTTCTATTAACCCAACAATCGATCGATGGGACACAAGTCCCATAGTCGATTTTTCCCGTTGGGCCATTCGGAAGAAATCCCATTGGTTAATTTTTACCATTGTGCCGATAGATCGGTGTGCTTGTCGGCCCATCAGGAATCACCCGTTTATTGTAACTATAATGTGTAAAAATTCATATATCAAGTCAATAAGTAGATAGATTAAAATTATTTATGAGTTAATAATGCTTCAGGACACTAACTTCGTACGAACGTCACATCACGAACATGTCGTTGCATCAGAAACTTTAATGCTATTATTTTTTCACAGGCGCCTAAAGAAATTCGAACCTATGACCCTTGTAAACGGATTCAATGTTTCCATTAGCATGGTAACATGGTTATATTTTGTTAATAAAAATATAAGTAGTCATATTAGTATTATGTTGTTAACAACATATATTAATATAACGTAAAGTAATGTATTGATCGACACGGATTGACATAAAAACAGGGTTTTTTGTTGCGAATCAGCAGTTTGTTAATGAATCGAAATAGCAAAGATCGAATATCAAACATAGTTAACTATTGTTTAATTACTTACGGTCAATTAATAACAACTAGTAGCGAATATTGCGCGAACGGATGAACGTGAATTTGACAAAATTCAAGTTTACATAAAGAAAAACAAAGCTGTAATTAAAAAACACTTGATTGTGAACTATCGTACGTTCTGCCAACAGGCGACTGAACTGTTAATATGTAAGTAAATCGATTTAATAAATAAACATAAGTATTCAGTGCAATTAATAGAACTCGAGACCTTTCGATCAGTAAAGCTCTAAATCTAACGGACGTGGGAGCTTAATAGAGATAAAAGTAAATACCCTCGTACTTTTCCCCTCACGGAGGATTGAGATATTTACGAGTCTTTCAAACATCTTCCGCGAGGTATGAATGTGTGCATTAGGCAACCACCAGCCGTATTGATTTTTACAACCCTAAAACACAGTTACCTTTTCAACACACAAACTTGTGTTTCTAAAACCACGCTATTATAACTGGAGATAAGCAGAATGCAGTAATTGTTTTTAATTGTACTTTTAAAATGGAAATGTTAACTTAATTAATTATTAATAAGTGAATTATAATCTCTTATTATAAACTAGCTTTCGCACGCGTCTCTCCGCGTAGAATTAAAAAAAAACAAAAGTGAGTAGCCTATTTGTTCTTACAGACTACCATCTACATCTATACCAAATGTCATCGAAATCCGTAAAGGCGTTTAGGGTACAAACTTTAACAAACATCCATCGATCCATCTATCGAAACTTTCACATCTTACTAATATTATAAATGCGAAAGTTTAGATGGATGGATGGATGGATGTTTGTTAGGCTTTGTAGCCTAAACGGCTGTACGGATCTGGATAATATTTGGCATACATGTAGAGCATTGTCTGGAAGAACACATAGGCTACTTTTGTTTCTTTAATACCACGCGGACGGAGTTGGGGGCGAAAGCTAGTATATAATATTAGAATGAAGTATGATTAACGACTAATGTATTTTTGTTTTACAGGTATATACCCTCCTGCTTTGCATTGCGAAGACTTACTTAGAAGAATCTGATGTGGGCAAGAGAGTTTCTATAGTCCTATTTCGCAAGATAATATTTTCTTTTACATATATTTTTAACGTAAGTTAATAGTAACTAATGTTAGCTTCAATGTTTATGTCTGAATATGATTGAAATTTTAGATACATTTCGTTACTTTATTTCATCAAATTCTATAAAACTAGTCGAATACTTTTACCATTTACTAGCTGTTGCTCGCGACTTCGCCCGCGTGAAAATAATAAATAATATAGCCTTTGTTACTCACTGATAAATTAACTTTCTAACGTCGAAAGAATTTTTGAAATCGGCCTAGTAGTTTTCGAGTTATTTCAAATATACGAAAATCCAATGATCCAAAGATACAAATCTTTCCTCATGATAATATTAGTGTAGAAAGGGAACTAAAAATATTCGTTAAAAATAAGCCGATTTAAGTAATTTATATTAACAGTGTATTAAGTTAAGCTAAAACAGTCGTTATAAAAGCTAAATAGGCCAGTGAGTGTGTTAACAAATAGGCTTGCCTGAGCCCTATGCGCTCCTGAAAAGTTCTGAAGTTGCCAACATCGTGAAAGAACTCATTGCCTTTAAAAAAGTGAGCCTTTGACCGGAGGTTTTTAGTTACAAATTATTTAAATTATCAATGACCTTTATATATACTTACTTATTTGATACAATTGAAGTTTTTTAATGTGTCGTGCATTATTTCGCATGAATCCTACAGATTTAAAAATTTTGTTTAAAGCTTTCAAATCGGACCGTTACTAATAAAGAATAGTAATGCTGTTTACGTAGTTATAATTAAATAGTTGCTAAGTGTATATGTATTTACTAGATTTCGCCCGCGACTTGATCCGCGTTGACAAAAACAAAGTAAATACCCTAATTCTTCTTCCAGACTATACTCTATGCCGAATTTCGTCGGGATCCTTACAGCAGTTTATGCTACGAAGTCTTACAAACATCCATACATCTAAACTTTCACATAATCGAAATGACTCATTGGAATGCAAGTAAATACTACAAATGTAACTTTTTTAGTAACAATAATAAGTGTATCATTTTTACGTATTTTTACATTTCATATATAATTACTTTTAGAAAAAAGAATGTTAAATATTTGAGGCAACGTTGTTGTTTAAACTTAGTAGATAAATTGAGCAAATACATTGTAAAAAATTGGCAGTTACTCAAACTGTCAAAATGAATAGTAGTAGTAATATAATCTAGAGAATAAATTATTTTAACAGTATTTTAACTTCTAAATCTTACTTTACTGTTTGCAGTATTGTAGTGTATTGTACACTTTATGAGTTGACAGGTAACTCGACGTGGCCTTAAGGGAAACTAAGATATTTATAGCACTCTAATATTAGATTTTGATTTGTGTTTCTTCACTGTCGTCAAGAAATTCTATTCAATCTTCTAAAAATAACTAAAACTCCACACTTTGTTTACTAACCGAATTCAAGGAATAGGAAATTCTGAAAAATCTGTACTATTTTCAATTAAGTAATTCATAATGTTTGTAGTATTGGATACAATGATTAAACATTTGAAGTACGAGAAACCATAATAAACGAGTCTGTTTTGAAACACAAAGTTAAAAACAATATAGTTATATACAATTATATTATAAAATGTAATCTACAAGTAAATAGAACATAATATCATGATATTGGCATATCTAGCTTACTTATTTACAACTTGATACATTAATTTCTAGTAAATAATATCAATTGCTGCGTAACAAGCATACAAAGCATCTACAGATATAACATTAGAAATATTATATCAGAAAACATAGTAAAGTAATGTATAGATTGCTCTTTATGAGTTTTAATTGTACCTTACAGGTTCTTTCTGATTCTTCAAAAGAAGTAATTGAAAAATTTCAGCTACCGTACAGTTTTCAGAAAACGTAATTGTATTGCGGTTGTCAGAGGTTGATGCCATGAATAATGCTTCTATATTAATGAAGTTCTACCTACATACATGACGATGAATGACAGTCATTAATAGTCAGCTACCGAGTGATACGCCTCAGTGAGCACAGTACCGTACATACGTAACACAGAATGCAGTATGATGCTCTACTGTCTAAAAGCCATCGTCAACACTACCTATGATACCACAACCTTAACTAACTTACCATAAACACGTGTATCGTACTATCACCCAAATGATATTTTAATTGAACAAAACAAAAATATATTCTCACATTTTAAAGATCACCAACGATTAAGCTATATCTGTGACAAATATTTGATAATTTTATGAACGTAAATAAGTCGCTTACAGTCGCCTAGTCGCACGCGTTCCTGACGTATATATTCGTTTCCTATTTTCTGTATTACATAAACTTTATAAATGAACTAGGGCCGCTGCAGTGTTGCACGTCTCGGTTTTAAATAGCATTTAAAGTAAAACAGCTGGAAACCTTCAACGCATCTAGGGCAAAGGTTTATTACTACTTTGTTCTAAGTTGTTTTTTTTCTGCAAACAACGTTCTTAATTCGATACTTAAGAGATACACAAGAATTTGTATTGACAGATATATCCTAAACACATGTACCGTCGAACAACGCTCCAATAATCAGATTAGCGGTTCAATAGTCTATTAGTTCAGAATTAGCGGCAGATTTGGCCGATAAAGAACATAAAAGAGCCGTGAGAGAAGATTTTGAAACGTTGTTAACGAAAAGTTATTGAGAAATGACATCGATGCATCCGATCCGGCCTGCGGGATGCGGGGGCGGAGTCGATTTACGTCTAGTACGATACTAATACAAGATGAGTTTGTGAACTGCGGTAAGCACCACGTTTTGTTAACGAGCTTAATACCGAATCAGAAGGCCAAGATGGGAAACGTCAAGTGATAAGCACTGGTGTGGCACAGGGCGCGCCAGTGGCGTGCTCGCTCGGTCGGTCGGAGCGCGGCGCGACATACACTAGGGCGGGCGGACACGGCAGCGTTACGTCAGCGAGGGGAGAGGGCTGGGGCATGCGGGGGGAGCCGTACCCCTCACTGCTGCATCCTCCGTGCGCGTCTTCGCCCGGCTCCGATGAAAAACGTGACGTTTCCTCGGCGCACCCTCGCGGCCCTCCGAGGACTGCTCGCCTCGAGCTCATTTACTGCAGAATTCATTTCGCTGATGCGATTATCAACTCTAAGATAACTTGCAAGAATTGTTTGTACCGTTTTCTAGGACTTAAATCTAGTTACTTTTTATATTTTATCAACACGTGGTTGAAGTTATATGTACTAATGTTTATGACATGATAAAATGTCTTATTAAATGTGCCTTTACTAATGTTTTACTTTCACATTTTATTTTTAAGAATCCTATGTTGTTACAATTAACTTCATGTATCTTGCACATCAATGTTGCAGGCTACAAGGTACATTAATGAAAACACGCAACGACTCACTTGGGCGCTAGATGGCAGTGTTCACCAAAAAGCATATCCTCTTGTAATATTTCTTTTACTACCAGTGGGAGTTGTATTTGAAGATAAATCCCATTTAAGTTATTCATCCTTCCTCTTGCTTTAAAAAATCAAAACATGTTGATCAATAGTCTAACCCTTTTCGAATATAATACAGCCTAAAAGAATACGCAGATATCGCCTAATTTAATAAGTAAGACTTTTATTATACATTAACTAAAAGTATTTATAAAATTAAGAATAAAATCTTTTGTTCACAAGAATTTTGACAACTTTCATACATATCCTACTGTTAATGTGGTTGGTATGAAATAAAACACCATTTGTATTTTATCATTTATTTTTCCTTGAAAAATAAAAAAGAAAAACAAATTGTAATAGGAAATACGAAAACTATACTTATTCGGCATTCTGAAAATGAAAGATTATAATAGCTAAACTTTGTATATGTTTAAAATATTAACTTAGCAATAAACTCTATTCAATATTCTTTAAATTATGAGGTAGATGATTCCAAATTAGTCTCAATAAACTTATCGCTAAACTAAACTATTTTTTTAATTAAAAATGCAAGAAACCCGTATTCATAATACCTTAAACATTTTTCATTCGCAAGTGTATGCGTTTTTTACTACATATTTCTAGTATTTTTAGAGGTAGATTAGTTGTTACTTATCTTAGTAAATATCAAAATTGAAATACATCATATGAATCGAAAGGGAAAGTACAGTCGGGGTAGAAAGTATTCGACAGTTTTCAAATCCAATTCTTTATCAAAGAACACACTCTTTATGTACCAAACTATTAAAACAAAAAAGACTACTGCATATAAAGTGTAAAATATAAATGTACTTCTTATAACAAAAAACCATCTCATCTTGTTTTATTTGTCATTCATAGATTGCTTTTAATTGAAAGAAATATTTTCTTTAACATGATAAATGTTTTTACCTCGACTGTACATAGTAAATTAAATATACAGATTGTTAACAAATTAACCGATATAACGGTAACTGTTTGTACTCAGATTTTAAATAAAGTTTTGTTTGTCAAACCTATATAAATTTCTTTGCTTACACTTGCGATATCTTACGTTTATATCTTTAGAGAATAATTTTTTTAGTACTATTTATTTCTATGTTAGTATTTTCCATCTAAACTTAAGCTAAAGTTATTTAATCTTCACTTAAAATTATGAATCGATGGGTTATTAAAAGCTATGATAATTGGCTTTAATTTTATAAAATAAATGATGTTTATCTTTTGTGATAGATCTATGTTTGTGATGTCAAATTTATTTTAAGATCCAAATATGGTATTTGTGAATTATTGTAAACACCAATTGCTAAAAGATTTGATTTCTTTTTTACAAACTAATTTCATTTACAGTAAAGTTGTGATATTCCCAAGTTACAAATTGAACAGTAATTCCAATGCATTTAACAATGTCAGATTCATTAAACAGTATTTTTAATTAGTAACACGTTTTGAAACAGCATTAAAATATTATAAAAACTTACTACAAATCTATCAACTGATAATTGAATAAAAAATAACTATGTAATGGCTTTATTAACCTAAAAATGTGTGGTTTAAAATATTATTAGCAACTTTGGCACATACACTTTTAATGAAAATATTTTTAACTTAATCATGTACTTATTTGGTTGTTTTTACAAATACTTTGAACAAAGATAAATTTGTTTTTAACATGTATAGTGTTTAATTGCTGTAAGTTACAAAAAAAATAACAGATTTCTGATGTTACTATACCATTTTTGATTGATTTATTTCAAAGATTTTAAGGTAAACAATAATTTTAGACTCAGATTGAAAATAGCGCCATCTAGTTAAAGGGTACAAATATTTGTTCACTCCAACAAGAGCTTGGCATGTTTTTGTAGCTTCTGTTTATTATTATGGAAAACATCTATGTAAACCTGTGACTTACTTTTATAGAGTCTAATCGTTTATTTAAAGAAAAAAGTAAATTATTTTATTAAACTTCAGAGGTAAAACTTGTTTTTCATTAAATATATGCTTGTAGATGTGCTATTAGAAACACGAATCCTGTCGATGGGTTTCTTAATTATTCTAAAAATGATATAAATGATTATAATTATTATACTTCTTTCATAGCCAATCATTATAAATTTATAAATCTAATTATACTCTAAAATAACATAAAGTCGGTCATAATAGAATATAGTAACAAAATAATAATAATGATATAAACACACACTTTGGGTATACGAAATACGTAAAATAAAGATGGTATCGTCACTCGAACACAAACATTTGTACTTAGGTTACCTTTAAAACTTAGGTTATAAAGATTAAGAAGTTAAAATAGTTTTGTACTAAATTATTGATTTGTACTCATCAGTCTTGTACTTATTTAGTTAATAATATATTTTAAAAATGAGGTAGTTATGTTCCATATTCCTTTGATATAACACAAACTTTAAAATATACGTTTGTCAAAAATAGTTGATCTAAAAAATGTAGATATTTAACGATACCGTATATGTAAGACAAACTATGTATCGTATTACGACTGCTGGGGACTGCTCTGTTGGCTGCCGTAAGAACTGCCCGAACTCTTCGACTGGCCCTCGTCCTTCTTCTTCTCCACCTAAAATAATTTTATCTTTACAATTATTAATGCTCAACAAATGCCAAATCAACAGGAATAAAACGTGAATGTAAGAAAGATATCCAATACTGTGATCTAAAACACTCAGAAAAAATTAATGAAAATCTGTGCCAACTAATTGGAATAGTTCTCAAAATCTGGCTAAATAATTTAATTTCATTCATAGTTCAGCTACTTTTTTATGGTGTTTTTAATAAATACACGGTAATTACCTTAGCGGGGCAATCTGCAATGAGATGATCTTCGCTCTTACAGTTGTGGCATCTCTTTGGCTGTGGTCCGATGACGCACTTGGCGGCTATATGGTTGGCAAACTCTCCGCAGTTGTAGCAACTGGAAATAACATTAATATGAGAAGATACATTTTTATCAAACAAAATCTTTGGATTTAAGGGTATATAACTGAAAAGCATAAGAAGGATAAATGTAACGTAACAGTTGACGTTAACGTTTTTTTTATAAAATACCCCTAGCATGGAAGCCAGAGCAGTTAAGTTTTTTAAAAAGTTAGAAGACTCTAATTTACTCGCCAAGCGAAAGATGATGATAAACCTTATACTGAATTTAAACGTAATGTAAGATTTAAATGTTATTTAAACACTAATAACGAACGAAGAATGTCTCACCGTATTTTCCTGAAACGTTTTTTGGACAGCGGGCGGCGATGCGATCCCTGGCAGTCGACTGAAGAGGGGCCCGATACGCGCGTTGCTTCTAGACCCTTCTCCGACTCCTTGCATTCGAACTCTACCTCCTCCTCGTCGCCCAGCGATCTAAAGCCTGGCATTTGAATGACGCTCTGGAATTGATAATGCTTATGTTAAATCCTGTTAAGTATTGCGTTAAGTCTTTAGTAAAAATATTTCTATCTGACATTTTTCAGTCGTTCGATGTTTATTAAAGTTTCTTTTATATTTCTTATACTAAATCTACACTAAAGGACTTCGTAAGTGAAAACTTAATGATCCTTAGTACGCCTGTAAGTCACACAAATGTATTTATACACTAAAAAATAAAACGACAATGGAATAGAAACAAACAAAAACGCTGCGCCACCTATAACCTCAGAGTACAAGTATAACACCGTAAAATTAAATGCATTCATTTCTTATTCAATGTTTATTGTAACACGACATTAACGAGTGGAGCGCGAGAAAAAAGAAACCTTATCAACTTCCAATAACATAGTCTTGACCTAATATAAATTTTACCGCTAGCGTTGCTGCATTCAAACGAATCACAAATTTGGTGGCGTAAATGTATAGAAAAAACATCCGGCCTTGATAAGCCGAACAAACAAATAAGCACACTATCAGGTCAAACGCTAGATACGGCAGCGCGCTCTTAAACTATTTTTTTTTACCAACAAATTGGAAGCAAACCATATCTATCTTTACTTGGAATCATAAATGTAGTAATTTATTATATTCGGATAGTTTTAATATGGTTTAAAATTTATATCATGTTACACTGATAAAGTTGGGTAAGGTTGACATTTTAAATCTATTTGAACATGATCAAATTGAGTTACTGCCTTTAGAAGTAGGTCTCATATTAAAGTGTATTTAGTCTTACTGTAATTATTAGCACTTGCAATGTGTAAGGTGCTTAATATACATGTATAGAATAACCTGGTGTACGAAGACATCTTGCCCGCCGTCGTCCGGTGTGATGAAGCCCCAGCCTTTGGCAACGTTGAACCATTTGCAGTGGCCGCGCCGCGTCACTCCAATCACGCCTCCGCCCGCACCTGATAAACGTTAATATAATTAATGTTTATTCTTAGACAATATTAACAGTAACACACTTAAGTCCTTTATTAAGGGGTCACTGAAATTGGTTTACATTGTTACAAACTAGTCGGTGCTCCGTACAATATATGTTTTGTGGTTAAACAAATTCAAACTAGCTGTTACCTTAGATATACAAGTGTAATTACAAAGGTTTAACTGAAAATCCTAAAGTACCTTCCTTTATTTTTTATGTATTTAAAGCATTTACCTAGGAAACATAGCATGATCAAGAAGGGAATGATGACTAAAATTACGAAAGATAGATCGATATAGAGGACAAAAACCTGATGCGCCAACCTAAGGGAGTAGGATAAGGAAGGGAAGATGTCAGTAGTGTAAAAATAAAAGAATTTCTACGATAAAAAGTGAATACGTGTAATCTTACCTACACTGTATTATAAAAATTGTGAATACATACTTATGTACTTGCACTGTCTGCAGTTAAATAGGTCGAAGTAATAAGCATTCATGTTGTAGAATAAAAGGTTGAAGGGACTCTATAATGATTATGAATTAATCAAAAAGGGACTATATGAGACCGTTCGAACTGCATTTCATTCATAAGTGTAGGGCGGAATGGTATTGTCAAGTTCTACTTTAAATAGTTCACAGTACCTATACTCGTATAATTTTAGGATAATCATGTAATAAATAGAATAATCATGTATCGAAAATTACTTTGTTCTACGAAAAGTTTATGGTTCAGACTATTGGTAGCCGTATTTTTTAATTAAAACTGATCTGGTCATAAGGATTACGTATGTATTAATAAGTAAAGTGAAAGATTTTTAAAGTAATAATCAGCTTTTTTATAATATCAGACAAAAGTAACTGACACCAACAAGACGATGAGATCATTGTATGTTGAGAAAAATGGGTTCAAATGACTCAAGCAACGATTAACTTATTAACGACTTAATCTTTGACCACCCAAGTACGGTAGTACAGTCTTAAAAGCTAAGTGGAAAAGCTTTACGTTCCTATCTAATACCGAGATTTGATTTTACACTACTTGTGATTTGAATAGTTTTTCTTATTTATCCCTAAATATTAAGGGTAAAATGACACCAAAAGGCAAATAATACTTTTTTAAATATAATAACTACTTTATTTATGCATGATTTCCTTGAAATATTTACGTTATAATATATTTATATTTGCTTCGAGAAATGATGAGAAAATATGAAGCAATTTATTTCCATTTATTTTTATGAAGATTCAAATATTGAATCCTTTTGTTAAATAACAATAAGTCTAAAGAATAGATTTTATAAATGTAATTAAATTTAATCGTCTATTTGTGAGATTGCATTAAGTGGTCGGGCCCCTTATTTTAGATGCACACATACTTAGATACTTTACCGTTCGGAAATCTATTAGCAATAAATAAGGGCCCACGATCGCTTACAGTACTAAGAAAGGGTATACTATTCCCCTTATCGGACTCTTTTATAAAAAATAACGTGGGAACCGAACGAAAGAATGAACTCTTTTTATGTATAGATATCGCCGTTCGTGGTGGTTGGTGGGTTGAAGACCTCGCTTTGAAGGAGTTAATTAATACTACGTACGTGTTTATATCAAATTCGAATTTATATATCCGAATAACTTTAACCTTCATTAATACGCAAAGGCGAGTTTTGTAGTCGCCGAACTTCAATGACTAATCGACATGATATTTCCTGTCAAATAAAAAAAAACATAGGTATGTAAGTTGAATAGACAATGACTAAGTTCCGGAGAAGAGAATTCTGATGAAAAGAATATGACCATCGGTGATTAATAAACGAACTACCGGGTACAGGTAAATTATTCCTACAGACTGTACGGCGTAGACACATCTAGCTTACATTGATGTACTCATTACGAATATTTAAAACGCATTAAGAATTGTACTTGAAAGCTTTTATTTTATCCTCGAGTTTTAACAAATGCTAGTGTTAATTTTGTTTTATATTATCATTGTTAAACTAGTGAAAACTTTTTGTACCGTTACCAACATTACATTTTTATAACATAAAATGAAAGCTTCAAAAAGCTCTTAAACGTGTTCCTTTACTAAAGTCATTGTATAGATATAAAAAGTAGTTGTTATTGTAGATGGTATTGCAGTAGACGGTGGGTAAGTGTTGTGACGTCGTATTGTGGTGGTATGTTAGGCAAGCATATTATTTCGGGCAGCGGTAGAGTCGGCAGTGGCGGGCACACGTGGCGGGCCGGGCGGGCCGGGCGGGCCGGGCGGCGCGGTGGAGCGGCGGCGGCGGCGGGGACCCGAGAATGCGCGGTATTTAGGTTGCGTTGCTGGTCGCTGGTACCTCTTCATTCATCGCAGCACTGCACCTTGCCGCGGCCCGACAC
This sequence comes from Papilio polytes, assembly GCF_000836215.1. NCBI lineage: Eukaryota > Metazoa > Arthropoda > Insecta > Lepidoptera > Papilionidae > Papilio > Papilio polytes. Next base: position 1,008,393 of record NW_013526359.1, read on the forward strand.
AACTTTACCGCCGCATATACTCAATATTTATTATTCCCTATACTGAATTAATGAGAAAGCGTAAACATTCATTTCGAGTTTTATGCGGGTATCGTTTCATCATATGCATATTCGGCATACCACTGTGTAGGTGAAGCGATAATCGTTCTCAGATAAGCGTTATTCCACACTAAGCTCGAGGAATTGTTTTGATAAATTCCTCTAATACATCACCTGCTCACAGTACGTACTACATTTTTAAATGTAAAGTTTACAAATAAACACCGTAACATTATTTGCTATGGTTAACAATGTATAACTGGGAAGAATTAATCTAAAAATCAGAGTGTTATGTGGGAGGTTCACGAAGCCATCAATAGTTTTGGGGACTTAATTTTTATATTATTGTTTAGTAATTAGCGATTGTGATGTTTTTCAATCGTTTGTTCCGATGTTGAGGTGAACGGGAAATAATTCCGCGTGCTGAGCGGATCGCGGCGTAAAAAAGGTTGAAAACACTGGTCTACTGAATGAGACGTTTACGCAAACAAAAGCTCTCTCTGGTCGAGTTAACGTAATGAACCAAAGGGACTCGGTAATATTTGTACAGGGCATTCCGGTAAAAGAGACGTGTTGACTTCACGTAAATGGGGACGAGTGCATTCACATATGCTCTATAAATGTACACTACTTTTGATATGGTTTTCGTAATATATCTTAGAGGTTCTTAACCTATTTACGTTCGAAATAGTTTTACTAAGTCACTATCACTATTTCTTGTATGAATGGCTGGTAATTTGTACGAGTCGAAGAAATTTTTATAGTTATTGCATTATTTTAAACATTCTTTACAATTTAAAGGCCTCTCTAAAATCTCACTTTTTTCATTGATTGTCATAACTACTGCTAGCACGTAGACATCAAAGGATAAATATAATTTATAAATAAAATATCATAAATTCTACTTTCTATTTATTGAAGTCGATGCGTCATGATTATCTTTTACGAGCTCTATGTCTGTTTCGTTACAAGGCGTTGTTATTTCAGAGGAATGTCGTGCAAGTTTGTTTTCAGGGCGCCACGCCGCGCCGCGCCGCGCAAGGCAAAGGCGAAGTGCATCGGCCGCAGTAGCGGCGCGGCGCATCGGAGCCGCGGCCGCGTGTCTGTTCTGTTTACTGAGCGAGCTGCGCGTGAGTCTCCCCCCCATCGACGTGCTCCCCCCGCAGCCCGCATCCATGCCTATACCAAGCCACACGTCAACATACACATTGGAATTTCAAACTTTATACGCATGCTTAACTTTTGATTGCATTCCATAGGCCTGACCCCACAAATGTGTGTTAATAAAATATTTCGCCCGGCTCACATTTTTAAGTTTACACTTTTAGAAGCTTTCCGATCGAATGCACTTAACACGAAGCTATTTTAATCTTTCCGCAACATTCGTTATGGCTAGAATGCTTTTCTTTTGGTTTTCTAAATTTATTTCTATGTCGTATATAACGGGCTTAAGACAGAAATCCTAACATTCCCTGTTTATTGGTGGGTTCTCCAATACAACATGTATAATGACTATTTGGAAACGGGGGGCTAATTCTGTATCAGCTTATTTTGGAAGCAGGAAGGGGAAATACTGTGCTCTGCTTTGTTGGTGTGTCGAACTTGCCATCAGCTAAACAGAAAACCTTTGAGCGTAACTAGATATTAAAGAAATTTAATAAATACCACAATTTCTAAGCACCTTTCAATCTATAACCGTATTTATTCGTGTTTTTTTTGTTATGTTACAAGTGTTTATAAAAGCTACTATAAATATTTCTACCGAAAAAAGCCAAGCTTGGAGTTTTCGTTCAAATAAACACAACATTTATAGTAAACACAAACAACAAGTAGACGGAAAGTAGGGTAGGGATCGTTGACTGCATTACTACGTGGCTTCACGGATAAATAATGCACAAAGCGACTCCGGGCACACGAACATCGCCGGGAACTATCGAATTTTAATTATTGATAACGTTAAATAGAGCACGATGTTGTCATGTTGAGGGAATTACTAAATCATTATTGGGAACATGTATTGTTATCTTAATTATGTTTTTTACGACTTCCTCTCTGTGTATATCGAACATGATAAAATGCTTCATAAACAACACGACAAAAAAACAAAGGGCCGCGACACTTACGACACACAGAAGTACCTCACATCACATGAATAACAAAACGAGTTTGGTACTTTGGCCCACAAATTTAGCACGACTTAAAGATGTTTATAATCCACAATCATCATGTTTCGCGGAAAGAAATAATTAATGAATATTTATTCAAACTAAATCGTAGTATGATTTGGCATAAAAAAAATATCTGCGTTGTTGCCGTATTTGTTATGATTCCGTTTCCGTATATTTCCAAATACAAACCCAAAACGATCATTAAGAAATAAAATTTAAGATTATAATGTTGTTTAATCAAAAATATTGCAAGAAAACAAAAATAATATTTAAATTCTTTTAAAAATGGTGTAAAATGAAGTATAATGTTCCTTCATTGAGTAGTTTGGAGTGTTATCAATCGCAGGTACGGAATTTGTTCATGAATCATCGTCAAGTGGCGCTTGTGTCCCGGGGAGCGGCTTGGAGCGAAAGAGACAGGCCAATGTACCACCATTCAGATTTAATTGACTGGTTACGAACTCGAACCCTGTCGTAGGGACGAGCGTTACTTAACATCGACTTTCTAAAAATTCCAAATAGGCAGTTCTTCTGTAACTCTCAATGAATAGTAATTCCATTCGAAAACACGTATGTCCACATTATTCTACGGCTATGTTGCTTCATTCAAGCGTTATAATATTGTTATAGTTTCAATATGGAAATTGTATTCAATCGAAGCGGTTACATGTATACAGTTTAATCAAATTTAAGCTTTACAAATAGCTTCCGTTAACTTTTTTTCACATTAAAAATTATTGAGAACTTTGTCGATAAAAAAAAATTTGGACCATCTAATTTTGTCGATAACAAGATCCGTCACTATCACGTCGGTATTTCAAAGACAAAAACACGTAGTAAAATAGTGGAGGGGGAAGCAAGATTAAAGTCCTTCTAAAATGCAGTCAACTAAATAACGCACACTAATATCTGTAACCCACACTTATTAGATGATAAACAAAAACTCGGCATTTTATACCTTATTCTGTAGAGTATACGGCGGACTTCAGAATGTTTAAGTTATGCATGCGGGTTGCATGAGAGCTCGTAACACAAACGTAGTCGTATGGTTAGCATAGTAAACAATTACTGCACGATGCGTACCTTGTTCGATAAATCGTTTACAAACTCCTTTCTAAAGTTATTTGAAAGTGTTAACTCGTCATACACATTTTAACACGTATCAAGAACCGTACAACTGTGCACCAAAATATTTAACTTGATGTTATTAAATATAAGATAAATATTTAGCATCTTAATTTTAACAAATAGGATTCTAATTTAATTTTTTTATCAATCATAAACAAGATCAGACGAAACGAATTGCGCAATGCGTAGTACGCACTACGTTTTTTAACTATGAACTAATCATCTAATTTGATACATGTTGTTGTTGATAGTGATAATGCGAGAACAACAACACGACACAAAAATGACGAAAACGACACCAGGCGGGCATGGCACACATATGTGTGACATCAATGAAACGAGACTATTAACCTCAATTTAATTAATTTAAATTCAGTTGTAAACAATTTCTATAATTGCCTTCCCAGGCGCTGCGAGCACATCCGCTCGATAAGGGCGACGAGTCCTGGCGCGGCGCATGCAACAGCTTTTAACATAAGTTGATTATAGGAACGTTCACCCCTCACCACGTGCGCCGATAACTACAACAAACGCCCGCAGCCCGCAGCCCGCGGCCCGTCCCGCCCGAGCGAGGCGAGCAAGGAGCAACCAAAAGCGCCCGAAAAATTCAGAAAAAATATGGGAATCGGTACTTACTCGAAGACGGAACTGCATTTCCGCCTTCCCTCCCGCTCATGTTAATCAAAATAAAACGTAACTTGCACCACTGATATCACCTCTGCGTGACGTACATCATCCGCAGCACGAGAAGGCACTCGGTTTACTATAAGTTCATTAAACGTTTGATTAGTTTCAAAAATAACAAGTCTCAAAATGTTTCGGGTGCATGGGAGGGGACGCGCGAGCGCGCGGAGCGGCCAGCGACGCGTACGCAGCTCGACTGCGACTGCATAGAAAACGAGCGGTGGTGCGATAGTGTACTAGTGTAGTGGTGCGGCGCGTAGTGAGCTACGATACACGCTAGCGAGTAGCGGGCAGCGGGCATCGGCACAGCGCGCCGATGCGGTCGCGGTCGGCGGTCGTCCCTTCCCGGATATCGCTATCGCCGAACAAGTAGTTTTTAAAATAGAGAAGCTAACGGAACGTGTGCGCCGCCCGAAAGCGTCGGCAGCTTTACCCCAACCCGAAATATGTCACTTGGCGACGCCGTGTCGTCGATGACTTTACGGCTCATTCCTTGGCGCGCCTGCGATACGGGAACGACAATCTACCGCCGCTGGCGCTGTCGTTCTCTCCTGCACTTCTAATTAAATTGCCCATGAAATCAATATTATAAAAATACTCCACAAAGTTGTAATGACAATAACCAAACTTTATTTCCACAAACAATCTTTGTGGCAACAATATTTTAGGAAAGAAATATCTTTTCATTAACAAAAATCATTTTCAAGCAGATGTTTTAAAATTAAATCAGTAAATGGATGTATTGTTAGATTCACTTTACTGACTATTATTACGGTAGAAAAAAAAGGGATAATTTGTAAAAGTTTGTTTAAGAAGTGCAAGCTACGATGTTATTGAAAGGTTTAAATGGGTTTTTTACAATTTTTTTAAAACTAAGTAGTCTTTCTAACCTGTACGTGTTAAACTGATTTTACTTTTATCATTTTCTTCAGCAGGTTTGAAGAAAAATCCTAATACACATTTCGTTTGTTTGGGTATAAATTGTAAAAATTGAGTTGAAGAATAGAGAGTCTAATTGTTTTTAACTAATTCTATTGCCTTAGGCGACACCTCGCGGCGGACAGACATAAAATTTAGATTTCGACAAAAAGCTGAAATTGTAATTGTAATTTTTATAATCCATAAATTACCAAAAGGACTGCGTTAATTATACCACACCTATCTACGATTGTTTTATACAAGCAATCAAATTGGAAAGTAGATTAATAGGCCTCCAATATTAAGTTATTGTGCGCAGTTTACATATCATTAGTAAGAAATAATGTGACAAGGGCCGTTTGACGATACGCATCATGCGGACTCGTTTGCCTTCTGTGAAAGCTCAACTTTCTTGTCCCAGCGTCACCTGCAGCCGGTCAGCTCGCCCCCACCTGCCCAGCGCACGCTGCACCACACTACTACTTCTTACAAAATCTTTAATAACCACAATAAAAGTTAATTACTCTAACACCTGTTAGAATAATTAATGTATCATATCAGATAAGTATTCAAAATCAGACTGCTATCAAATGAATATATCAAAATACACTACTTAATATGTAATTAGTCAGAGAAACTCAATGTGTTAAGTATTCATGTAATTGCGATTTATCAAATATTCAATGGTTAATATTATAACCATAATAACAAATTGCACCTCTGTTATACAAGGTAATTCATCGTCATTAGACAAAATAAGACGTGATCCACTGCTGTGTAGGATACACCGAGTGCCAATAAATGTCTATGACACTCTAGCGATTCATCTAGTTCCGATCAATACGAGTTGCCTATCTTTTAAAAAAATCTTTTTAAACATACTAAAGATTCTTCGTTTCATGGCTTAAACTTATTAGTACGCTAAAGAGCGATTGAGAAATGAAATTCATAAGCGTGTTCGTCGATTCAAAACAATCACTAAAATACTTCTCTACCTCACAAAAGTTTTATGTTCTCATATCTGAAGAACACAGTCATAGAAGCATATTTTCTAACTAATAATTTTTGATTAATGTTTAAAAATTTCGATTTCAAATAACACGTGCAGTGCTAGACGTTTTTTTTTGTAATTCGATTATTATATTCAAATTTATCATGAACATCCGATGAAATTAAATTTGTGCAGGAAATTCACTTCAACCCTAAACATTCCTTGAAAGGACCCCTTCATCAAAACGTCACAAACTGACGAACTCGCCCGTCAGGCTTATTGTCACCCATCTAATCCACGAATGATTATGCACGAATAGCGTCTCACAATGGACGGCGCGCAAGAAAGACAAGTTTTGAAAATAATGGAACTCGACTGATTGTCACGTTTACTTTCTCCAATCTTTTCGCCCCATAATACAGGCTAGTTTGCGAACTACATTTTTTCAGCGTATAAATATAAAACGAATTAGATCTACTTAAAATTTCGATTGTTGCTTCACTTCCCCCTTCTTTATCACCAACAAACAATTACCTGAACAGAAATTGTTATCTTAGAAAAAGTCACAAGCATTCGAAATAAAATAAATAAATTCAGGCCAAGTGTAAAGAAAAGTTAGATATAAAAAGCATAGTTATAACATAAAATCTGTTCAAAATTAGATTCGCATTCCAAGTTTAAGCTTAGGTAAATACAAAAGAACAACAAAATACTGGCCATCAAGAAACTTTGATATAAAAAGCTTTAGTTGAGTTAAAGTATTCGCCTAACATAGCACAAAATTACAGTTACACGTTTATCTTAAGTTTTTACGATAATAGTAATAACTATGTTACAAAATATAAAAATCATTGTTAATCAAAATTATTTGAACTAACCATATCAATGAAGTTCCAAGACGAATTTTGATGTTTCAACATTTGCAGTAGCACGAGTTCTTAACCAGTTAAAATAAAACACCCATTAAAATCTGTTGTTACTACATTTGTGGACAACTCAAAATTTTGGAAAATAGACTTCTTAAATACATATTTGCAAGCTCTATAATGACAATTTATTAAAACAGTAAACGAATTCCGAAAAAGATTTTAAGCTCTTTTCGAAACAAATTAACAGCTACCGGATAATTCAAGCAGCTATTCCACGCTATGATTTTATTGCTTTTTTTTTCTTATTACAAAGAACTTTAAATATTACAATAGTAAATGAGCCAATAAAAATGATTAGAAAGCATTCAAAGTAATAATACACTTAAGTTACAAATAAGTAATATAAAGTTCATGCCACACCTGCCTATATCCGTAATGCACCTGCAACTTCACATTAGAAGGGATATTGTTATTTAACCTGTTTCGTTCGTTTCTTAGGTGTGAAATTAACTAAAACCGTAATTTTGCAACTTATAAGCATTTACATAACATTAAACAATTAAGTAATAGTTCTATTTATCTGATTATTGGTTTTCCTTGACTTCAACAGTGTAAAAATGATAAAACTCAATAGTACGCCTAGATGTTCTTCCAGACTCTACATCTGTGCCAAATATCTCCGAGATTCTTAACAAACATACATCCATGTAAACTTTGGCAGTTATATTTTTAGGATGATTAATTATTTTGTATACAAGATTCTCTCTATCATTTACTCATTTCGTTAACCCTTATCGTTCGTTGATATGCTAATGACTCTGTTTATACTTCTAAGAAATCGATTACTAATAAACGTGAATCAGGATTATTATTTATAAGTTAACAAAATAATGACTATAATAAAATTTTAAAAGCTATGACTAACTAAATAAAATTGGACTACTTAGAAATATTACAACTCATATTATTCACTCAACTCACCACAAAGTTCAAATACAAGTTCAAGCTTGTGCCATCTACAAACAGGACCAAAACAACGAGTGTACTATGAATATCTGTTAAGCATACTAAGAACTATTTCATAGCATACAAGATAGATGGCGTCACTTCCATAAAAGCTACTACTGCCATCTATCGTGTGATGTACGATATAATCAAAGGGCGTCCCAAAAAGCTACGAAACCGACCGACCCCTTGATAGCGACGTCGACGTTCGAAATAAAGGCGTTCCCTGTTGTTAAATTGGGGTGGTGCCTTAGGAATAATATTATGAAAAATAAATAGTAGGTATCTAAAAATCTTTTATATGTATACAGATACAGAAATTGTGATAATAATAATCTAGAAGTTACCGTTGAAACTTTTTTTATGCAATCACAGAAAATCCTACAAAGTTCATTTTCATAAATTGTTAGCTAGTTGAAATAAAACTATACTATTTTTATTACAAGAAGCATATAAATTGAGATTCAGTTCGTTGCTTTGTAATATTATTTATATTTTTAATATTAGAAACATTTATTTTTAACTAACTTTCGCCCGCGGATCCGTCCGCAGGGAATTAAAAAAAAACTAAAGTGTAGTAAAGTAGCCTATGTGCCTTTCAGACTATCCTCTAAGTCTATACCAAATTTTATCGAGATCCATTCAGCCGTTTCGGCTACAAACTCTAACAAATATCCATCCATCCATCTAAACTTTCCCATCTAATATTATCGTAATAATTGATTTTAGGTCTTATATAAAGCAAGCAATTTTATTGAAAAAGATAAAATCCCTCAAAAATGTATGAATTGATTTAAAATTAATAGTAAACATACAATTTTAACAACATTTTCTTCCAAGAAGTTGTGACACACTTACATATGTATAAGAATTACGATACTGAGAAATAGAAGGTAATAAAACCAAAAAAGGACGCATTGAGTGTTGGAAACATATTGACTATACTCATATAAGACAGATGAAAATAACACTACTCACTGGGTTTGCAGTATAGGGTTGCATCTCCATTGATTCCGTTGGCAAGATGCGTAAGGCCGTGCAGCTTGCCGGGCTGGAGGTCGCAGCAGGCCCAGCTAGCCGCGGCCACTGCAGCAGCCGCTGCCGCCGCGGCCGCCGCTGCCGCCGCAGCGCATACGCTACACTCTGCAACAATAATTGAAAAAATTGAATAACTTTAGGATCGAATACTGCATTTGAAATCGTATGTATTATAAGATATTTTCGATTTAATTGCATTATAAGCTTAAATAGATAGGAAATGAATGCCCTGACGTTCTTGATATTATAAAGTGGAAACATTTGTATTTTTGTATGTATAGGAATACCTTAAAAATTACCGGGCTAATTTAAACAATTCTTTCACCATTAGAAAGCTACATTATCAGTGAGTAAACTAGTCTATTTTTTGTATTTCACGCCGATGAAGGCGCCAGTAATAGCTAGTATGAGTATGTTTACAAACACACATTGTACACAATTTTAAAAACCCACAAATTATACAGAATTCAGTAACAGTCTTGGATTCGCATTATCTTAATTTAACTGAAGATTGAATAATACATTTTAAAGTTAACTATTCATAAGTTTTGTTATTATTATCAAAACATATTTCCGAGTATTATTGTATTATATCATTGCAATAATATATTTTTTCCAGATTCATGTTTGAAAGAATATGGTATTGGTCACAGTTTGTAATAGGTCCTATATCTCATTCTGATGGCTTCATTACAAGCAAGATATGGGTATATTTTTTAAAAGTTGGAGAAAAAAAATAAAAAATATATCAATGCTCCTAATAACTAATAAGAAATTAAAAATTAAATACTAAAAATCTAATAAGATTAACAAGTCTTATAAGAATGTAAATAAAATATTTGATTTTACACTTATTAACATTAATAGAATAGTATAAATTCTCTTTCAATTAGGTACTTAAAGTAAATAAATCAGGAAAAGCTTTGCTTAAGCTTAATGTTACACAAAATTGTGTTTTAATTATTGTTTAAATAACTTTTAATCTAATAAACATAGTAATCATAATACTTGGATATTTATGTTTGACACTGTACATATAAGAAAGGCTTTAATTTATTGGGTTCCTTTAACATACATGTTAATACATAATAATTTTAATAATAAAAACATAATAAGTAGCATTTAAAGTAGTCTTTTAAATGTACAATTTTTATCTTCCTAAATCGGTTATATTTATTTTATAATATAATTTTTTAAATTACTTCTGATGTAATTAAGATGGTTAATAAATATATTGATCTATGTCTATTATGTTTTTTCTATAAATAATCAATAATTTCGACAATTTGACGTACTACTATCCTTATTCCCTATATCCTTATTCTGATAAGAACAGTTTTAAGCACATTTTTACTATTATGTTAGACTTAGATTTCAAAAAAACTAACTTGATTTAAGAAAATATTTTCTATTTGCCGATTGCGTGGTAAGGGATGATATATAATATACTCACCCTTCATGTATAGGCGCTACCCCTCACGTCACGAGTCACCACATAATAGTGTATTATAAACAATCACATACAATTTTTTACACAAATAAACAATCCCACACTTGGTAAAACCAATCCTTTTGCTTCAGTTTCTCGTCTAATTATTCATGTTATATTTAAGAAAATTTTGCCGTAAATTATAACTTATATCAATCCATTGTAGAGAAGTATAGCGGTGCGCGATTTGCGAAAGACTGGTACAATTTGCGTGGTCTGGGGTCTGGGGCGAGGCGTTCGACGGGGGTCGCTGGCTACTGGTCAATTTAAATAGAATCTCTGAATATAAAATATTATTTTATCAATTTAACAACTAAAACAAACTATTAAGATGTTTTTTTCATTCCTAAAATATGTTTGCAAAAAGAATCTTTGAATCTAAATATGTTTTAACATGTTATATTGCTTTGAATAATTGGAATAATGTTAAGATTTATGGATTAAAACATTATGAAAATAATCTAAATTATATCGTAGTAGATACTAATTTTATATTTTACATTATTAACGTGCACCTAATATCCTAACATCGAATTTGAAATCCATTATCGGAACGTGTAGAACTAAATAAACTTATTCTATTACACAGTATGTTTCATTTTTAATTTGTCTATGTTTATTTTTACGTCTACTCTATAAAGAGTGTTACAAAACCCTTCAGGTTTCTACATAAAATAGTATAGAAGAGTTTTTTTTCCCTTGAAAACAGTAATTTTTTCATCATTAAAAAATTCTGACTTATTAATTACCTTCTTTTTGAAATTATGATGTAGGTATTTACCGAATTTAATTTATGTCTTAACTTTTAAGCATAAAATTATTGTACATACATGTATGTTATATTTTCCATTTCTATTGTTAACTAATTTTTGCAGATTATAAACAATGGAATGAAAATTGAATTGCATCCCCTTTTACAAATAAGCTAAATTTAAATTTATGTTGTTAAAGATAACTTAAGTTTTATCCCTGTAGTGCCAAAAATAGCTTAAGCAATTTTGTACGCTTACATTATAAAAATATGACAACAGCAAAATTTTGGATACATTTTATGATTTAAGAAGAGTTCAATGAATTTATTGTTTTATGTTATGCGAATCACATATAGGTCGGCCATTTTAGTTGTATCGAGAACGTTGGGCGATGGGCGACGCATGCGCTGTACGAGTCAATGCAAACAGCCGGCCGCGCACATCTGCTGGTCAGCTCGTGGACACAATACACGGCAAGAGTCACCATACTTTGGTGGAAACGAAGACATCTAAGAAAAAAACTACATTCGCTAGTAAAAATATTTACTTCAGCGATCTTACTTTATTTTTATACATAACTATTGCCTCCCTTGCTCTTAAAATAATTGATATCTTAAAAAAAATAGGAAAACGTTTTAATGGTATGTCGTAGCTTCAACTTATTTTTACAATTGCAAATGACAAGTAAGATTAGACTTTATTTACATGTAGACATGTGCCACAATAATTAAATTCATAAATTTATTTCAAGCAATAAAGGAGATTTCCTCATTATTAACATATTATAGTAAGTGATTAAATATTATTTATAGTTTTAGAAATAAGCATTAAGAAATGTAATCTGATTTTTAAAGTTTTATGAAGTAGTATTCTGAAAGCTTAACTTTATTGTCACACTAACTTTACCTGACCCACCCCAGGCTCAAATAGGACCGCACATTAATGCTCCATTTTTTTTTTAGATTTTGTCAAATATTTTCTCACTTGGGATTGTGAATCGATTTAAAAAATGCAACAAATGTAAATCTCGATTAAAAATTGCAGTAAATCAGCCAACATGTGCATTAAAATTATAACAAACATTCAACCATACATCGATGGTTTTTTTTTTACGAGGTGGCAAACGAGCAAGTGGCCACCTGAATCCACCGAAATAGAAAGCGACCGCTGCCCATAAACATCCGCAATTGCAGATGCGTTGCCTACCCTGATTGACAGAGAAGGAGACGCACGTAAAGAGGACATTTCCCCTTCCTATGCGTCTCCTCCACTGTCAAATCCACTTTTCCCTCCCATCCTTTCCGCTTAAGAAAAGGGTAGAAAGGAAAAGGGACTAGTATTAGGCCTCCGGCACCACACTCATCAGACGAAACGCGGAATTGCTTCCACTTCACGCCTGTTTTCTGTGTGGTCGTGGTATTACACCGGGCAAGCCGGCCCATTCGTGCGAAGATGTTAAAGCGGGCTCTACCACTGTTGGTTGGATGGATGGACTGGAACTACCGCTCAATTGAATACGAAACTAACATTGTGAATTTCAAATTGTAATGTGCAAACAATATAATCAGTTATAGAAGATAAACGAAGCTTTAATTCAGGACAAAAACATTGGTGACGTGAAGAAAGTTGGGGAAGGAACCATTTCTCTGCGCCTGTACCTCGACCGGGAAAGACGTCACGAACAAAGCAATGGACAAATACACGAATTGGGTTTGTATTGGATTCCTTAGTCGGCAGACGGCTATATTGACGAAGAATTGCTACATAGGAGTTCGATAATGGAAGTAACATTTTATTTAAATGCCGAAGATTGTGAAATTTTTAAGAGAATTAAACTGCCGTTACCAATTATTGCATCTGTATAACTGATAAATTTAATAATTTAAACTGTAGACAATAAACGGCAGTTAGAGTAATAGTATATGTCGACTATTCCTGCCGCTACCGCTGCGCCAGCCTCTTGCGGGACATACGAGTGCGCCGAGCCTTGCAGTTGCTAAGCCTCTCGCTGCTGCAGAGTTGCGGCGTCACCGCGGCGAGGCGTCGGGATGAGCTGACGGACTTTCACTGGAGGGTAGTTGATATAGTCGGACATATTATAGGCTACTTTTTTATCTTAATATTGCATGGACGAATACGCGAGCAACAACATAATTAATAATGTGGGAAAAAGCATTGCGTATAAAAAATGGCATCGATAATGTTTCATGAATTATTTACTTTTAATAAGCTCGAAGATCAAAGGTCCCGGCTAGTTTGTAAATAGGGGAGATTTTTTCGTGATAAATAAAAAATAAAGCATAAAAAGTGTAGCAACAAAAAACGTAATCGGCGTGTGTCAGGGAGAGTGGTGTGGAGATTGTCCACAACAGTCGTTAATAAGGCACGAGTCTAGTATGATACATAATATATTGTCCAAGAAATAAATGTAGTTAAATAAATCTAAAAATAGCAACGACTAACATTATTAGACTGTGCTGTCACATTTAAAATCTCTATGAAGGAAATTTTACACTGTGGCTTAACTATTTTTATAAGAAAGAGTGATAATTGATTTTCTTTATTTATGTAAAACTTATTTCGATGTTTTCGTTTTTTTAGTCACTATAAATCAGACGAAAATATACAAAAAATGTTGATAACAGCAGATGTCAGATTGAGAATGACCGTTGCCTGTCACTCAATCAGAATCCCGTATTGATCTAAAAAAAAAACTGACCCTCGTTGACCAAACATTGAAAAAAATCGTACAATAAAGCAAAAAACGGACCCGAGGATTGCGTATAAAAGCCATATTAATGGGAATGCCATTCATAAAGATTGCACTCGCGTGCCACCCTCGGAGCGCGCGCTAAAATTTGCCTTAAAATTGGCAAATTATTAGAGGCTCTTGGTGATTTATGATACTAATAAAATATTCTATGGATTTAAAACATACGACTAGATTATTCACAAGAGAACTTTTGTATAAGTCGATTGTGATATTTCAAAATAAGAGAACTCTTGTTGTTGCTTACCTTTATTCTAAGGCACGTAACGAATTGCCCTTACGGAATAAAATCTGTCATATTCAAGATAAACACGCACGGTGGTTCTAAAATATAGGAGAGTTTATTTAATTTTCACATATTTCTAATTAGAATAGACGGGTGGTCTTAAGTGTGACAAATTTCTGAGTACTGTGTATCTATAACATAACATATTATTATGTAAAAATAAAATCCGTCAAAAACACCAAGATACAGTATAGTATATAGTAGTAAGGTAATTATTGTTTTGTAGAAATATGCAATGCGTTCTGTTCGAACCAGAGACAATTACGTCTAAATCCAGCGTTTTTACTCTGTGACAATGCTGACAGTCCAATCGATAGCGTCGCTTCCAGGTTCTCTTTGGCCCCGACCTCAAGACGAAGCGGAGCAAGTTCAACAAGTCATTGTCATTGCTTGTTTAAATTAAAGTTATATTAGTTATTTTTATAATACATGAAGAATACTAAAAAAATCGAGTTTCATTATAACTTTGCAAAACACAATGAACACGTTCTTTTCTAATATCCTAAGAAAATAAACACAAAACAACAACATGTCGCCACAATACGCAACAACTTACAAAGCTATGTGATGACTATTTATTTACTTTAACATAGATATTTAAATTTAAAGCATGTCATCGAAAGCTGTGAGTTTTGCGCATGCACAAAGGGGCTTCGTGAAAGTTATAATGCATCGAGGGGGCGTTCGCACCCACGACACATGACAAGTTTTTGCCTATTTGACAAAGCTCTTCAATCGCAGTCACGTCAAAAACGAGCCCTCGTGTGAATATCACTAATAAAGTCTGAATAAAACGTTGGCAAAACTGAATGACAAGCTTAAATTGAACTGTTTGTTTATTGCCCAATTCATACTGAATATTTACAGATCAAATATAACTTTTAGATATTATTAAACTATGTAAAGATGGTAAATATTTAATTTGGTTACCAAAAATAGCAAGAAAGACTGTTCAAAAACATATTCTGTTTACAAAGTGTAGTGCATAGTAGTGCTTATGTTGTAAGGAATTTCTCAACTAAAGCGAAAATTGTTATTTTTTGACTTTTAAGTTTTTCTTTATTACAACTGTTTGTTTTGTATTTTATAATTTCCTATCCTCCTAAAAAAATATACGGAGGTTTGTCTTTGTTTTTAGTGGATTGTTCTAGTAGATATAACAATTTGTTAATTCCTTGCTGCCAACGAGAGTTTTCCCTTGGTTACGAAAAGGGCGAGGACCCTTGCGGGGTGTGAAGGGTTCCTATTGGCTGTTTTTATGAGGGCCGCTGTGCGCAAACCCGAGGGTCGGACGTGACCCGCGCAGCCAATCAATTCGCTCATTTTTTAAATAAACTGATAAAAATAATAAAAAACCACCACCTTTTTTACTTTACGTTATGTACTAAGTATACAGAGGGTATAATTTATTGTAAATTATTTGCGCGTGGTACTTTTCCTATGGCATGAATCTTGGCGTTGTTTTACACTTAATCGCTATCTCGACTTATTGGAGTTGTATTTTAGGTATTTATTGTTTAGTCTGTGCTTAAAAAAAAAAACATTCATATGTTATACAAGTAAAGATACCGATAAAGTAACAATGAACAATTGATTGTTAATTTTTGTATTAATTTTAAATTCGCACATTGCCTTTTCGTTTTCTAAGAGAAATAATAATATAAATAACTAGAAATTCCTAATATACAATTTGGGGTTTAACGTGGTTTAACCATAATCATTATCTATGTAAAATTATAATAAGAAATAATTTTTATAACATCGCACATAGATTCCCTTCAACAAAAAACTACTTTTTTAATAAAACAACTCATTTGATTTTATGAAAAAACATCGGTAATTACGTTAATACGTGTTTTTTGATTACAGCGATGCTCTCGTACGTTTGCTACATTTAAAAAGACAACATAATTAACAAAGCACTATATTACTACCTATCCACATGTATGAAGTTTTAGAACAAAACTTATAATTTGTTTGAAACCGCCCCGTAATCATAATTTTTATTTTAAATTTTTTACTCTAAATATTCCTCCTCTTACACTGTATAAATAGTTTTACTATAATATTCCTGTGTTACGACAAAGTCCTGTCAGTACGTCTAATTTGAGGAAGTTTATCGTCAAATAAAAAGATTAGGTACACGTAGCACAATCGGTAGTTATAAAAGTTGAAGTGTCTGTATGTAATATCGAAATAAAAGATATTTCGCAAACATAATGTATTTGCGTTGCTAATAACGAAAATCTGATTTTTAAAACTTTTGTCTCGATGTTTGATCACATGCCGAGTTTGTTCCGGGCAGTTCCGGTAATATTTGTGACTGCCCGGATTATGACGGGACTCTAAAAAAGGTAGCTGGTGCACGCAGGAATGTTTACTTTTAAAATACCGCACTTACAAAGGCGCAAGCAAGACCGTTAATGTACAATAGACAAATAAAACTAATCTTAATATTTCCACTTGCAAATTAATACTTTTATAGAGACATCTCTTGTTATAAAACAAAACATTGGTAGGAGATTTTAAAAACCATTGTCAGATCAAATATTAGTTCGCAACACATATGTTAGATGTCGCTAAAAACACAAAATATTTAGACATGCTTCTTCTTTGTCAGAGCCATCTGTATGCCTTTGTATAAACTAGTTAGATCACCTTTCACTCGTGATGCACGGAAAATAGACTAATATCCATAGAATCTCATCTATCCGATAGATGGCAGTGTAAGTTTTAAGTTTGCAACTGTGAATTTGCAAACACTAGAAATGTAAGGAAAAAACTAAAATGAAGTTAATATGCGGCGTTGTATCAAGTAATGGTTTATCCTAACTAAGAATTAATGTGATCGGTTAATTTAACTTTCACCTACTAACATTACCCGTAAAGTCATAATTTATTTTTAGAAATAGAGAATAAAAATCTGAGATGTTTTCAAACTAATATTTTATTCATATTTCTAACATCTTACAAGAATTTCAGCTAATAGCTGGAAAATATCCATATAATTAAATTAAGAAACTACTAGTAAACATTAATGTCTCTGAAAGTTTTTTTTTTTTTTTCATTAAAATGTCTACACTAAAAATTCTTAAAGTGACATGTATGTCTTGTTCTGTACTAATAAACCAACAGGAATATTCGTTGCTTATTAGAACAGGTTAGGTAGTAGTGTGTTGTGTGGTGGCATACCGCGTCCGCGTGCATCCCGGCTGCTTAGGGCGAGGGCCGGCTAACGGTACCGCGTGTTTCGATTTCGTAGAGCATTTCTCCGTTCGATCCCGTTACTCGCCCGAAAGTACTTTTGTTGCTTGCTCGTGGTCGCCGGTGCGCTCGCGACTCACGGCGAACGCTGCGCCACTCGTATGACCGAGCTCGGGTTCACCGTATTGAGAACGGCCGCTCGCTCGCCATTATATCTGTTCAAAACAAAGACAACCATTTCAAAATTCTTAGCCGAAGTGAACGTAGAAGTTCAGCTAAGCACGGTGACCCCGCACCGTTTTATATTGTTGCCATCTTTGAATGCATTTAGAATCGGACGTTGGCCTTTATTATACAATACATAGTTAATATGTTATTTGTATTAAATCTCAATGCAAAAACTACGTGGGAGAAATTGGAGATATATCGACGAAATTTTTAGTATCGAGTTGTGTAAGCGAGTGGCCTTGTAGCCGGCGAGGTCGATGACTGCGGCATTAACCACGGATGATGTTTATTTTATCGAGTGAGTGGACGTAACCGGTGCGCTGACAAAACTCGATGTCTCCAAAATATTGTCAGCGCTACTTTTTTTAATTTTCACTGTCACCCGAAAGCTGTGTTTACAATACACAAAGACAATATTTTTTTATAACAACATGGTTACATCTCAATCAAGAGACGTAATACTTTTTTATGTTTGAATTAATTTTCGTACTTCCTAATATGTGAACAAATATAAGCATAGGGAAATGTCACGAAATTTAAAATCACTTATAGGCCCTCTTTTAAATTTCCTTTAATGTTACCAAAGATTTTACCCTTTTACAATTTTACATGATAAAAAAATTGTCATCGTTATTATTTAGTATCATAGTTGCTTCAGGCATTAAATGCTTCCCTTGATATTGAATCTTTAAGCCTCTGTCTTATGTAGGTACCCTTTTAAAGACTGTAATCATGCTAAGACTGAGGAAGTCGTGATTAACAACCTAATATGTTCTTTTCTGAGTATTCAAGCAGTATCTCTTGTGGTAGGGAGATGTAAATAAATTACATGTTATTTTTTGTTATGATGTATAATAGGAATATTCCATAGAAGCAGGCAGTTGGCGCGTATAGTATGGCGAGGAGGCTTGCGCGGGTGACGTAACCCATGCGGTTCGATACTCTCGAAAGGCTGCGAGGTCGACGGCCGCTAGACGCGGAACCGCAGCCTACGCGACCGCTCAATTAAACATTCCGCACTTGCTTCATACACTCTATGTTACTTTATTTTTACATCTGGCTAACAATTCAAAAACTGTATGTCCTATTGCTTAAAATAATTTAAGTAGATTAGTGATTTCCTATTTTACATTAGGTATCTGTCAAAGATAAAATTATTTTAATATAGTTGAGTTAAGTGAAAGAGAGATATTTTTAGTCATACAAGATTAGTCACTAGACTCGACTATTATTTTATTAAGCGTTGTCATTTTGATGCATTATATCCACGTTGCTAATAAATTAGTCATCAAAAAAATATAAAACGTGAAAAAAAAACCTAAACAATATTAATAATGTATTAAAAATATTAATAAGAAAGTGTAACGTTGTAGTCCGTACGCAAAAAGCAATGATATTGAGCACAAGTGAGAGGCGCAAGCGAAGGGCCGCGGAGGGCGAGTTACACAAGAAGGGTTACAAAACTATGGCAATGAACCGACGTGAACCTGAACCTTGCGAACCGCTAGCCGACAGTTGCACCCGCAACGCCCGCGCCATCTCGCGACCTCCCAAGCCATTGTGCATAACACATGTCTACTCTTATTGTGTTCTATACACTAATAACAAATATTTACTTTAATATTTCCTTTGTTAAAGTATAGTGTATCACAAGTTAGTATTTTTACCATAGTGTTACTTTTAATAAAATAAAGTAGGTACTATACCTCGTTCTAATCAACATTTTGTTATCAATGATAACTAAATACTAACATATATATTTTTTTAGTTTAATAATTAAAGTCTAGAAAAACCTAAGTTACTACGATATAAGTTTTGTGTCCCCAAATGTATTCTGACTCTTAAAGTGATTGCACATTGGTTATTAAAATAGAAAAAAAAACTACGAACAATTCGATTAATAAAACTACATATAAAGTACACTATGCCTAGCTAGGTCCTTTTTATTCTGTTTTTTATTATTTTTTACTACTATTATACCCAGTGGGTTGATAACTACTGCATTAAAACGACCATCATAGTAAAAGCCAATGCGGAAATACTTTTTACCTCTACCGCAGTGTAATGCACCGCTCGTGTTCTATTGAAACTTAAGTGCTGTACCACAAAAAGTCTAAATCAAGTGTTGGTGAAAAAAGTTATCTCATATAGAACCTTTATCAGCCTTTTAGGTGAACTAATCATGCCAATTTCATAATAAGCTTGCTTATTCATCCATTAATAATAACTTGACATGATGATTATAAATTATTATATATGTATACTAGCTTTCGCCCGCAACTCCGTCCGCGTAAAACTAAAAAAAAACAAAAGTGAGTAGCCTAATTGTTCTTCCAGAATATCCTGTACATGTACACCAAATTTCATAGAAATCCGTTCAGCCGTTTAGACTACAAACTCTAACAAACATCCATCCATACATCCTTCCATATATAATATTAGTATGAAGTATGATTAAAGTCATTTGATTTTATTTATTAAAAAAGGCAAAGAATTTGTTGACTCTATCAATAATATCATAGTTATAAAATTAGGAGAACTGATAACATCAAGACTTATTACTTAGGTGAATTTAAAAGTGATTCACAGTCAATTGTCCTTATTATAAAAGCAAACAGCAGACCTACACAAGTTACGAGTGATGCTTAATCGTTAATGAATTAAGTGACATTTTTTTGTTCTACTGATTCATACAAACGACATCAACGGGCGTCGACATATTTTCTTTGTACTTTGGTACTTATTCAATGTATAACTTTATCTTTAAAATTGATTAAGTTTAAATATTGTTTTTTTTATTAACATATGCATAATTAATTTATGTCCAATGTAACACACTTTTGTTGTCGTATTCTCTTTGATGTCGTTCGGTATTTTATTTTCGATATTTTTTTTGATGTTAACAACTAATTGATAACTTTTTGAAAACAATAAAATGTGTTTTTTATACATTAAAGATAGCTGTCATAAAAGGTTAAGGTTTGCAATCTCTGGTATATAAGCTCTACTATATAAACTCGAGTTATCATTTGCAACACAATTTACCTGAACATTCTAATGCATTGTCTAAAAATAACTTTTGAAGTAAAATGAAATACGGTTCTTAATTTCCATCTTTTAAAATTTTACAGACTATGAAAAAAAAATCTCTCAAAACATATGTTTTATTCAATGACAATAACAATGAAATTATATGCGTATTTATGACGATTTCTAATTTAAATGTATGAAACCCTAGAACATAGGTTAGAAATAGTTATCAACTTTTCACTGAGTTCATTACATCCCAAAACCTTTTGAGGTTAAGTGTTGCCATATACTGCACAAAAATGTAATCAACAATATGAGCTCCTTAGCAAAATCACTTAACTCAGGTGTGCCAATTGACTTACGACAAACTACAAAAACACTTGCGTTATCTCATTCGAATAATATTAATAATACAAATATTGATGATAACACTTCATATCGGCGGACATCGACAACGTGGCAGATCGCGTCCGCAAAATTCCCGCCAAAGCCGCGCTCTTAGGTCGTCGACCCCGCGCTCAGCGCATGTGCTCGATAAAAGTAAAACCTCGTGCTTTCTGCGTTACCGCTCACATTACAAAATATTATCTTCCATTATTTATTTAAACAAAAATTTACAATTATCAAGTATTTTAAATATATGTTACCTCGTTGTCTTATAAGAAAATAACCATACAAATAAGCATAAAATACATCAAGTGTACTTAGCAATGCATTAATTTTTTATTGAAATTTGAATATTTTGGATTTCAACAATAAGAAGAAAAGGGTGTACTATTTTTTATAGGTTTTGGTTACATATACATATCAAATGATAGAAAGCAAGTTAGTTATAATATAAGATAATCCTTACTAAGACCCTTTAATGGACTCTTAATGCCCCCTTTAACAAGAATTGTATTCTTCTGAAGGGCTTTTAAAGATTTGACTCTTCAGATTTCCGAGAGGCTCACTTAAAAAGTGAACGCATCAAAGTATAGTGAACGTGTGCATATAGATTTTACTGTAAACTCATAACAGTGAATATTTTATGAACATCCCATGTTACAAGTTCAATGAACTTATCAGGGTTACGTATATTATGAATATTTTTAAATATAAATAGATCGTTCACTTTCCAATAAACTAGTTTAAATTTTTCTTTTTAAATATAAATGAAGCTATGCGAAGTGGGTGTAGATGAAAAGTGAATCAACCTGACGTTTGGTTGCGCGGCCATTCACGTTCGTTGACCTCACAAATTTTCGTTTCGTTGGTTACTGCGTACGTCCCCCCTCCCCCCGCCGCGGCCCGCAGCCCCGCAGCCCCATACCCCGCACCTCCGACCTCCAACCGTTCCGCAACTCTAATAATTGACGAATCACGACTAGTCAAACGACTGAATCCATTAAAAATGCCTTTACACTCATAACATTTCAATAAAAAAACCCTTAAGTCTTGGAAGTGAACAATTTTTTTCTTGAAATAAAACCTCTATTATGACATAAGGTATGATTTTAAGAAAAACAAGCAAAAACCCTTTACAACTTCGCAGTGTTAAGTCTTAAAAAATAAGGAACTATTAGTTCGTGAGGCGCTTGCGCCGGATGCGTGAACGCAAAAACATGAAACCGAACTCGTTTTATGTAATTTTATAATTCGTATCGTATCGAGGGTATTTCTTTTATGTCACGATTATAAAATATCGTTATATGTTTCCCGGATGCGAAACATCCAGCATTCAATTGATGTGGGTTGATGAGCAAAAAATGCGCTCAATTTGAAATGGATTGATGTTAGTGCAAGCTAGGTCTTGTCATTGACCCCTATTTCGCCACCGGGCGTTACAAAAGAGCTGATTGAACACAACATCGTCACGTCACGCCGCGCACCCAAAATTATACAGCCCACACACCGGCGCGGCGTTATTACGCCTGATAATTTTACAATAATTAAGAAAGTAAAACAATTTGATAAAATGAATTGTTGTTTGCGATGCTTACTGCTAGAGTTGTGTGAATAGCATTCAAAACTAATCTAATAATAACTTCGATTTGAATTTAATAATTAAATTTTTCGAAATATCCGGAATTACACAAAATAATAAAAAAACTAAACATGATATCACAAATTCTTCTCTCTAATTAGAAGAATGTTAGGTATTTCTTGTTAAAACACTAGTTGCTGTTATCAAAGTCTGAACCATATAGTCAAATCAATGTGTTAAAAACGGTTTACATTTTTTTCTCTGACGAAATGAGCAGAGCGATCTGTCACTGCGTATACAATAGAGAAAAAGCGGACAACGGTATGGCGTCGATGTAATTTTTAAACGGTGCGAGTGTCCGTCAGATGGTAAAGATAAAATCATGGTGAGGGATTGATAGAATGACAATTTAGTGAGTAGGCCAGCCACCGCGGAAGACTGCGGTCGGTTCACCATGGTTCAACGTGACACTTACCGACGTCATAAGCAACTTTCCTACTAGCAATGCGCTTTGCGGCGACAGTAGCGCCGCGCATCGCGAACGGACGCAATTGGCACTAAAATGCGCCACTTTTCTTGCGGTGATTTAATTCATAGAACCATTGTGGCTGCGTCGTTTCTTTTAAAGAGTGAAAATTATAAAATGACACTTTACTCTTAGATTTACGATGAAAAAAGCGTCTTTTGTTAATTTAAAATAAATTCTGTTATCTTTCGAATTAAAAGTGCTATTAAAATTAATTGTAACACAATAAAAATATATATATTTAAATCAGTAAAACAGATACGTTAAAAAAATCTAATAAGTCCCCTTAAACACATTTTTTATCGACCTACAAGATTGAAACCTAAACTAAATTAAACTTCATAGGTTTATCTAAATAACTCTAGGCTTCTAAAAACATACATCATTTGTTTAATGCAATAGTAGACATTTCATATCTTTAGTCTACGAGTAAGAGTCCAATGTACCCAGGAAGCGAATGCGTTAAGCATCCCACATAAAGAGGTCGTTGCCTCAACCGTTCAATACTTCTCGATGAATAGAACACTACGTAGGCAATATCTATGTTTGTTTTAAAACTTTACACAAAGATGAATCGAAACATACACTAACATTAACATAAAACTAAAAGACTAGTAGAATTATGACTAAAAGCCGTTACATGTTAATTAACAAGTTCGTAGACTTATGCAAAGTTTTCAAACTGAGATGAGTCTGAACTCGCATATTGAGTGTGGATGAATCATTGAAAATTTACATTTTAACATCACTGTTTAGTTAAAGACTAGCTATTGCTCGTGACTTCGTCAACGTGGAATTTAAAAAAGTAACCTCACTTATTTAGTTGTTACGTAGCTTTTTAATGGTGCGAGAATTTTTGAAATCGGCACAGTAGTATGAGTTATTTCAATAAAATCAAAAATATAAATTTTATCTCTGTATAATATTAGTATAGATTAAGACATTAAAGTAGATAACTTTTTGTGGGAACTGTTATGTCTCTTTGATGGTTGACAATTTATAGGAAGAAATTATTTCCCTATCTCAATTAGGAGAAAAATTATTGTAATAAAAAAAACACGAATTAAAGAAAGGACAGGCAGAAAACAAAACCAATTGACACTGCCCCACTCAGAGCCATGTTAGTTACTAAGGAAGCACCTTAGAGTATTTTTAATATGAGAAATTTATACTTATCGATATACTCGTATGTTATTGAATTATTTTTATTGTTTTCAATAACTAAAGATATTTACATCCTACACGAGAAATACTCTATACAAGCGTTTATGGCTTATACTCGTATGTTATTTATTTTATGGAAATATGAATATAGGCTTTTTAAAGATTTTTTATGCAACATCGCTATCGTTTATCAACCATTGAATATTTCCCATAAAGCAGGAGTAATGAGTACAATGTATGTATGATTTTTGTTCAGCTTTAAACATTAAAACAATAGGAAAACATGGATTTTTGCTCTAGGAAGCCATTCATCAACCTTTTGTGCTACAGACTTGGCCACGGATGACTACTGTATTTCTGTGAATGAATTCTTTGAAAAAAATAAGGATGCAATAAAAAAATAACTTGAACGCCCTAAGAATTTAAAAACAATTTTAATTTACAATTATTTTTTAATAAATAAAAATGCTACGCTATGCTAATATTTAATATTTAATTCTCTGTCTATTCTATTTTGTTTTTATTTACCTAATCTTATAAGTTCTGTGCGTAAGTGCTTAAATTTGAAAAAAATATGTACAGGTAACGGTGTTTGGATAACTCCTTTAAAGGAGTTAAATTTTCCGTTATAACCTAAATTTCACATTAAAGTACGCTTTTGCGTAGGTGAGTTTAAACACTATTTAGGAAGTAGTCTAATAATTTAACTTATTTGTAAATTAAGAAATATTTTTAATGTTTCTGGCTACCAATAAAATAAGTAAAAACACTGCTTAGAATTATTGACGTTATATAAACGTTTTTTTAGATTGCTCTCCCATCCCCAGTCCCTTTGTACCATAAATCCGTGTCCAACGTTACGCAGCAAGATACCGGAATGGTAACGGGACTTGTCCCTTTCTTTTTACTTTTTTTTACGTCCAAGCATTCACTTTTAATGGCGTTGCTGCTGGCTTACCAAGCTTAATGTAGAGACCCGAAATGCCCGTAATAAACTTAATTAACCAAACCAGCATTTTATCATTTATTAGTTAATAAACATCCTTCTTGAATCATTAATTTTTTCGATGTTTCAATACTTTTTTATGTAGATAATATACCCGAAAGTTTGTAAACAACTTTTTACTATCTTCTCTTCGATCGTCGAAATGGAGATTCGATAAACATTGTTCAGTTTTTTAATTACACTATTTAGGATTCAAAATTGAAAAGTGTTCTGTTTCAATATTTGAATAAACAAATACGAGTACGAAATAAAATTGTTATTGTTTACTTTCCAATTGATTTACGATTCTTGTGAACAAAAGGCTCTCAGGAGCTGTTTTGTGGTCGTGCTGATAGGCTATTGTTTACTAGCCCTTTGTACGAGTAACGGGAGCGAGCGTGGTATGAGGCTTTGTGACGTCACTGCAGTTTTTAACAAAAGTGCACTTTTCCCGTCGAGCGAGACCCGTTAAGAAATAACAGTTTCTAGTGTAAACCGGGACTGATAGTGTCCGCTTGTTTCTTAGAAACAACCACCCTCAGGACAATAAGTTGACGTGATATATGACTGGAGACTTTCTAAGGTGCGTGACCAATTTGAGGTTTAGAATAACATAAGATTTTCTTGCAGTATTGTTAAAGTAACGGTCAGGTAGCGTTTGTGGTTGACAATTTTTATAAATCCTATTTACGTTACTTTAGATATTTTAGAAATGAAAATATAAAAACAATACAACATAAATGAACAATAGAACAAACATGGATGTGCATAAGCCAATTATTTTCCGATAGTCGTTTCGGTACACGGGCTAATAGCGAAGAGCTTCGACTAACACCGCAAGAATCTCTCGCTAGACAGTTGGATTAAGAGCCCGATTCAAAAGGCGGTTATTTTAGAAACCGCACTTATAGTGAGGAGGTTCCTGTCTCTGCAGCCCTAACCACTGGTTGCTTGAGTCATCGGATTCCGCAGCCGGTGGTGCTCTATTTTTTATTTAATATATTTTATTTTATTTTATATTAAATGTAATGTAAAATGTATTGTATAGAAAATAAGAAATAAAGATATATGGAATTATAAATTACTAACATACAAAATATGCAATGTAATCTACTTGATATTCGAATCTTGTTAAACTGTTTTTATTCTATTGATGCTCTGACAGAACTAATTTAATATTACAATCACCAACACAAGCTGAACAAGGCCACTTTGAAGGCTAAGTACTGGTACCAAAACTTTTTTATTTTTACTCTTGTACATCTAATCTATGATTAGTTCAAACAAAACCATCTCGATACTGCTCTATAATTAGTGCAACTACATGCAACTGGAACTAATCAAATACTGAACGAATTTTCAATAAACTAAATTATTAACTTAGTGCTTCCAGTTAAAGGGATGCTTACGTATAGCTTTCCTAGCATTCATTCGAACTGACCTGTTTAACCTACTAGTTCTGTCTTCTCACCGCTATCGTACTCAGAAAGACATCCTACAACTATTTTCATCATTCCATTCGCTATGTAAATATGAATAGCACCAACCGGTGCTCGTATCAAAGGATTTAATTAACGTCAAAAAAACCTGGCGCCGACGGGTGACGGGCGCCAAAAAATGCCAAGTGGCAAAAAATATGACACAAGCGACCGCTGGCAATTCGGTGATGGAATCGATTGTTGGCAATTCAATTAACATACCGCCCATCCTCGCAAATGTCGACTTTTTTATGGAATCAAATGTACTGTTACCGACTGTTACAGGGTTAATAGAAAGGATGCATAAAAAGGCTGTGATTACTTAACCCATATCCGGTATTTGGGCCACTCGGCGGCATATGGTTGTGCCCGCTTAACCCTTTGGCCCCGTTATACGTAATTATCAAAGAACAGTTGCTCTGTATGAATAATAGAAAGATTTTTTACTATCCCCGAATAAATTGGTTAACTGTGTCCGCCAGGTGATGTTTTTTTGGGTTATCGTGAGCGTTTAGTTTTTAATTGAATCAGTACATTTTTTAATATAATATTATATCAGAAAAAGACCCAAAAGTGGTTAGAACTGTGCGCTAATTAGGAAACAGAAACATATTTTACACACTTAACATAGTAAATTACATTTCAATTTTCGTTACAGTCTCTATCATAACCATTAATGATTGGTAGAAAATGGTATTGACAAATGACACGGTCCAATTGAGATGAAGAGTTATAAATCACATGAACACTACAATTCCAAAAGGTATGAGATGAGTTGTTTAGAAATTATCTCAAGGTGCTAAATATAAAATGATTAAATAGGATGAAAATAAATTATCTGATTCATTTTCACTTTTGTCCATATGCAGTGTAGCGAGAGAGCAGTAGTGTTAGGCGAGGTATCGACGATTCCTGGAACGTACGCTTTCCACGGCCCCGCCGCCGCCGCCGCCGCCGCCGCCGCCTCGGCCGCGTGCCGAGCGCACTGCTGTGCACTTCATCTTCCCGAGGAAATACATGCGGGTTCGTTGCACTTACAAACTCATAACCCCCTTTCTAAAGCGCCGATCCAATTATGTGCACTTTCGCAAGCCACTACTGTCACTCGCCTAGATACGGATAGGAAACTCGCCGCGATGCGCTTGCACCTGCCGATATGTCACTATACTATGCCTATTGCCAGCCACGCTCAATAACGTACGCATTTTTTAATATCACCATTAATAACTAATATGCTCTCAATGTGATAGACAAAAGATATGTCTTACTTATAAAAATCTATAACACACTTTACACGCCTCTAAGAATTAAAAAAAGATACAGAATTACAAGTAATTACAGTATACAGCAGTACGTTCATTTTGCATTTTTTGTTAGAAAAACTTAAATGGCTAATTTTATATTTCCAATGACCATGCTTTTTGTTCGGCAAAAAATTAAAGGGAACATTAACTTTGCTATACAAACGATCACTTTCGGCTTAATAAGGCACAAGGGCAAAGGTACCTATGCGAGACACTTACCAGTTTTTGTAACGTCATAAACTTGCATCAGTTACTGTAATAAATTTTATTGCATCTTTTGTTAAACACTAAAATACTAAAAGCATTAAATATAGTGCAGGGTTTTACAAACACTCTTTTGTTATTGTTTTTGAAGGTCGTTAAATTACCAATCACTTATTTTATTAAAGGAATTCGAATTTTAAAATGTCACACTCAACTAGTCGCTTCATGGTTACTGTGGAAGTTACGTAATGTAGATTTAGTACGAGAAATTAACACTAAGGGTCTACTTGTTTTAAAACAATGTAACTCTGAGTGTGGGAATTAATGATGACGTCATGCTAAAATATATACTCATAGCACGCATAAAATTTCTCTTAACTAGTACCTTTGATTTTACATAATAGTATGTTTCATTAAACATATCATAAATATCTATTTGTTTTTGTTCTTGTGTTTCAGTGTAAACTCATAGTAAAACAATCAACGCCATTTGTATAACATCACGCCAACACTTCAGTAATACGTCACTCAATCAAAAAGTTGCCAGAATGACCGAAAGTAACATTTTGTACGCGCGGACTTTATTTTTCACGTTTCAAGTGAGATGCACTAGAGTTTTTCAGCCGGAATTAACAAGCGTGACACGCGCCATTGAAATCGAGAGAGGCTAACGAACCCGGTTGCTAAGCCGCTTATAATTACTTAACCTCGCCTATTTACAAGTCAAGTTGCAAGCTCTATGCAGAAGATCTTTTTCTAAGTAACACATTTTAAAAATTAACTTGAATATAAAGTTATAATTTTTCGAGTTCTCTTATGAAAATAATCATTACCTAAATTTAGTTGCTTAAGGAAATATTTGTCTATATCCTGCTAGAAACGAAAATACACTTTTCTTTATGTTAATCCTTATTATAAGTGTTACCAACCTTTTAATTATATGGATTTTTTTTAATAAATAAATAAGATATTACCATGCATGTTATATGAAAGTCGTACAAACATCTGTTCATTTGTTGCAACCAAGACTGGTAGCGTATTTACAATAAATTACGGCTTTCAGCTAATTTTATGGGGTTGTAACACATAGAAGCTAGACTAGGCAAGGCAGGTTTGTCATGACTGATTGCAGAGAAAGAAACTGGGGGGATAAGAGTGCATCGACACACTTACCTACTGCGTGCAGCGAAACTGCAGTGAGCGTCCGCAGCTTCCGACACCACCAGTTCAGATAGACCTCCCGCGCCCTGCGCGCTCTAATCTAACAACTAGGCCTAAGAGGAAAGTAGTTACATTACGCAGACCCAGTTGCGATGGTAGCGTTACAAACCACTGACGCTTTGGAAAAGTGGAATGACGTCCGCACGGCGATGAGGTTTTCACTCATTGACACGCAAAAACATAAATTAGTAATAAAGTACCTTCGTCTACTTATTCCTGACTTTTAAGATAAGACTCTAAACTAAAATTGTTGTACAGAAATGTTAGTAGACGATGGTTAAATAGTTAATAGTAATTAGAGGTTGAAACGTTATTTAAATCTAATATTATAACTTGAATATATTTCACGAGATTCAAGTAAGATTTGAAAGCTATACAATGTTTTCTAATTATATAAAAAAGAGCACATGCCACTGAGTCACTTAGTGATCACTAAAATAGTCCCTTTGTGCAGTTAAAGCATGATATTACATAGTTTGTACATAATGAGAAGTTGTTGCTTCAGTTTCAATTATGAAAGAAGAAAATCGTAAAAGAAAACAGATAAGGCATAATATCGTTTTTATTAGTCGAATGCATTTGACACGGTCGCGAGGTCAATGGCAGCAACGTCGTAGCGCCGTAGCAACATTCGCTCCATTGTAACCAACTCTTTCAATCTTTCGTAGCTGACCTGCGACCGAAACTGTCTACGAAAATCTCTACGGATTTATGTACTACAAGAAAAATCAGAACACACAAATAACAACTAATGTAACTTCAATTTCCACTTGTTTTTGCAATAAGTAGATCATCCTTTATTTGATCTCATCTGGTATATTTATTTTTTCAAAGCAATAAGCTATAAAGTTATAAAAGGTGTGATAATCTGAACATCGTAGCAAAATCCGCTATTAAAAATTATATCGTAGTTTAACTTCTGCATAATTTTGATCTTAAAAGTGTTCAGTAAAGTAGATTTAGATTACATGTTTTAATTGGAATATTAGAACGATAGAAATGTATCTCGACAATGAAGTGTTGTGTGCTTAGCCTGGATTCAATTGTCAATGTGTGGTCAGCAGTAGATGGAGCCACTGGGCGAGTGGCGAGTGGCTATAGTGAGTGCATATCGTGAGGTGACAATGAAAGTATACGTCGCGTTTCTCGCTTGGTGTTGGAATAAGGCCAGTCGCGTTCAACGGCCCCGCGCGCCGTTAGCGCCGACCGAGCTGACAGACTCACTATTAACTTGGACACTTTTATCTGCCCACGATTATTGTAATAAACGAGAATTGCCTTATTATTTAGAAAACAATTTTAAATACTTTGAACTTTGAATATAGTTTAGCTAATGCCTAATTTATGCTAAAAGAAACACGTTAAACATTACAAATATGCTACAAGATGGTTTCATATTATAATTTTATAATGTATTTACTACTAAAATCTATGATAACTATAGTATTTTAAAAATAGTTATTGAGTAAATCTATCTATTTATTACTCGGAAGTTTAGACCTCATTTGAATTTTGAAACTATAACGGAAGGAAATGAGTTTTAGCTTGGATTTGTAAATTCAATTTCTCTACTTTACTCGTAATACATATTGATGTACTTTATTTTAAATATGTATTTCAATAATCTTTACATATATATGGACCAGATTTCTGCTTGTGATAATTAATGTAATAATAAAAGGCTCGTAGGTATTTTTAATTATAGGTGATTTTCTGTCAAAAGCAAAAGTACTTGGGTGTCCCTTTGACATATTATAAGTAAGTTAAGTACGCCATTTTTCTCGTATCCTGTACATCAAGTTATATTTTACTAATGAACTGAACATTTTAAGTCATCATTGTAAAATCAAATAGTCTTAGATGCAGTTGAAACGAACGCATTGCATGAATTAGGTCGATTGCGCATTTGTTTTTCAAACAAAATTCCCTGAAATCATAGCAGGTTGCAGGAAAATCCAAAAACCCACAATCGGCGTAGAAAGTAATAACGGTGTAAGGCAATACGTGTGCGCAGACGCAGCGGCGTGATTCACGAAACTTCGACGCCAAGGTGACATAATAAACTCAATTAACATTATTCCGCTGTGACGACTCGAACCTCTTCCTTAACTCTTACTCACGCTGTTTGCTAGACCACTCATCGCCTTCCAAAAACTAAGGAAATCTGTTAAATATCGACCTGACTAATTTAAATTAAATAATCATGGATTATGTCACTATATATTATACTTATACTTATAAAATATTACCAATATTTTACCGAAAGAATTTTCCCAAATTGAAATCATTGACCTTATAACGAGGATTGATTCAATGCATTTTGCAAAAAACTTGAAACTGTACAATCCAAATATTTTATGTTATTATTCCATATTATACGAGGTCTAAAGGAGTGTTATTATATTCTGATTACATATTAAGCATCATATAAAAAGACCGTAACACTTTTTGTAACAGACCCGATACGCTAACATTTGACATTCAATTTTCCTCAAATCGTTTCATGCGATGATGACGACGTTAGTGGGCACAAGCATGTCGATTGCAGCAGCTTTCCGGTAATGTAACAGTGTCGTGGCTGTAAGAATTCTGCCAGAGGTTCGTTGAACTTTCGCGAGTGACGGTGAGCGGGGGTGGCGGGCGGCGACGGGCGGGGGGCGCGGGGCGGGGGCTGCACTGGGTCACACGCGGCCGTCGACACACTTACCTTGACTCGGCGCGCTCTAACACCGCCCCATAGAAAACTAGGCGACACCCTGCTTCACGTTTTCTCGCTATTATTTTTATGTAAGCATCATTATGCCAATATGTTTGAGGTCATCATCGATCTAAATATTAAATAACATATACGTACATACAACTAGTCAATAAACGAATCATAAACTAAACCTTTGAAAGTTAAGTTCTTTCAATCGTAATATTGTATATTGTATATTGTATATTGTAATGATTTTGAGCGTTTTTCATTAGTCCACTTAAGAGATATGTGTTGTCAAAGTTATCATTCTATTTTTAAAATTAAAGGTGAAATAACACATTTGTTTTTTAGTTTTAGTTTCAGGATATTAGGTTGTGTGTAACATCAGTTCCAATATACTTTCAAATTGTACACTACTAGTACGACATAAGAGTAGACCAGGAGCAGTTGGTAGTAAACAGTTTAGCATTGATTATAAACCATGACCATGACATTCTATGTTTCTTATCTAAATGTAAACTAGTATAGTAGGAAGTACTATTATGAATAAGACCAAATTAATGATAGCAGAAGACTTAGTCTTAGTCATCGGTTGGCTAACCCTATATCTCTACGTTATATTTAATTCTAGTTGTTGACGAATTTACTAAATTTTAGTTTTGATTGAATAGCTACATGCTTTACCATGATTCAACCGAAACGGAACTTCAAACTTTGAAGTACTATTGAATCGATTTTTACTTAGATATAAAGGTGTTCCAAGCTTACTATAAGACCAACTCTTATCGTTGGTAGTCACATTTAGATCCACTCTAGATGGGGTTTAGCTTTCATTAATTCTGAAAATGTGACGATTATTCATATTTTTGTATTTTAATTTATAACGTTTGCTAAAAAAAAATAATTTACTGTAACATCAAATGAGGAAGCAATACCTTTTGGCTTCTTTCAAGGGTCCAAATGTAATTTCCTATTAATGACACGCGGAGAGTTTAATATGAATAATGTAATCGCAAACAAATACAAGTAATTGCAAAAGGAGGAGACCTACATTCATTGGAAGGCAATGGGTAAGGGCTAAAAGCTGATTATTAAAAAATACACCTTTGAATTAAACGTATAGACTGACAAGGGATAAAATAGACTTTACTAGCAGTATAATAATGTTGTAAAATTAATTTGTTTAAAACTCGGTTGCAAACATTAGGATTTGACACATGACATTGTATAATCTCCAAATGCAAATTGCTACAAATGCGCTTGGTAACCATATAAAGACCCACAAAAGCTCACAAATAATTAAACTGCCTTGTTCATTTTATTGATATGTACTTTTTTCTAAAATTCCAATAGTTACATTCAAGAAGTAGAGATTTATCTTATAACCTTTGAAACAAAAAACCGCAGTTGATTTAAGAAGTTAAAATTGTTACAAAGCTTTGTTGCTAGCACAAGCTCAAGCCGTGTACTAATCAAACAAGGTTTTTCTATTGGCTTTGAGGGTGATTGAACTCTACACTCAGTTCACACTCACTGATGTTTGGCAATGAATGTTGTTAAGTCATTGTAGCAAATAAATTTTTATATTTCTGAGACTCTCAAAATGCTGCGATCATTACAAATTTATTAAGGCATCTATTTTTGTTATGTTTAAAAATTAAAATTGGATTTCTAATTAAATTGCTAATGTTAATTCTATTATTTTTGTTACTGGGTTATCCAAAAGAAAATATAGATTAAATCAAAGTTTACTTGTCTAAAACTGTGCTAATCCTTAGAAGTTGTTTAAATAATAAAAAGGCTGTACCAGCCCAATTATATAAGAAAATATTTAAGGGCTGCCACAAAATGCCAAAGTCGTAAATGGCGCGAGCGTCGCAAAGTCGATGTGTTCAGGATCCTATCAAGCGACAACCCTTAAGTAGCTTACCTCTTACAATGGTATGTGTATTATAAACATGTGTTATTCCAATTATTAAATAAATTTTTAAATATGCCCTTTGCCCAATTCGATATTTGCACATGATATCGTAAAAGTCAAAAACCCCTTTTTATGCGGGTCGAGGGTAAATTATCAACGTTAGAGATAAGCAAAACATCACATAATAACAGATATATTTCACGTGGTATGAACAAGCTCTTTTACATTTTGAAGTCGATCCATGAGTTTACATTACCATGTTATTTCCTTAGCTTTTTGAAGGTGATATAGTGGTGATGACGTGTTTTGTACAAGTATTTCGAAAGAGAAAATCGTGTACAACAAATTAATTCTATTTTTTTAACATTATGTGTAAAATTGCAAAGAATCTTTACGTGTATAAATGTGTACGTGGTTAAGGCACAATATAATTGGGCAACAACAAGCTGTGGCCCGTCTCTACAGTCGACAATACACGCCCAAAAGAGTTCAACGCTCGTCCACTCAGCGAACTAGTCTCACGATTCTTTACACAATAGCTTTTTTGTGCAGTCTTGCTTTTGGTTATGACATCACCACAACGATAACTTGATGCTACCGAGCTTAAATCAATACAGGTAATAATACTTACATTAAGTAACTATTAAGTTGAAGTACGATATAAAAATACTATCCTAATTTATAAGAATAAAGTAAAGTTATTCATCTTTCCAGCGTGAAATTAAGTTATGAATCATAGTAAAGTAGCTTAGTATAAAACTTGAGTATATAAATATTCATTTAAAACAATTAGATTAGTGAAACAAATGTACTGGACAATTATTTTAATTTAAAAAAAAATGTTGCTACTCCTTTTTGCTTCGCCGGTTTTATGAAAGATACTAACCATATTGATTATTATCTAGTTACCGACGTACGTTTATAAATGTTAACACAAGTTTTATTATATTTTTCGAATAAACGATATAAGGAAAAGCAAACAATCTTTCAATCGAAGAATCTATTTAAATCTATTAAAACATGGAGTAAACGAACAAAGAACGTAATAACCTTGAACATACCAAAGTTGCTATTCCTTAAACATAACAAGTATATGGTTTTTTGCTTGCCCGCTGATATAATCATTTGGGAAGTGCAAAAAGTTTAGGAGTAATTTCGGTGGAGGGGCTCCTTGCCCTCGGGCGTCGGTTACGTAAGTTCATCTAGTCTCAAGGTCGAGGACGTTGCTCCCACATCGCCGATCGCGTCCTGCCTGCTTGGTGTGCTGTGGTGGGGAGACAACTGGCTAGTTTGGACGTTCGACTTTTTATTTCCTTTTACTTATACAAATTATTTATGGACACCATCTTTATCTTTTTAGAGATTGAGGAAGTCGAACAGTCCTTAAGGCTAGACCGGTTTGTATCCAGGTTTTTATGTACAATTATATTGAAAAGTACAGGAATTAATAAAATTTGTATTTTTTAAGAAAATTATGCAAATTATTTGGTTTGAAGAGGCAGTGAATCCTCGTTTATGTTTGGTTAGGGTAACTAATAAATTATTTTGAGTAGAATGTCTACAAATTGGAATCAAATCAAAACAATAAAACATCGCTGGCTCGACCACTGGAAATGCGTGAGCGTGACTAATTACTGAACACCTGTCAAGTATCATCGAAAAAATCTTTCGTAACGAGTTGTTTAAAGCAACTCAAATTGCCTTACCTTTGGTACAACTAGTTGTAAACGGTGTAATAATGTGATATACAGTATTCAATCCAAAAATATAAAGAAAAAAAATATATTAGAATACTTTTAATAGACAGAATAAAGTGGGTTTCATATTTGTAGCGGTGTAGTTACAATAAGCGGCCAAAATGTTGTTCTAATATTACATACTAATGGGCAATCAAAACACCATAGAAACCTGTACAAATCAATCCATTCCTGAAATATTCCGGTTACTTAATCAACGATAACCATAAGATGGATTTCTAAAGTTATACATCGATATAAAAACTTTTTTAAAAAAAAAAAACTTAGTGAGATATACAGTACAAATAATTAACATATCGGTACAACAAATCAATTATAATATATGCAAAAGCTACCTTAAAGTTTCAAAAGCAAACAATGAACAGGCTACTTTCTTTTACAGCTTTAGCTACTGCATAGTAAATTTCTTTTATAACCCTTCCTTTGAAAGTAAACGGCCCAATAAATTACGGTATCCTGCGGGTTTACTCAATACCGTTTGGGAAACTTAAAATACCCTGTGAAGATTAATTTTGTGACAAAATATAATACAGATTATTCATAATTTTTAATACAATTTGTTACCTGTGATTACATAAATCTTAGGATTTTCGTGAATAAGGAATTTGTCTTAATAATCATAAACAGCCCGCTAGTTAATCTGATTGTTTTTGTTTAAGGATTTAGTTTCTGAGCTTATCCTAAGAAGTCTGTAGGCAAATGTTCTAATCGCTTAAGATCATTAATCAATATAGGATTTGATGTTAAAAGTAAGGCATTATGTTAAAAAATACGTATTAAAATAATGATGATGACATATGTTGTGGAAGAATAATTTTAGTGATTCGAAATTCTTTCCAAATCTTGACCCATGTTTTTTTTCCCTTATGGTTGATTAGTGCTTACAAATAAGCCCCAATTTTTACTGCGTAAATATAGCCATGTATATACAACTATAGTTTGATCACACATAGAACAACCCTCGCTTTATTCCATAAAAAATTATGATGCTCATTTTATTGCGTAATAGAACAAGGATATTCTTGGTTATGCTGTTGTCTTTAATTTTGCACTTTTTTTAAAAAAGTAAGAACACAATTTGTTAACTATTTTTGCAGAAGTATCTCCCGGTGACATGTTTTCAAACGTAGCTCAATAATTTATGTTATGTAAGTCGGTGTCCTTGACACTGCATCCGATCTTATTGCGCATACATTAGATTAGATAAGGCGAGAAGTATGCGCTGACGTAAGTATACCTACTTCATCTTAATACTCGGGTTTTTTACGTAGTAAATATAGTTATAGTTAGTGCCTTATGTAAAAAAAACAGTCTAATCTTTTCGACATCGACATCGGATTTGTACATAAAAGAGTAAACACTTAAAGTATTTATAGTCATAACTCGTTCATTCTATAAGAGTACTTAACAATTATTGCATAAACTTCTTTGTAAGGGTAAAATGCAACAATATATTGCCGTTATCGTGTCTCCAAAACACGCACATTTCTTTACAGGAAATGCAATAGTTACTGTGTCATTGTGTTTTTGTCAATGCAACGTGTGTTTGTATGGCCGAGGTACCGTTATATGAAGGCTTTTTTACAACAAAGCATAATGGCCACCCTTTGTAAGCAAAAAAACATGGGGGCTCGGCAGGTAAACAAATCTGTGATCAAGGTTTCCGATTAAAGGCAGCGATTTACGTGTATAATGTAGTTTTTTGCGTACCTTTTTGGTCCTATCACCTCTGTTAAGGTTTGTTAACTGTAAAATTTTGAAAAATTACTATCTTGATGATCGTACGGTAAACTTTTATCGGCTTGGTACAAGGAGCATATTATGAAAGAGATAATCTTGAGTCCACGAGCCGCGCCATCTGGCTTTGAATTGATTGACGGGTTCAAAAAGAAATACAAGCTCTTATAATGCTATAACCTTAACAGGGTGAAGAACGGATCATAATTTGTATACCGTTTTTAATCGACAATTATACAAGAATGTTTATATTAAAAAAAATGAGAATATGGTATTAAGATGTGTTCAAATTAAAAAGTAAACGGTCAAAACTTTACAAGGACAGAGTGCAAATTTATTTTGAAATTGTAATACACCATTCCTTATTCAATCCACCTAAATTTTGCTCTGTAATTACTCTGTATTTACAATTTAAACCAAGATAAACTAATGACAGTTACATGTTTCATGTTAAATCTTTCGATATGATAACCGATGTGTTAACCAGTACTAAATCCATAGTCTCTCAAATCGTA
Source organism: Papilio polytes (assembly GCF_000836215.1). Lineage (NCBI taxonomy): Eukaryota > Metazoa > Arthropoda > Insecta > Lepidoptera > Papilionidae > Papilio > Papilio polytes. The sequence goes on from NW_013526359.1 coordinate 1,046,468, forward strand.
GGCGGACCACCCCATCGCCTGTGGAGACTATAGTAGTCAAAACAAAGTACACAACCATAACCATTGCCACCAATTTCGTATATATTTCGAAGTATAATAATATTTAATACAATTCTGAGAAAACATCATTTGTGCAGACTTTTGATTTACAAAATAATTAACATAATAAATTTATGTAAAAATACAATTATTAATTAACTACAAAACATTTTCCAAAGACCAAAATGTAGTTAATTTGTCTTTATTAAATATTTGATGTATAGTTAACTGAAATGTAGCTTTAATTAATTATATTTAAAATTTACCGCTGGTACTACGAGTAGTTCCATTATTTGACAACAATATAAACGTGACATTCATAAATATATGTGTATTTTACAAATCGACGAGTTAATTTACAAATCGACTATAACTCATAACGTATAAAAAAGGTGTTTTTAATTACTACCTTCTTACATCAAATAGAATTGCAATTAATAAAGATGAATAACAAAAAAATCTCAACCGCTTTAATCGATTATTTATCATAATCCATCGTCCGTACTAGATCACCTTGCCTAGCTAGATAGAAATAGTAAAAAGTGTTTGTGAAGCGACAAGCTAGGCACAGATTATACTAGCCACACACGTCAGGTTTTTTATAACGTCTTTGACTCTTCCGTACATATCCTACAGGCAAAACCTTTAGTGTAGATGAAAAACTATACAGTAATGTGTATTATAACACTCGGTTATGCCTGGAAACTGATTCGATTAAATTGCTCGTGTTTACAGATTGAACCAGTGTGATGTGTTAATGCACTACCTAAGGTGTATAGCTTGCATAAGCGAAGCGAGGCGATGCGGCCGTGGCATTGGCGTTGGAGCCGGCGCTAGGCGTCCCGCTCTTGCGCAGCAGTTCGTTCACCCGCAGTGCGGAAGAGGTTGCGCGGGCGCGGGCCGCGGGCGAGCGCAGGCGCAGGAAGGACGTCGCCGACCGTGAACCGAGCTACATTTTATCAGTTATCCGGAGCCAACGGCACGCTACGCCGTCTCGATGCGCGCTCCGCCAACATGAACCTCTAGCTCGACAGTGTCTCACTGAAAGCAACATAGATCTCAAAAAAGACTTATTATTTTTAATATTTTTTTTTAATTTTAAATATTGTTTAAGTGACGGTTCTGTGAGGTGGTTAAGTTTAAGTGATTTAATTAAAAAACAATTTCTGTGGATTTTTCTCATCTGAATCTGGATTTATTTCGACGTGCAAATCACCTGGATTATTATGCTGTTTTCGGTAAGAATTTTAACGAGTTCAAAATGAATGTATTAAATTAATTTCTTGATCTACCTTCTAAAATGTACTTATAATGTTCTTCCAATAAAAAGACATCAACGCGTGACTGTCAAGACGTTGTTTCTGAATAAAAATGTAAACACTAAACATTGTTTACTAATACATATGACGTTAGTTGCTTTTTATAATGTATTCTAATATTAATAAAAATGTTTTGTAATAGATTGTGCCATAGAAATAATTTGACTATTAATTTTATTTTAGACTAACAAGGTATTTAGTAAAATTGTTTAAAAGTACGAAGATTGTAATTTTTAAAAGTTAATGGTTTAATACTTTAAAAACTAAAATAATTAAAATGATGTTGATATTGAGATGTTTAGTAGTAAGGTAGTAGTAGTAAGGTAAGTAGTAGTAAGGTAAAAATTGGGAAACCTATTATTTTATGTATAACTTTGATTATAAAAGCTCTACTATTAGCTGTATATAAAGTAATGTAAATAGAGTTCAATGACATTTACATATTATGCCTTTTTAGCACAAATAAGGAAACGATTCACAGATACTGTTAAGTTACAAAAATATTCTCTTCAAGCACATGTGTCTCTGGATAAAATACACCAATAAAAATTAACTTCTTTTACTTAAAATTATAATATGAAGCATTTTATCGCAACTGTCAAGAACCTGTCAAAGGTTTTTACTTTACCAAATCATATCTAGCTCACTCAGATGGTATAGTGTTTGGACGTTTTTTCGGGACTGTAATTACATAAAAAATGACGTCCTAGCGTGACGCACACATGCACATCACATACGCACACATGGCTTACTATTGTTGTTGTGAGCCGCGCGCTCTGCAAAAAGCAAATCTTGAACTTTTGGGAGTTCAATTTCAAGGCGAATATTTCGCACACGTGATCTACCCACAACGAGCTTACGTAACCCCACGCTCGTAATCACAGCCTGAATTGCATTAATAAGCAAATGCGCTTGCGCACTTAATAACGAATAATTTTATTCCTATAATGATTACGAATTTGCACTACGCCATTATATGAATTTTCATACGTTGGAATAACATTATCTCAATCTTATTGACACATTGTTTAATATGTTTTTGTAATAAAATAATGTCACAAATGATCTGTCAATAGCCTCTTTCAGTCTTCTGAAGTCACCTGCTATACTTAAAACTCTCAAAACAGGTTTATTTTCGTTTATGTTAAAAAAGTATTTACATGTAAAACACTCAAGCTATAGCTGCTGTACATAAAGACGTGAACTTGCATATATACGAGCGTCCACAAAAAAGATCGAAAGAATAACAAACAAAAGTGAACTCAATGCGAATCAGTAAAAGATGCAAATTAGCTTGTAAGCATGCCGGTGTTTCGGCAATGACACTGACTACGCCGATGATATAACAGCGGGCTGACAAACCCGTGAAAAGTCGGTCATTGAACCGCGGCGAGCTCGCGGCCACAGCTTTCGCTTATGCGATTCTTGTGTTTACACCGCTGACAATAAAGTTGAATTAGTCTTGACTTCTGTCTTACAAATTTATACAGTTAAGATTCGTTCTCGAATCTTTATGACGCAAGCATACATACATACATATTTTGCTTAAATGTCTTAAAATAATACTTCCTCGTAAGAATTTTCTTTCACCATAGATCTTATTACTTAAATGCAATTACCTCTACATGTTAGACAACATCTCAGTTAGTTAAATTAGGAGTAATTCATACCTATCTACCTATACAAACATTTTATTCGTTTTAAAACATATTAAACCAAGACTCTATAACAGGTTGTAGCTATAAGGGAAAAGAAAAACAAAAATGCGTGTCCACTCGCTTACATTATCACTTGCACTCGGAGTTACGTGGGAGAGACAGGAAGGTCCTTGATGGGTAGAAAGTAAATGCTCGGTAAACATCGGGCACGCGTGGTGCAAGGCGAGCGGGGTCTGAGTCGTGCGGGGCGGGGGGAGGTAGTGCGTGGAACCTGGAACCTGTCCGGACAACGGTACCTCGCGCCCGGGGCGACCACGCATCTATTATGTAATCACTATTTTCAAGCTTCAGTTGCTATGCCCTGGGGAAAATTAACTCGATATGATCTCCCTACACACTATGATGTGCCATTACTATTGGATTAAATACAATACAATAACTACTGAACACATTTTCATATGGATTGTTATGACGGTAATTGTTAAAGAGGAGTAACTAATTAAAACAATCAGACCGTGGGAGTCGACGGAGAAAAGCTTAAATACGTATTAAAATATGAATACGTACTCACTTTTGAGTCATAACTCTACATTGATATAACGATATCAAAGTTGCAAAACAATTTAATAAGCCTTACGAATCACGTACGTTCCGCGAAACTGTCATAATAGTAGACAATAAAGTGAACGGTTCTTTTATTTCTATTCTTATAGAGTGTGAATAATGATAGAGATATGGAACAAAATTCGCAGGAAGTGCAGCGCGGGCGAGCGTCATGAAGCTATCGATGTCATAGTGTTCCACATACATTTGATTCAGTGAATGTATTTATAGTTTGTATGCCGCACGCTTTCCGGTAGCTGAGGGCCTACCTAAAGGTCGTCGCACCATAATCTATTATACATCACTTTTTATTTCATGCATATTTTGTATGAACATTTGCGAATATTATTACATAAAATAATAAGTAATACTGAAGTATGATCTTATAGCAGAATACAATTATACGATGATCGGTATGTTTATTTATATTTTGTAAATTTTAATGTTAAAAACTTCTTTTACATATTCGTTAATCATTTCTGAATGATTCCCAATTGTTCTTATATTATCTTGCATTCTAATTACAAAACGTTTTTTTATTGGCAACTCCAGGCCGCCTTCTCGTTCCTCACATTTTAGTCAAAGAACTGGAGAGCGCGTGGGTACTTATTTCTTAACTAGTTTTCGCCCACGAATCCGTCCGCGTGGAATTAAAAAAAAAACAAAACCAAGTAGCCTATGTGTTCTTCCAGACTATCCTCTACGTATATGCCAAATTTCAGCGAAATCCGTCGAGCCGTTTACGCTACAAACTCTAACAAACATCCATCCATCCATCCATCTAAACTTTCACATTTATAATATTAATATGAAGTATGATTATTTTTAATAGTGTTCAAATAGTAATATATACAAAAACTTTAAATACCATAGTACACCGCATTCCAATCAAAGTTTATTCCGACGTACTGGGCTCAAATATCACCCCCACATCTTTTTTTATGACCGCCAGCTAACGGTAGCCCGCAGCCGCACTCACATCGCGCTGCACTCTAACGGTGAATATGTAACATTATACAATAGAACATACAGGAACTACCTGCTTCTTTTCATATAAACAGATTGTATGATCTAAGATACATATACTGTTGTAAAATGATGATTGAATTAAATAAGCCTAATTAACAATTTGAAATTATAGGTTCAAGTTACTTTCACTTTTGATAAAAATCTGTCTTGTTTAGTCAATTTGTTGCAAAATTCTAGAAAGTATTTTAGTGAAAAAAAACTCTCATGAAAGCAGGATATGTAGAGATCATGATTTTTTAGTTCATAATGAACAACATTTAAATTTTAAATGCTAAATCTAATTAAATTAAGGGAAGAGAAAAATGCATCGAGATGCGTTCTTAAAAAGTCAATAATAATCACCAATTTCAATAAGTCAATTGAATGTAGTTAAATAGTTTTTGTCTAATAAAATAAAGAAATGCTCAGAATCAATATCAGGAATTGGTACCACAGAACAATTTAATATTTTTCAAAACATATTTTAGACATGCGCAGGTTCAAAAAGGAATACAAAAGCTTTACAAGCGATCGATCATATCCCGTCCATTTGATTAAAAACTGCTCAAATGCATCTAACGGTACGCCATCTCAATACGATGTGGAGCCTCGCTCGCCTTTACCTGCGCTCTAACTAAACACTTGTTCCTTTCTTTTCACATTTTTTTGCCACGACAACCGTTTAATTTCATTGTCACTGTGGTTTTTATATAATGCAGCTGACTTTGTATGTTACTATATTTCCCATATTCTTAAGATGATTATAAAATAGGTAGAATAAAAAAAAACAATTAATATTAGAATTTATTAGTAATTCGGCCTAAATAATAACGTAGGTAGTTAATAAAATACAAACATGTCATTAAATAGAGCAAATTATTTACGAAGTCGAAACTAACAAAGGAAAGTAAACCGTGGTTCGTTCGATCGATGAAAGTAAAGGCCGGTGTAGACGGGCGAGAATTCCCGTTAGCCGGCCGGGGCCCGGGCTCACGGAATACTAAATGCTGACATACTGCGCGGCTTTTGACCCTAGCCACATTCTAGACTAGCACTTCACACCTCTGTGCACTCGATTTATCTACCTGCCCACGATCACTGGCTAATAACCTCTTATGGCGACTCACCCTTATCTCTTTAACTACATACCTTATTCAAATATGATAATTTGATCAAACATTCAGAATAATATTATCATAACTTTTCCTTAAAATTTAAATTGTTCAATGCCTATTAAAACAAGGAGTTGTATAATAGATAATTGTTTTACAATCGCATAAAAATTGTGTACACACCTTTATATTTCTAAAAAAATTTAGAAATTGTCCTAGGGTAACCATGCCATTTATTGCAGTAACATTATGTTGGAACTGCCATCAGCCTGGTGAATTCTAGTAACTGAGCAAAAAGGCAACTTTTTTATTCGTACTCATTATGTTTTGTTTAAATTATTGCTTGAACCTTTTGCGCATTTATTGTTATCTTGTTGTCTTTGTCGTTAAAAAGGTTTGAAGCTATACAAATTTAGTTTGAGCGAAAAAAAATACAATTTGCACAAATGGCGTTTTTTAGCGAGTCATTGTCTTCTGGGGTCCGCAATAAACGCCACGACCGTTGTTATTCAGCACACTGTAACGTTACTTGTAATTATTTAAACTGCGCAAAATATAAAACACGTTTCACGTAAACTTTTTTTATATTACATTAGAAGATTTGTTTATTAGTTAGAATTAGGAGAAATAGGAAAGAAATGTAGATTTGAGAGTGAATATGGAATGAATTTATCGGGACATTTTGTCGGGCAGCTGTAAAGTTTGGTACGGATATAGGCAGGCGAGGACAACGACCCTACGCAAAATTCGCTGCATTGGGCTAGGTCTAGTGCATGCGCGTATGTAGAGACGTCAACACGGAAGCATCCCGAGCGGGAGCGCATTATGAGCCGGCGGCCGGATAGAGCGGGAAAAAAGGCATGAATGAGTATTGAAGCCTACCCAAGAAGGGGGAAATAGAGTTTGCACTGCGGGCACTTGCACAGATATAGACAGGCCCTACGCCATACGTTGCACCCGCTCAGATCAATATTGGTTATACCACAGGACACATACTCACTTAGTATTTAAATGACAAATCTACCATCTCGCGTCTTTAACATATTAGGACTAACTGAACTTATGATGAAGATACAGAAAATCCACACAATTTAGCAGAAGAAAAAAAAATGTTTAAGTATTTTAATTGCTTGGTTAATAGTTGGGAAATATAAAAACGTTGTTATCAGGTTTAGTTCCAATAGAAATTTAAACTTACTAACTTATTTATGATTCTCAACTATTGTTAACACAAATAAACACTGTATGCCCTATTCTTTCGTATTTCATTTGAAGGTAAATCCTAAGATCAGATTATGAAAGAAGCTGTCTTATAAACTGATTGGAATTCCAACCTTTTACCGTACGATTATAAAACAAACACTATTGTCGTTGCCCCTTCACTTCATTATTGAACTTGATAAACATGATTTGAACAATACTTCATTATGTAATCAAGGAGATAGATAAGAACTTTTAATTTAAATTACTGCATTATGATATGTATTTATTATACCTTTTTTAAAATGTATCGGTCATTGCATTTCAGTCTAACTTCATTCAGTTTAAAAAAAAAATTACGTAAAACTCATAATAAAAACAAAAATCTGAAAAGCTTTCGTAAGCCTAAGGAAAATTGGTGAAGGTGTCATCGACCCGTGTGCCCAATACTAGCACAGCGAACGCATTTCCTCGCACACACGAGCGTGCGATTTATTCGCGGTGGTCGGCGCGAGCGAGCGAGAGAGGGCGCTGCGGCGGGCGGCGGGCGGCGAGCGGCTCCGGGCGGCAGGCCTAGCGCAGTGGGCCGCGGGGGGTGCAGTGGGACGGGGCCCGCCGCGGCCGTTCACCCCGGAAGATTCAGTGTTTTGATACCGCGCACAAGCCTCCGCCGACGTTGGAAAACTGCATTTTCTTTGATGCGCTTCGCTTTTCACGCTCTAATTGACCGCCAATTGGTTGTGATTTTTATATTTCAGTATTTTTAAGTTGACAGTACTTGTTCACAGGTTTTTATTAGAAATGTAATGGTAAATTTAGGTACATACTTCTATACTTATATCAATTAAAATCAAAATGTTGAATATAATTAAACGGAAATACTTTAAAAATTTCATTTGTAACTTCAATTTCTCTGATATAACGTTCTTTTTTTGCAATTGAAACAACACAGTGTTTATTATTAACATACGCAAAATTTTACTGCCTTAGACTACTAAGTCTAATGTACTAACAATATTTCATAAAACAGTTAACAGCTTAAATATTGCGATAGGTCGTCAGCTGCCAGAAAAGGGCAGACATTGGTATAGGTCGGGGTCCCCCCTAGCCCCTAAGCGAATACACAATCTAAATTGTTCTTTAACTGTCTGGCGATCCCCTTTACTAACATAATAAATACACTACACATAATACATTCTTAACCAGTTAAATTATAACGATTTATACATTAAAATGGCAAATCATAAATAAAATTATAGTTTCAAATTATTAGAAGTAAGTTAAACTACTCAAGGGCTATGCTTATTTGTAGTTCTCAAAACTGAGTTAAACTAAATCATCGTTAGAAAACCACGTATTATCTGTAAAAGTGGCGTGACAATATACAACAAACACCTATAAAAATACCTTAAGTAATTTACAAACGATATTGGTACGCGTTATCTAGAACTCAGGGAGTTTCTTTCGATGTGTAAACATAACATATGACCCCTCGACTATCAGGTCGAAAAGATAATAATAGTAATCGATTAACAAGAAAAGGCAACAAAAACCTCTTAAAATAAACTGAATATGTAGCACATTTTATTACTTGTATGACAAAATGTTAATAACATTGAAAGCGTCGGTATACGCATGGTAGCTGTCTAGTCCTTTATTTTACGTCCGAACAGTTTGAGGCTGTTAACAGATTACGGACTGTAAATAGTGAAATCAATATTGGATAATGGTAGATAATGGTAGGTAACAGGGTGTGGCGTGGCGCGCCTCCCGAGGAGGCAAAACGCAACACCCTTACCACGGACCCAAATATAAAACGTTAAGGTGACTTTTGAACCCATGTTGTTTGCATCCACCGCCATGAAGTGAGATCTAATAAGGAGCTGCGTGGGGGGTTAAGGATGATTCGAGAGTCGAAGGTAAGGGTGCGTGAAGGCTGTGTCGACGACCCGCGAGAGTGAAAGCGTGTTCCGGGGAGACGCCGCCGCCCGCCGCCCGCCGCCGCGTCGCACGCCCGCCCGCCCTCGCGGCTTTCGCTAACGTTCTCACGCTAGCGCCTAGCTCCTTGTTTTTAACTTTATTTTAATTACTCAACTTTCGATATAACAAAAAAATCAATATTATACATACATACATACTTTTGTGAAACATGCGACAAGAGCTAAGATTTTGGAAAATATTATTAATTGCTGCCATGACTATGCAATTAACAAATGATGGCAATACGAACAAAAAGGATCCCTGTAACGCAAAACCTACTTTATTGTCTGCCCATTGCTTTCGGAGCAACTGAAAAGTTATCAGGAAAGTTTGTAAGAACTCGTATTTCCCGCGACGAGACAGGCTATCGTCAATATAGTGTGGACTGGGATCGGGAGCACGGTCAGGGCGCTCGGCGGCCGCTCGCCACACTACGGAAGTAATGAACTTGAATGCATCGCCGAGTCGCGCCGCGACGCGCCGCCGCCGCCGTCCCGCTCGCGTCTAGCCGGTGCGCTCTAGGCGCGAGCGTGATGCACTCGCTGCACTCGCTGTCAAATTCGTCCGCATTCTCCATCACGGGCCGCTTTCGTCGTCGATGCGTTTATCGGAACGAGACGCGAATATGTGTGTCGATTGCATTCTCGTCGTCGTAAAAGTGCATCTAGGTCGGTCGGCGTAGCGGCGAGCGGTTAGTGCGAAGCGCTCCGCCGCTAGACGTGGGGCAGGTCGGAGCTGTGCAATGCGCTGCGCCCGGCCGCGGCACGCGCGCTAGCCCAGCCGGCGGCCGCGCGCCATGCGCCCGCTGCGCTCACCGAGCCCGCTGCCCTCAGCGCCAGCCGCCGGCACCATCATATGCCGCGCGACATCCGCCACAAACGTCGGTCAACAACCCTTGTTTGTTACCAATAACAAAACTAACATCTAACGTTACCATCGAGAATGCGCTAAAAGTTTTTGTAAGTATCACGAAGATTTTAAACTTCTCTGAAATTAAAGTTCGATTTTATTAAATGCGGAAGTTACATGTAAACAAAATATAAAAATTACCGGAAGACGATCTTCTTAACGATGAAATAAAAATACTTGTAGAGATGTACATAAATCTGTGATTTTGATTATCTGTACAATCATTTTAAATAGTAATTAAATTTAAGAGGTTCCTTTCTTCTCCGGTTTTTAAATATTGTAACGAGAATATTTACATTAATAGTGAAAGTTTATTAATAGAATAAATAAATATTTGAGGTAATGTTACTTTTTTTCCAATCACATGCTATTAGTTGATATCAACGTTCACGTATCAATTCCGCCTCAGCGGTAGGCAACATACGGTCTTTATCTAGCCGGTACTCTGTCTATTTGTAGTGGAAACATTGGCGTATTAAATTATTATTAGACTGCAAGGTTAGTTCCCGTTGCACACTTGCATGTGCAAAATTTCTTAGCAATATAATGGACAAATCGAATTACTCCATGTTTCTAAAGGTAAGATTTTATATCTGTTACAAAATTCGCTTTATTCTTATCTTGCATTTAAACCTCTGTTATATCCTCTATTTCACAGATCATATTTTTTAATAAACAACGATTTAAATTTTTGTGTAATTTACTTTGTACGATAGAATCCTTTTGAGTATTTTGAGTATTTGAGAGTTTTGAATATTTCAATTATGATTAAGATCCTTTTAAGCAATTTATTCAATTATTGTGAAATTATTCAGATTCTTAAATTTAATAGTGCTTTAGATTAAGTACATTTTTTCAGGCTTAATAAATTGCCAAATGCCATCAAAATAATAATGTTTTACCTATGTAAAATCCCCACAAACTGATTAATATAAATAAGCATAAGAAAAAGTAAATAAAAATTTATCAAAAACAACAAAAAAAAAATTATTCGTTTTCATCATACTAATGTTATAAATGCAAAAGTTTAGATGGATGGATGTTTGTTAGAGTTTGTAGAGATGATTGAACCTAATTGGATGAAATTTGGTATAGATGTAGAGGATACTCAGAAAGGACACATAGGCTACTCACTTTTGTGTTTTTTTATTTCCACGCGAAAGGAGTCGCGGGCGTAAGCTAGTTATTAATAACTCGTAAAAATATCATATGTTATAATCGTAAATGAATGAGTAAAAGAAATATAAATACACAATTGCAATAACCTTACATAATGTGTGAAAAAAAAGATCGCGTGTTGCCAAGTTAGCGCATCGGTATACGTCAGCGCAGCGCGGCGCATAGGGCAAGTTCACGATCACTCCAAGGCCTAACTTCCTGATGCGCGCGCGCTGTTATGCGAGTAATATCACGATACTTCGTTATCATTACGTTCTCTATTCACACGTTCAAACTGAATGACATTAGATACATTTATAAGATTTATATGATAAGACGACATTCAGTGAATAAATAGATCCTAATTAAAATTTAATTATGAATGAAACTTTAAATATTCGCGGCTTACGTGTCTGGTAGTTTTTTCTCTGTTTCCTGTTTAGATTAGCTATTGAAAGGCAAGCGTAGATAGATCTCTCCCTAAGATATATCTGCGAAAATAAATATTAACTACGTATTCTTGTCAATCTTGTAGGATATGCTTAAGAAAGTAGTGGTTTCAGATATGACGACTGATAGATATGTATGGAAGAACAGCACATATTGTGCCAACCCTCATGATGGATAAGGGCAAGTTGATGATGTATTCTTGTCAATAATAGACCGTACGGAGTAGAGATCCAGTGGTGTAACTATATTTTACGACTTATTAACAATCTACAAAATATTTTAACTTACTACCGCTGTTGATAGTTTACTTTTGCTTTTTAATGCCTTAATTGTGTTCCTTTAGTAATGCAATTAAACAAAAGAAAACTATATTTTTCTAATAAGATTTCAAAGAACGTTCCATGTTAAGATAGTTTGCTCGAGTCCCCATGCAGTAGAGGTCACAGAACAAGTCGCGTGCGCTGGTAATGTGACGCGTGTGTTATGTAACTTACCCGTGCCCGGTCACGTGACTCTCTGCCCTACAGATGCACTATTAATAATAACATAACAGATGAGACTGCTTCTAAACGAGATTATAACGCATTTGATATTGAGAGTTTAAAAGACGGATTTTATTGGAAAAATAAATTGACATGACTAGTAGATTTTAATAGAATAGTTAGTAAAAACAATATTTTATTTGAATAAAAATATAACAAAAGCGGCAACTTATAGTTATTTTAATAAAATAATCGTTAAATGTAACTTTTGAGCAATAAACATTAAAATGGTAATTCCTAAGCCCTTACTACATTTTCATTTTTTTATGAATTTCATGTGAAAAGTGTACAATTTTTTACAAAATGAATCTTTCTTTATAGGCACGTCTTCTATTATAAAATTAGACCAAGAAAGATTGTCAATTATTAATAAAAATTATAATTGCATATGTTTAGATAGTGAAATTGTTATTGAAAAATATAAAAGGTTGTGAGAAAGTGGAAAAGTTAGAATGTAAAGAATTATGTTTCCTTATATCTTAGTAAACTATCGTTTGATGTAAATTATACAGTTTTGTTGAGCAATTATGGTTTTATAACAATATTATGCATAATATACATGTTATCATATTTGCTATAGGCTGTGCAAACTCATCTTGCAACGCTACTGGCTATAAATAACGAACCGGGAAGTAAGTATATTGTTAACAATTATAAGTTAAATCTAATTATTTATTTAAAATTACTAAATTTCAATCTATAAACAACATAATATATCATGAGGAGTTTTAAAATAATTGGATATTAACGTAAATTTTACATTATAGGTAATATATTTAAAGATTTACTTTCTAATATTAATACTGTACTTGCATAAAATGTATTGTTTTTTTTAACATATGTTATTTGTTTAAGATTATAGGATAAAATAACTGTCAATTTTGTATTTTTCCAATATTGTTATAAGTAATTATTTTGTACGGAAATATAGAAATAAGGTTACCGTAGGCCAATGTTTATTTTCAGGTTTTCCGGTTACACGCTAACTGACTTAATCCGAAATTGTTATGAATCGTCAACAATAGTTAAGCTTGATTTAGGCTATAGGGTTTCGATCTACGGCTTTTTCCTATGAGAATGTAAATATTTGTGTTTCATGCCACTTTACACACGATTGCGTAAGGAACATTGTTGGTGTGTTAACGATACATTTTGTGCCTTGTTTACATGTTAAATTTGAAAGCGATTTATAGGAAAAATTCTTGTTGATTGTTCAATCGGTAGTAAAGATTTCGTTTTGTTTTACTTCTTAGGTACTTAATGTGGTTGCGACATTGGCATTACCAAGAATTTATATATATAAAAATAATAAATCTTACTATTACTTTACTAATATTATAAAAGTGAAAGTTTAGATGGATGGATGGATGGATGGATAGATGGATGGATGTTTGTTAGAGTTTATAGCCTAAACGGCTGAAGAGATCTTGATGAAATTTGTCATAGATGTAGAGGATAGTCTGGAAGAAGACATAGGCTACTTGCTTTTGTTTTTTTTTATTCCGCGCGAACGGAGTCGCGGGCTAAAGCTAGTTTAATATATTACTAAGATTTATTTTAACAACAATTATTCTCAATTGGATTGTTAACGAATTCTGTTTTTGTTCATGTTTTATTTTTAATATGATTTCTATGAAGGTTTACTCTTTGCCCATGACGAACACTGAATACTGGTAGGGTGGCCATCTTGTGAAACTGAAGCCTACATGTATTTGATAATTGGTTGTTGTTTTAAATTAATTTGTAATATGATCTTATTATTGTTTTTGTGTTTAAATATTTTTTTAGTATTAAGAATTTTTCATCGTACCTAGTGTCTTTTAATTTATTATTTATATTTTAACATATATCTTTAGAATTTTGTAACTGAGACTTTCCGTGTTCAACGTGCCAATTTGGCAAATATTCAATGCTTTACTTTAGAACATTTAAATCAATTTACAAACGCAGTTTTAAACTATGTACCTTCTTACATAACAATCGAACCTCATTCTAATACTACCTTTAATTTTAAAAATGTTAATAAAAAAATTGTTTCTTTTCAGGTACACATAATTATAATAAACAAAAAGAAAATCCTGAAATAAGGAGTTATTTACCTTCAAAATGAGACTGGTAAGGATTAAACTTATACGTATGACAACATTAATAAAAAAAAATTGAAAATTTCTTCAATTTTTAAACTATTCAAGGAAATAAAACATACCAGGAATATATTAAAATTTTGCGGAAAATATAAATAGGCATACAGGGCAGTCGGTGCGCACTGGAAAGTGCGCACTTATTACAAAACTGGGTCAGTAGTGGCACCGCCCATTTATCGAACAGCACTCTTCCACTTTTATTTAGCCAAAGTAAACTCTTCGCCCCAAACATTACGACTCACACTCCATTGTTACTTTAAGAGTGCAGATGGAAAAGGGTTAAATGCAGTTCGTTTGCATATTTTCGGGAATCCAAATTTATTCGTTGCCTGACCTATTATTTTACATAAAAGTACTTCGAATTGACCTTTTTGTTTTAACCTACGTTAAAGACGACCCGCGAGATAATATCAAAAAAAATTAAAACAAATTTCGTGCCACTACTTTCCATTTCAACGTAACGTACCGTGCAGGGTTCTAGCTAGATCGGCCAAGTTAATATGTAGATGTAAACAAAACCTCAGTCTGATCGAGAGACCATCAACGGCAATATAACTAATATGTTCTCGATCGTTACAACACGGAAATGACAAACAATGTTGTACCCCGAACTAAATCAACAATAGATCTCGAAGAACATGCCAATTTCCCTTCACTACACTTACTTGTGATTAGTTTGAAATGTATACAATTAGATAAGGTAATTCAAAAGTTTTACATGAATGAGTCAAATTTAAAAAATTAGGCAAAAATCGTCGTAACTATAAAGTATTAAGAACGATTGTTGAAAATGTTCTTCTCGTCTAATATTATTTCCATAATAACGTATGTACACGTTGTCAGTTCCCTACTTTAGTATTGTTTTATAAAATTTGATTGTCGTTTACAGTCAACAAGCGAAGATGTTCCGAGCACGACTGTGGTCGGCCGCACGGGTAGCCCCGGCAGCACAAATGCTGCATCGGCGGCAGCAGTGGTCGGAACCGGCGCTTACGATGTGACGAGGATGAGGGAGGAGGAGTTTGAGCGGCTCACTGTATACATAGTGCCTGACGTGCCGTGTGAGAGAGGGACGCCCAACAGAGCAGAGAAAACCTTACCCAGAAGCCTCGCATTAAGACCCTCCGTAGTGCTATCAACGCCTAATACACCGGTAAGAATTGGGTTTTTTTACTCTGATCTGTCAAAGCTAAAGCGCCTAACCGCTAGCAGTAAAATTTCCAAATTATATGAACACTAAATTCCAATAGGAAATTGTTTATGGAAAGAATTTGATCTATGGTATGTTCACAATTCACATGAAACGCCGTAGGTAATGTTACTAAACATTTAGTAAATCAACTTCTGGTTTTTCTTTAGCGGGTGTTAGCTTGTTTTCTAGCACAGAGAATTTACATTTTGTTTTAATTTGATTAAACCAATATAATTGAAATCAAAATTATTACAGACTGAAGGAGTATGGAGTACGGGCGTTATTCCCCGCGGCACTCGCTTCGGCCCGTTTGAAGGCACAAGAACGCCTAACAAACCCAACGACAAAGTTTCCTGGCGGTACTATTGGAGGGTAAGTTATATCATAATACAATCAGTATTAACCGCAATTATTTATACTCCGCTTATTTAAATATTCTATCCCCTATTCAAACAGGGTTAAGGCTTCTCGATGTAAATAGTTTGAAATTTCCTATCCGCTGGTATTAGCTTACTTTGCTAAAAGCAAAATACGAAAAACTTCATCGTGTAAATGCTTCTATATAAAAATGCACATCTCTCTTCTCTAACTAACCTATTCCTCTCTATGTTGGGCCAGGTACAGGAAACTGTCAGACATCATACTTATGGAAATATTAAGGTGAGAATAGGCTTTAGAACTTTTTATATGGTGGTGGGTTTTTCCAATGAAAAGCAAAAATATACCAATGTATAAACGCATGCATACCTTCTAAAATTAATTTTAAATTATAAAATGTTTGAGATGCAACAACTAAATAAACGTTACAATACAAACATATGTTATCTTCCGCGTCTAAACGACACGCGACTTGCATCTAGTCCTTGACTCCCGATCGCAAGTAGTCGCTATCAGTTTCACGCGCGATGCAAATACCATACACGTGCCACGTGCTATATTGCCTTAGACAACAGCTTCACACTACATTTAGTACATCACAGCTATAAAACAAGCTCTAAAACTTCAGTATTCAGCAGATTCAGCTCATCTAATTTGGACTTTTACACAATCTAAAAATTCAAAGTCTCTACTTTTTTTCATGAGCAGATTTTAAAATTTAAAACATATTTTTTGTAACAAAATATTTTTTTTTCTTACAGATATTTAAAGATAGTGATTACTATTACCTGGACGGATCGGACACGAGTGTTGCGAACTGGATGCGTTACGTGGCCTCTGCCTACTCCCTCTCTGTTATGAACCTCGTGGCTTGCCAGCATCAAGAGCACATATACTTCTATACAATCAGGTAACACAAACACGGAACTATTGTTATATCATTCACTTTATAGTCAAGTGTTACTTTATTTGCACATTTCCGCAAGTCACTTATCACTAACATTTTTCACTTACACTTTTGTTATTTTATTTACAGAGATATTATGCCAAATGAAGAATTAATGGTTTGGTACTGCAAAGACTTTGCGACAAGGCTAGGATATGATATCGATCCTGAAAGAGCAACTTACTCAATTTGTAAGCACCTTTTTGTTATTAAAATTCTTAACGTAAGTTTGGAAGGAATTATAATTACTATAAGACTATTTTATTTCACAGGTAAAGAGGAAACTATCAAAAAAGCATATGGCATACCCCCGGCTCCAGTTCATCCGGAGATTGCATTTAACCACATGAAGTACGTGCTCGGCTTAACGAACCCTAAAGAACTTCTAGAAGCTGATATTCCCACCCGAAGAATAAAACGTGAATCTATTGAAAAGGCACACATCGACAATTATACACCACGTGAAGATCCTCGAATAACAAATAAGAACGAAAGGACAATTATAAGAACCGATGTATCGGGTAACATTATGCATCACAAATCAATAAGTGATAACCAAATGGCCAGTGAACATAGAACGTTATCGCCGAATGGTCTTATGCAGCCTCCGTCACCAGTCAAAATGCACCATAGAGACAATCAGACTTTAATCATTCATCAACACAAAGAAAGTACATCGCATGTAGTAATACATCAACTTGATAATCCTAGATTACATGGCAACAGGTCACCAGGTCAAAACATACATATGAGAGATATGCGAGGACCTTCTCCGATGTTACAACATCACCAGGACAAACTAGGAAGTAAGTCACCCGGCTTAACTCACTGCAGCGCTCAACACTATGAACATCAACTGACGCCAAATGACGGTTCAGTAAGATCAGATGAAGGCTACCACAGCAATGGTTATCATGACGAATTTACACCACCCGAGGATTCCAGCGATTCAGACGTAGATTCCAACTATGTTCTTGATTGCTCGAATAAAACAAATGAACCAAAAGAAACTGTCATAGTGCAAAAAATGGATCAAGATATGCACCGAAATGAATACAGAAAAGTTAAAATAAAAATGCCAAGAGCATACCAATACCAGCATCACAAAGACATGGACTGCGACAGTGAGAAAGAACTGATTATTGCGGAAGACGTGGCTAACATCTCGCCACAAAACTTATCTCCGCCGAGGCGTGACCCAGCCACTTCTACTGTAATAGTCTTAGAATCGTCACAAAACACAGTTGTTCCTATCAATAAGCCTTATTATGAAGACGGTACAATATCTCCAACACCACAACCGGCCTTCATGAGATACTCTCCGCCTGATACACGGATATTAGAAACCATTTTAACTGGAAGTAGAATGGATACAAATAACAATGATCCCAATCGCCGTCAACCTAACGCGACGCCACCACCATCGTCTCCTACTGAAATGGCATATTCATACAAAAAGAGTCAAAGGTACGGAAACGCCTGCAGCCCAGATTCTAGTTCCAATTTAACACCCTTGCCATCACTGCTGCCTTTACCACAACAATTACCGGCGCCCAACGCTACCTCCGTCTACTCATCATCGCCGCCGCACGCTATCCCACATACGACAGAAATTAGAGAAATACGAGAAATACGCGAAATAAGAGAGACAAGATATGAAAGCCACTACCCAAATTACTCATACAGCTTATACTCACCACCCAATTCTACTATTATCACGCAACTTGGATCACCGCCTAGCACTTATTCACCGACCGTGTCATCCACTCACCAATATGAAAGGTCACAAAGCGCTCAAAGCAACCATCACTATCCTTCGTCGACTAGCGTTATCACACTTAAAAACTGCTCACAGTTGAGTTTAATACAAAACTCAAACGTCAATGGTCAACTGGTACCACAACACGGTAGCATGAGTCCAGATGGCACTTGCAGCCTTATGGTCGCCCCGATGAGTCCAAACTCACAGTCCTCTCGCGGATACAGAAGTCTTCCTTATCCATTAAAGAAAAAAGACGGAAAAATGCATTACGAATGTAACGTTTGTTGTAAAACATTCGGTCAACTCTCGAATTTGAAAGTGCATTTGAGGACACACTCCGGAGAACGGCCTTTCAAATGTAACGTGTGCAATAAGTCCTTCACGCAGCTTGCGCACTTACAGAAACACCATCTCGTGCACACTGGAGAAAAACCTCACCAGTGTGACATTTGCAAGAAGAGATTTTCATCCACTTCAAATCTGAAGACACATTTAAGACTGCACTCAGGCCAAAAACCATACGCCTGTGATCTGTGTATGCAAAAGTTCACTCAATTCGTCCATTTGAAACTCCATAAGCGACTGCACACGAATGACAGACCTTATGTGTGCCAGGGGTGCGACAAGAAGTATATAAGTGCATCCGGACTAAGAACACATTGGAAAACCACTAGCTGTAAACCTAATAACATCGAAGAAGTTTTAGCAATCACCAATGCTGCGAACACTGAATGCATGGGTATGTATTACGAGTACTTCATTTAGTTCACTTGCATTTTTTTTCTGAATTTAAAAAATATTATTTTTATATTAATACACAAATCGTAGTATTGAGAGTGAATATTACCGAGCGGAGTGTCGAGAGCGACTGCAGCGCGCTGCACTTTCTCTTCGTAGGTGAACCGCAACTTTCACTTGCGCTCTCGCTAAACGCGACCGATTTCATTTTCGCGTGCACTTTGCAGGTTCTATGGACAAAGACTGCCACGATAGAGAGGGGCACGAAGCGTATGAAGTGCATTCGGCGTCGCAGGCGGGTCTCTCAGGAGTGGGTGCGCGACTGCTGGCCGGCGAGGGCGTGCTAGGTGGGCACGCGCACTCCACCACGCCGCACCTCGCGCCGGGCCCGCTGTCGCCGCCGCACACGCAGCACTCGCAGCACTCGCAACACGCCCAGCACTCGCAACATGCCCAACCATACCGTAAGATGCATGGGCAGGCGCAAGAGCACGATCCGGCACCGCAGCATTATTCCTCGACGGGCGAGACGCGCCCCAGCGTCATAGAGTCGAGCCAGCCACTCATCATTGAGTGCACTTGAGCGCAACTCCGGCCCTATCGGACGTGAGATTACCCGCCGCAACATGTGATTCCAGTCTTGTGATCCAACGAAAGTATTTTTTTAAATAGACAATCGTGCGAGTGACATTCGACTCGTCTCATTCAGTGGCTATGAGATTATGATATGAACTTTAATTTGTACATTTTTGTAAACTATAGATATAAGTAGTCGCGACGTCATTAAGTACTAAGTACTTACCTTAACTTCTTATTACATAAGTATTTCCTTAGGCTTTGAAGTACTTAAGTTAGGTTTTCGCTGCCTTTACGTTAATGCTCAATTTTTATGTCTTAGTAGAGTTCTATTGTATATAAAATTTATTTCTCATCGTATTATTTAATTTAAATATATATTTTGTATATAATAACCGAAGTTTGCATGTAAATATGTTTTTATATCTGCCCGTTGACTCGGAAATAATTTTGATAAATGTTACTCTTATTTAACTTTATCTATTAATGATTTGTTTGTTGATGTTTTTGCCATCTTCAATATTTTTATCTCACCAAAGAAAGTGTTAACAACTCTCCATTATAATTGGCGTTTTTTAATATTTTGAACGCCCATGTTTTCGAAGATATTTTTTAGGCTTAGATATTTTGGAATCAACAAACAAACGAAACTACTCAATCTCAAATTAGCATTAGGTGCCAAAAGCGCGTTTGTATGTGTTAAAATTTTTTTAGGTTATTTAATGAGGAAAGAATTCATGTAGTATTTTTTAAATGATCGTTCCTATATAATGATTGGAGATGGATAGTGGAGAGTGAGCGCGTGTATGCTTCAGTTTAATTCTAATGTTATTTAGAATAGAATGGACAAATCGTGTACATTATCCCTACGCTAGAACAAATGGTGCTTCACGTGGTAGAGTAGTATCGCGCGCCCTCGCGTCCGCGTCGGCCGGTTTGCTACACGTTGGTAATGTTAATACACCGACTTTACTAGTTACTATATTATAAACCAAGTCTCAAGTAATTACGGTTCTCCTACTCGAAAAGGCTGAGATAAAATATGTAATGAAACGATTGGCGAATATTATTGTAGGCAACGCTCTGCATGGCGCATAGGTCCGTGACGTCACATAAACGAAGTTAATAACCTATGTGCGATGTAGATATAATAGCTTTTTCTATATTTCTATTGTACGAATAAGATTTTTACACGCAATTAATTATAAATTTACTGTATATTTTATACCTACTATTTACCGACAGAGACAATTTTTGTATCTAATTAAAGCGCAATGTTCTCATTTCAATTATTATGTATGTGCATGTAAAATATATTGAAAATATAATAAATGTGCGCAGGTTGTATAAAATTGATCACATTGTAATAATTAACTAACGGCAGACAACTGAAACGAAACTTAAACATTCGCTTCGTAAGCACAGCTAACTAGACAGATGTCAAAATTTCAATATTATTAGGAGTTTATATGTGGCCTTATCATTTAAAAGCTGTTACGTTTTTAAATGTCGTTTCAGTATCCTGCCGTAAGTGTACTTTATCTGAGTAACATTAACTTGGCTGTCATTTTAATTTTTTACTATAATGAAAATCTTAAAAATTAGTTTCATAATTTTCATTTAGTTTTATTAAAAAGGTTGCTTAAAAAAGGTTTTGTGTGGCTTTAAATTAGTTTCTGTTTATATTTTATTTAAACTAAATTTAATATGAACATTTTATTGCACAAACATTAAATGTAAATGATAAACTTTAAAATGGCAGGTAATGTTAAATTATAAATAAAGCTACATGTTACGTAATCTTGTTAACTTCTCGCCATTCCTTGTTCATAGTTATATATATTTTCGTTGAAATTTTATAGACACATATTTTTGTACTTTTATGTTTTATCTCAGTGTGTTGAAATCATACGATAATAAGAATCGTTTTTTTATTATTGTATGTATGTGGGGTTATTATATTTAAACCATATTTAATATTGCACAGTCATCCCAATCACATCAGCAGCAAACTAATAAAGCTTAGATATGTTCTCGTATTCGCTACACTTTACCATATAAACCATGAAACTACGTAGCATTTTAAATG
Source organism: Papilio polytes (assembly GCF_000836215.1). Taxonomy (NCBI): domain Eukaryota; kingdom Metazoa; phylum Arthropoda; class Insecta; order Lepidoptera; family Papilionidae; genus Papilio; species Papilio polytes. The sequence continues at coordinate 1,068,271 of NW_013526359.1, forward strand.
TGATTTAACTATAATTACCCATAATACATATTTATATCATGTTAAAATTGTTAACATGCGTAAAATTGATAAATTAGGTGACGTCTAAAATGTTTGAGCCTTTTTCACCTATGTCATTGTCCTTTATAGACATTTTTACCTAAAATATCAAAACTAAGCATATGAATGAATAAGTTAAAAATTAAAATCTTTATCATTCTTAACATCAAAGTTAGCTTTAGCTGTTTTTAACTCAAAGGACAATGTATTGGTCGAAAACTTTCAACCATCCTAAAAGTAAATAAAATAAATTCGTAATTGTAAATAAAACCAACGAAGCATGTTATCTGTATATCACCAGTTCTTATATTGTTAATATATTACGTACCTATATACTATCATTTATAACGCAAGTTAAAACAAAAAACTTAATATCAATTTTGTATAAAATCTTTCTAAATCCTTAATGAGATAGACGTTTCGTACATATAATAAGTACAACATAAACTATGGTACATCAACGTAAGCAATATTTTATCACATTGTATCAATAACTTTTACGATTTATATGAAGCAAATGTACACCTCGTTATTGGGGTAAATTGTAATTGTTTAACACGCCTCAAATATCTATAAATACTGTAAAGGCCTGTAATTTTGTACACCTCGATCGATAATTATTTTACATCACCAAATACAATTAAAACAGATGGTAAATCTTTAAAAATAGTTTTCTTTTAACCTTTACTTTTATTTTAACTAAACAATGAGAAGAATGCATTTTAGCGTTCAGTGTTCTTTATTATTTGAAAAAAATTTACTCATAGTGATCTTCAACGATCTCTTACCAACTCCCTGTTGCCATGTTCGCATGAACAGACATCAAAATGCATTAAATTTTCAAAAAAAGACATTAGTTTTATAGACTTGTTTTATTTCTTAAAAAAATATGGTTAGTATAAGAAACAAAATGATAATTTCAAAATATTACTGTAGTGCATACAATAATGAGTTGATGGCAACACTGTTGAATGTATGACGTCATCAGCATACAGTTACAATATTTCTTCACTAGTAATTCGAATGTCTGGGTCAGGTCAGATATAGTCAAAGAATTAACCAAATTATTTAACTAGATTGCAATAATCATATTCATTTTGTACATTTTAAGAGGAGGCTTCTGGTGTGAGTATTGTATCAGGCGCGTTGCATTTCTTAAGATGGGTTCTCATGTTGGAAGACTGTGTAAAGGCGAGTTTACACCGCGGGCACGAATACGGCTTGGCCCCGGTGTGGAAATTGAGATGCGACTTCAAGTGATGCTTCTTTGTAAATGATTTAGGACACAGCGAACACGAGAAGGGCTTGACTCCTGTAAGAATAAAATATGATACATTAGTAAAATTAAACAGTTGGATTTATCTCTCTCTTTTACTCTCGACAGAAACAATCTTCTGCCTCCTTTCGGTGTGCAAAACATAATTCTCTCGTAATTTTCGAGTAACTACGCCAGTTCACTTGTTTCGAGGCAAAACTAACGCTTCCTATCCATTCTATGGCAATGTAAGTTAAGGCTATACAAGAAACGCCTGTTGACAGTAATGTAGCAAAGTTACTAACGTGCGAAACCTAAACTATCGCACAAATGTTGTGCGATTGTCGATTGTTTCGCAGTCAATTCAACTGTTTAGTTGCATAACTAAAAATCAAATCGAATAGTGTGCGTACGTCCATGTAAGCTCATAGGAATCAAAGCCCGACTAAACAGTTGTCCGATAGTTTTGTCAAAGGTTTGCGCGCTTTGACTATCTAAGAAAAGTAAACTTTTTGTCTCAATATCGCTGGATCAAATGCACACATAATTAATTACATATAACACATTTATAAATCTAACAAACCAGTATGCAGTCTTAAATGCAGGGTCATGTTGGAGCGGTCGGCAAAGCGGCGGTCGCAGTGCGGGCAGGCGTAGGGCCGCTCGCCGGAGTGCGTCCGCGCGTGTTGCTTCAGTAACATCTTGCGAGAGAACGCCTTGCCGCACTCCTCGCACACGTGCGGCTTTACACCTGGAATTAACAAAGATTATATATTTCTATTTAGTAGGATCCTGACTCATTTTTCCTAATACAGTCATATATTGTAGATGTTTCATGGTCGGAATTAACCTGCTCTTATACCTTTCTTTAATTAAACATTGTTAACGCATAATAATGCAGCATTGTGATACTATTTTTTGTTTATTAGTCACTTTTGTATCACTTATACGATTTAATTTAAGCAGTACCAATAGCATTGACCCGCCAACATGCGTCAAATAGTTAAGAGGTCCTTTTGCATTTGCGTCATAGCTTCATTTTTTGTCAATCATCTTGAAAGTACCGGACATGATGAAATAAGTAAATGGACTGGTCAATCCTTATAAAGTCCTTGAAAGTCTAAAGGTTTGTCAAATCACTATACGATCTCTATGTGAAAAGTCTATACACAAAGCAAATTCGCCATACAGCATGATAGAGCAGTCCTGTTTTTTTAAGTGTCTACGTCACCACGATTCGTCATTAATAATAGACATTTTTTATTTAATGCCTCAGAACGAGGGATTCAAAATAATCATTAGGTATATTCTGCATTACTAATGTTCATAACTTAATAACTAAATCTTCATGGACAGAAAAAGAACACAAGTGATGAGATCTACTGCTAATAATTTTTGTACATAAGAAGCTTTTATCATGTTTTGTGACACCTACTTAAATGTTGGGAAAATGTATTCGAAATGAATAGATAAAGTAAACATTTTTTTCAGACACCTCTGTTTAGAAAGGTAAAGACTTATCATAGTTTAAATCGTTTCGATATGAATCATACCACCCAAGAAGTCGCTAATTTATATAAACACGTTACTAACCTACAAACGTTATATTCAATTAATTTGAAATGGCGTGAACACCTCAAATACACACTTTTTTGCTAAACACAGAACAACACTTTTACATACCTGTGTGTATTCTTACATGCATATTATAAGCCACTCGCTGGTTAAACGACTTTGGGCACATTGAACATTTGTACTCCTTTCGATTTCTGAAACAAATATTTATTTTTTAATACTAAAACTAAGTACTTTTTTGCAGCCAGATATCAACCGGCAACAGACGATCACAGAAATTAGCGTAACATTTTAATAACTCGAATCAAAGTCTCCAAATATTGTTATAAATTTTCTTCCTTGGAATATTTGATAAGGTGTTTTTAAATCGTAACATTTCCAATCTTACCTATGAATTTTCATATGACTACTTAGATATCCTCTATCGTTGAAGTATTTCCCGCAAACTGGGCAAGTAGTGGCGAACTCTTTAGTACCGCGATGCACCGACATATGATATTTAAAGTTGCGGAGTTGTGAAAAGGTTTTGTAACATTCTCCACAGCTGTATCTAGTTATAGATGTATGCCGACGCATATGCGTTGTAAAAGATTCCTCACTCGTGAAAACCTGACGGACAAATGCACAAATTAAGTACAATTATCAACTATATGGTAAGTGTCCAATCAAATAAACCTTAAATAAGGGAATGCAATGGAAAGGTAGATAGAATTGGACAAACATTAATCAATACAAAAGGTATATTGTTTTCTTAAATCCCAGAAGAATACTAAATCCATGCAAGTTAAAACAAAACATAAAAAATAACTACCGACTACGGAGTCGTTTCTACGAGGTAGTTATTTTTTTACTTATTAGAACTCCGTAGTTCTTAATCTTTTTACTAACGTGTAATTTTATGTCCATATCCGTATAGAAATGAAAATAGAAACTAGATCTTAGCGTCTAATGCAACAATCTTTGGCAACTGACATTTTTAAAACATTGAATACCAACCTGATTACAAGTTGTGCATTTTAAGTCGTCTCCAGCGTTCACACAAGAACGTGATATTGCTGCATCTTCAATTTCACTATTTGTATCGTTTCTCGTATCTCCACTAGTAGTCAAAAGTATTTCATTTATGTTATTATTTTTATCATTACCCACATCGATTTGACTCTGGAAGTAAACAGATTAATGTTATATTTTAATTGATAAATTACATTAAAAAAATAGCTCCTAAACCAAAACTAACCTTAATCGAATTAACTGAAACAGTTTCAGCGGTTTTTCTACGAAATGGTTTATAATAATAAGGTAACCGAGGACTCCAAGGACTTTCTAGCACTTCATTTAGGATAACTTCTCTTGTCTCTATTCCTTTAGAATTGATATCCTTGTGATTAACACCAATTTTAGTATGTATTTCTTGATTACACAGTTTAATTGAAGAATTCTCGTTAAAATTCCTCCTCTTGAAAATACACTCGACATCGTCATTTTTAAATACCGACATTCTTAAATCTAATGTAGAACTTTCTGATCTGATTAAAAAACTATTTTTAAAATTTAGAGGCAAGTTCCCATTTTCATTTATTTTTTTCTCGCCGCTTTTACTTCTATGCATTTCCGCCAATTCAGCAAATGATTCCGTCGTACAGTTGTTGAAAGCTTGACGGTTTTTATATGAGGAGAGAGGTCTCTGGGATGTCGGTAATATGTACGATCTTAGTTCAGACACGATCTTATGTGTCTCGGCGTGTGTGTTAGGATGGGCGGCATTAGCATTCGTGAAAACAACAGATCTCGGTTCACGATAGTGCTCATTTGATATTGCCAGCACGCCCGCCCCCAGACCGTTACTACAACCGTTCTGAGCATATGTCTCAATAAATAAATCACGTAGCAACGAGCCTCTTTGTCGGTCTTCACATCGCACTACATCTCCCGCAGATGAACTAAAGTTTTCACTCCGAGTCCGGATCTCTTTATCTCCAAAATCTAAACCATCGAACGGACATTGTACGTTACATATGATATTTTTAATTCCTTTCTTCTTATTAACGTACTCGCGTTCGCTATTCGCAAATGTCTCATCATTCTTTGACAAATTATTTTCTTGATACTTACCATGATCTAAATGTTCCATACCATTACTAATTTTAAAATACTGCGGGTCAATATAAATCTCCAAATTCCTAATGATATCCAAAAATTCGTTAAGTTGACATCGTTGAATTACAACTTCGCCGTGATAAATATAATACAAAACGGACGACACAGCATAGAGATCAAAATCTGGCAAGATGATATACGCTGGCGAATCTTTTGCTGGACACGAGAGAAGTACTTCCTAGGAGAAAAAAAATCTTTAAATTATTTTATTACGAACTATTAGACTCGGAAATGGATAATTGGGCGTGTTTCGACTTATCTTACACCGAAGAGCTTTGTTGTGGCTTAGCATTTAATTTATATTTAAACACATTAATTAATAATTAAATTATTTAGGCCGTCTGTTATACAAGTAAAGTTATTCAGAACACTTTAGTTACGATTTCGAATACTTAATTACATTATTACTTACTCTCAGATATGTGCTGACACTGGCGAGGACCGCTCGGTGCGCGCTCAAGCTACGCCCGCCGCACAGCAACCGCACGTCGCACCATTCGGCGCGGGACAACCACTCGTACATCTGCTGCCCACGTCAAAAATAGACCACAAAAAAATTAATCTAATCGATATAGACAGCGCGCTAATCACACGTTCCAATTCAGATGTACTAGTTTTACATGACTTGAAGTAAACATTTTTTTTGTTTTTTTTTATGACTGAATTGCCACTGTTTGCCTTGAAAAGGCATTTTCAGATTAACCGGGCTTGACGTGGCTGAGCGCAGATAGCGCTTAGCCTGAACCTCGTTTATAAGTAACTAACCTCGAGGGCTCCCGCAGGATTATAATACATCGGTCAAAATAAAAATTACCAAAGAATTTAAAAAAATCCATGCTACACTTCTTATATTCTTTCAGATTAACATACCTACTCTCTGGATTTCGAATTATGACCAGCAACGTGTATTCTACCGGAAATATATTTTTTTTCAATTCAATTATTACTTTTTTGACTAATTACATGGAAATTTGGACCGGATGACCGCGATCGGTGGATGCGTGGTGTCGTTTCGTGAACAAACACGCCATGTTTGCGGCACACTTTAATAATTCTTCGTCTCACGTACAAATAGACATTGCCCCTGGCCGGTGCTGTGATGCGGCAACTAGCTGGAGTCTGTACGTCAGCGTGGCTAAATTAACTAAACACATAGGTATAACCAGGTCAACGTTTTTAAAGTGGCACCAAATGTGAAAGCGTTGATCAAATAAATCTGCTCAAATAAAGGGAAAATTTAAATGATTCCTAATATCTGAGTTTTTCAAACATCGGAACAGCCTGTTGTTAAAGTGAAATTTATAAGATTTTCAGAGAAAACCAAATTATAAACTTGAAAACGTTTAATAGATACATGATATTGTATGTGTGTACATAAATTGTTCAGATATTTAAATAAATTCTTACAGCCTTTCCTTCAATTGTAGCTGTCGCTACGCAGACTCCATATGAGGTCGGTATATCGTCATAATAACTGGCATTATTATATAATTTAAGCACTAATATATAGAGTAATAGAGACATAAAATTGTTAATTTTTAGAAAAACTTAAAAAAAAAACTTCTTGAAAAGACGTTTAACAATATGTAAATTATTTTAAAACACTAACGAAAAATAAGCTTACCATTAATTTTTAAATATCAGGAAATCCAACAATACACCATTTTATTTGGGTTCTACGCGCCTAAGTATGCGTGTAACTGCCGCCGCACGGGACCTTACGAGCGGACAACTTCCATCCACTGCACTCAGTGGTTGTGAGACGATTGAGCCAAGCTCTACGATAGAACCCAGACCAACCTTTCCGCGAATCTAAATCCAACTGGTCCAATAAATTTGGTCAAGCTTTCATTTAGGGGTGAAAAACTTTGAAAAGCAGTTTAATTTATTTTGCAGTCATTATTTAAAATTATAGTGGTGACTTATCTCTTATTTTTAAAATAAACGTGTAAAAATCAATGTTTTTTCTGTATGCGTTTAACCTATTGATCACAAAAATGTGATTGAAGTCGCGAATACTTTGGCATAGTAAATATAAGATTCCCAGTAGAAGCATGTTTTAGTTCGCAAATCCGCGTTAGTTGTTTCGGGCAATCTCCGAAACGACAGAATGATTTTGACGGGACTTTTACTGAAATGTAGCCCAAAACGCGGAAGTAACTTAGCCAGCTTTTTTGTCCTTTTATTTAAAATTCCACGCTAAATTCTTAGGAGCAGTATTACAATAAAAACGGTACATTACGTATTTTGTCTCTTACTTTAATAAAGTGTGATAAAAAATTCAATTAAGCTTTCTTTTCTCATTAAAAACTTGAACAAAGTTCAAAAGTCAGTTATAAGCGTTTTGTAACGAAACGTTTACCAACTAAAAACTGGAATTGGTGATTTGCTAAGAAATTAAGCTTTTAATGTCTATGTTAAGGTTCTTGGAATACGCTTGTTTAAGTATGTATTAATGATAAAATCTTGATGTTAAGCAATCTAGTAGGAATGGTGTTTAAGAACATTTAAACACGAAACTACTCATTTACAATACATGTGACTGTGAAAGCTTAAGTTAGAGACGGATTTCATATAAGGTATTAAAATGTAATTACTAACAGATTGATGCGATTTTCTATATACAATAGAACCTGGATAAGTTAAAGTACAAGGGAAACACAAAATATTTTAAGTTATAAAGGTTTTAAGTTATCAAGGGTCTATGTTATAGAGGACAGAATGCTTTGGATTTACTTCTCGTACACAACTGTGTACGACCGTGACGTCACGTAATTTCTCGGCGTTGTTATAAATATGAAACGAAATTACCCATGATGTAAACCTTGTTCAAGATAATCATTCATATATGTATGGCTGAATCATAATTATTTTGCTTTTTATTAGAGTTTCAGAAAATATTACAAACTATGAGGGATTGTGTAATAATTAAAGAAAACAGTTGTATAAGTTTCATTGAACATACTACTGTCCATATAATCTAAATGGTCAATACTTTGAACATATGAATTGAAATAACTACCAGAACTGGTATTATAGTCATAATTACTACAAATACAATAGCATATACTTTTTCCACAAGTTCTACATTTGCTAGAGTGCTTCATTGTTATTTCATCTGCATATTCACAGTCAATAAATTCACTAATACTGGATTCCACAGGTATGTTCCAATCACACAAAGGGAATAAAGTACACATCAAAAACTGATCAACACTTTCAAATGTACTTAAGTTGTTGAAAACTTGCTTTTGTTTTCTTGTCAGTACTTTCTCAAGCATAAAAACCAAATGATGATGATAACATTGGAACGTTATTCTGTCTTTATATTTGTTTTTAATGTCCATCCATAATTTTACACAGCTGTCCGGAGTTGTTTTTGCTCCACTAAATAGAGCAGGATTCACTAATAATCCACTTGCTGCCATCACACCATTGCAGTTGGTTTGATCATATAAATCATCTGCATCAGATAATGTTTTTATACCACCATTAACCACCACCGGTATTGTTAATGAATCACAAACAGTTCTCAATGCATGAATATCAATATTTTCACTACTTTTCTGAGCAGGAGTCCTTCCATGTACTGTTAGAAATGTTACACCACAATTTTCTAATTGTTGACATAAAGTTATCGTCTTTTTTAAATCATCCAATATTCTAATCTTTACTGACACACTGAAATTAGCAGGAAGACTGTTCTTCACACCTTTTACAAGTTCATGAATAACTTCAGGCTTGGACAATAATGAACAACCATAACCATCTTTCATCGCCCATCTCTGGGGGCAGCCACAATTTAAATCTACCCCATCAGCATAGGGAAACACTAGTTTTGAAGCATCCACAAAATCATTTATATTATTAGCAGCAAATTGTACAATTAGGGGTGTATCGTTTACAGTTGTTGTAAATTCATTAGAACGGGCTTTAGCATTCTGACAAAATGAATCAGCTAAAATCATTGGTGTGAATGTCAGATCCGTATCATAACTGAAAAAAAAAAACATATAAGGTATATTATAGAATAATTTAAAAAATCACGTTGTATTGATAAATATATGATAACAATAAATAAAGTTATGTTAAATTTGAATAGGTAAATTTAGTCTCAAGCAGGTTCATTCCAACTTTCAATGTTTGTCTCAGAAATAAAACACTGCGTGTTCGTAAAAGTACTTAATTAACTAATAATAAGAAAAATCTTATTTTTAATTAGGTTAGACGATATAGATAAGATAAACTTTACAAACTTTCTAACGAGTGTTCGAAATTGAACTTTACTGTATCTGACCATAGGTGCACAGACATTCAAATAGTTTTGGTTAGCTTTGGCAGTAATAAATAACTGAGAAATATCGTTTTTAACTTTCATTTTAATGTGTTTCTGTAATAAATTAAATAAATTACGATCTCTTATTCAAATAAAATATAAACACACGAGACTGTATTTGATTTGACATTGACAATTTGACAATCCAATCACACCAGCGAATTTGTTTTTATTATCACAGTGGCAGCACACATGATTTCTTCTCGGTTTTTCATCTTTTATTATATTATCTTTGTTCGCAAAGAAATCAATCATAAACATTCCCAACAAATCTAAATATTTTTAAGGTAGTTATGACTAACCTCGAAATATTTAAACCCATTGTTGTGGTCGATTTTTAGATATTTTATCATATATTTTATAGTAACTAGTAACATTATAAAGAAAATGTCTTGTACTGTCACTGTCACTGACTCAATCACTGACTTCATCTTCCAGTTCAAGTCAACATCAAATCAAATCTTATACTTAATTTTGTGCATTGGATCACCGTTAGATTTTTAAAGTTCTTTTATCTTTCACTTACATTATGACAGAGAATACCATAGATATAGGTGTTTTAGAAGAGAAACCTAATTGGCTTTTGCATCCAAGGTTTTTTCCTAGTAAAGTAGGTGGCAAACCGGCATGGTTAGATCTCAAAAATTTATGTGCACCAGCCGATATAACCTGTAAAAAGTGTAATGATCCTTTAATTTTTCTTTGCCAAGTACGTTTTTCATGAATTTCATATAGTTACAAAATAACTTCAACAATTATAATTGATGTTATGTTTCAAGGTATATGCCCCATATGAAGAAAAAGATGATTGTTTTCACCGAACTGTTTTCATATTTGTTTGTCGTAATGGATCGTGCTGTCGACCGAATTGTGCTGATAATTTCGTAGTCCTACGTTGTCAGTTGCCGCGTAAAAACGATTTCTATTCATTTGAACCTTACAAAGAAGATGAACATGAGGTAGTTACAAAAAAAACTTAAGTAAATAAATGTAAACTTGACCTTTAATATATCCATGTCTCAACAGAGTTTTTGCATGGAAAAGTGGCCAAAGCTGTGCAATGTTTGTGGAATAAGAGGACCTTCACACTGTTCAAAATGCAAGAAATCATACTACTGCAGTCGAAAACATCAAATACTAGATTGGCAAAAAGGCCATAAAGAAAATTGTGTACAGCTACAGGTACAAGCTGCAGGTTCTTTTTCCAGTTCCAAGTGTAACCAATGCACATATTTATTTCATTAATTTAAATAATGAATATGTTTTAATGTTGTTTTTCCCATTTTACAGGCAGGTGACAGTGTTCCGCTCCCCAATTTCACTGTTACAGAAGCGGGAAAATCTATTTTATTCAAAGAATGGGAGCTTGTTGTAGATGCTGAAGATGAGGTTTCTTTTTGTATTTTCTCTTGTTAAACAACCACAACATTGAAAAGTATTAAAAACAGGATTTAAGGTAATAAGTATTACATTTTTCCAGGAGGATAGTAATGCTGTGGATGAAAATCAAGAGATGGAGAAATTAAGAAAGATGATGAATGAAAAGAGAGCTGGCACTTTAAGTAATATAAGTGAAAGTGAATTAGAACAATATACAAGGGACATGCCGGAGGACAAAGTGTTTAATAAATTCAGTAAAAGGATTTCTAGACATCCTGAACAAGTGTTAAGGTATGACAGGGGTGGAACTCCTTTGTGGATCACTAGCAACACTAAAGGTGCCTTAACTCACATTCCTAACTGCCAGTATTGTAATGGAGAAAGACAATTTGAATTTCAGGTAAGTTTCATCTCATTCCATGCAAACTTTGAAAATTCAAATTAAAAAAGAATACAAATTTTGAAATAATTACCAATTATAGTTGAATCTTGGGAAACATTTGAGTTATATTCTTTGCAGATTCTCTAGCTTTCATTGTTTTCATGGCTTGACAGTTTCAAAAACTTTTGTTTTTTTTTTGTTTCAGGTAATGCCTCAACTTTTGAATTTTATCAATGTTGGTATTGACTTCAACAGTATTGATTGGGGCATATTGGCAGTATATTGTTGCAAAAACAGTTGCAATGAAGGTCCCTCATACAAAGAAGAGTGTATAATTAAACAAGATTTGTGTCAATAAAGTTTATTTTCAAACAAAATAAATAATAATTACTTATCTAATTGTCTTACTCCGGTTTCTTCCCATAATCTTCAGCTATGTATGTGAGAAGATCATTGAGGCCACTAAATTCAGTTCTTGACTGTGGGGGGTTATTCTTAGGAAGAACTGGTAGCATGTTTCCTACTTTTATTCTAAAGTCTTTAAGCTGAAAATTGCAATAAGTCAGCAATGACAGTACACAAGATTGCATAATAACTGATTATAAAATACTTACATCCTTAGCTCCAGATAGCTTCCATATGCCATAACATAAGCATGATGTACCAGCAACAGCATACAATGTACCCCACCCCAGAGCTCGCAATGCTAAAATTGCTCCAGCATCTGCTAATTCCACACTACTGTGTAAGCCTATAAATAAATTTTAATAAATCAAACTTCAATATTCTAGGAACACTTTCGTTTGTTATAGATCTTTTTTCCTCCTATTTGATTACATTTTACTTTAGTATTATATGTATTGACAAATTTACCTTTGTTAAAGTATTTTGGATCCGCCTTTTTTGCAGCTGATAACGTTGCACTAAAACCAACAAATGCAGAAATCCCAGCTATAGATGCTAAAAAAGCACCAGCTATAAGGGAATAAGAATGTTTATCAAATAACATTCATATATAAATGTAGAAAAATCTGTCATACCTTTTATTCGTTGAAGTCTTTCTTCGTCTGCCATTACATTTATTTATCAATTATTTTGAATAAACTAGGATTTTTAAACTAAATTTACATTTTATATTTACATTAGACCAAATTAATTTATAACCTCTATCTCCAGAATTATAAAAATAATCAAAACACTGTAGTTGACACTGACAGTATCTGTCAAAATCAACTGTCATTTAAGTCCAAAGATCAGACAATGTTTTCAAAAACTTTCCTGCTTACGGTTTTTGCTTAAACTGCTATTTTTATAGCTATATAATACGATATCCGGCGATTTTCGACAGTGACCCCTGGGAAAACTTCATAACTCATATTCGTAAACAAAATGTGCTAGAAGCCCATTAGATCGTAGTTTTCGTTTGCATTTAACATAATTACATTTATTTTTACGATGTTTTACGTGGAAATAGTTGGCGTTTCCTGAAAGGGCAGATTGAATAGTAACTCAGTGCCCGAGTGTAGAAAAGGCTCTAGCAAAATAGACAAGAGTTCTTACCCTCATGATATGGGTCCAGATATTGCTAAATACTATTCCTGTGCGAAAAATCCTGTTAATTTTAAATTTCATTTCAATTAAGCTTCACTTGTGAATGTTTTAGCAGTAAAAACATACTGTCTAGTTGGTCGATCTAAAATGTATAATTTGTAATTACTAGGTAGGTTTTCAAACTAAAGTTAGTAATATGAAGTGTTTAATAAAACTTTTCGCAAAATTTAATACTGAATATAAAATGTCTACAAACACATTAGATACAAAAGACACCTAAAGCAATTATATGTTTGTCATAAAGTAATGACAGTAACAACAATAATTAAGACATGTTATTACATAAATGTAGACACAGCCATTGCCTACAATATTATTTTCAATCAATTTATAAAAACTAACATAAATAGGCACTACTCGATTTAAAGATTAGGATGTCCAAGTTAATAAACATTATTAAGAGATTTCATTTTAGTTTATTTTCTTGTCTAAGAGCTTATAAGATAAAAAAGACAAACAAAAGAAAAATCACATAGCTAATTTAACTTACTATCGTTCTTTTAATGGAAGCTAATATAATACACAATTTAAACTTTAACCTATACATTATCATTATAAAACAGATAGAGTACAGTATTAAATACATGTCGTAAAATAACTAATATTTACAATTCCCTCAAACATCTATACATTAAATAATTTAAAATAAGAGTTAAATGGACAGGCCATATTCTCAACACTCATTTCTTTTGAACTTTTTGCTAGATTCATTGATATCTTCAAGTTTGTTTATCCGTCTTGTCTTCAGCAACATGTTGCCATCATTGTCACTACTGTTCTGTCGTACACAGTTCAAACTTGACACATTCTGATTATGTACACCATATTTTTTATCACCGATTGTTTTATTTTTAGTAACCAATAACTTATTTTGAAAGTCTTTAACATCACTCGTTTGTAATTTAAGAGGTATATAAATTTTGTTTTCATTATCATTCTTGATGGGAAAGATTGCTTTGTTTTCAGTGTCACTGGATAATCTAATAGTTTTTCTTAAATGTATTGTATCCGAGGCGTCTGTGAAACTACGTTTAACAACTATGTCACCAGTAGGTTGCTTCACAAGCGTTAGTGTCGGTGGTTCACTGTCTTTGTCAGGTTTTGTGATTTTACTTGAATTTCCTTTATCACCATCTGATGCTTCATCTTGCTGTTCTTCATTTTCAATTAATTTACCTTTAATAAAATTTGTTAATTAAATAGTTGTTATAAGGAAATTAAAAAACAACACTCATTTTTTTAAGCCTATTAGAAAATCTCTATTACTTCTTTATTGGGCAACAAATAAATAATTATAGAATAGAGCAATATTCTTGTATATATGAGTGAAAACATTACCATTCAATGTGGGGAATGTGATGTCTGGTAAAGTTAAATGTGAGTCTGGATTGTATCTGTGCATTAATGCTTTTAATAAAATGGAGATTTCTTCTCGCTTCCGCGTTACTACAATTTCATCGAACCAGTTAGCCAGCTGTTTTATAGGTAAACTGTAATCCAAAATAGGTTCCTGAAAACAAAATTCAATGTTTTGTAAAAATAATAAATTATAACTTAAACGAAATTTGTATCAGTGAACTATTACTTTCTATATATAGAACAAATAAAAGATTTTAATATAAACCTTAAAACTTACCTTAAAAAAATGTTCTACATATTGTAATAAATACAGGCCACAGTCTGTAAAATTATTTTGTTGAGGTATTTTCGGACAGCTTCCCTTAATATTGTCTTTGTTGAAAACTTTATTTTTACATATCTGAAAATTTTAATTGTGTTAAAGAAGTTAACATTTTTTTCTATTTATCAAACTAATAATAACATACTTTTGCTTGATATTCACAAGTGAGGTAGTCTCGTAACGTCGCCACAACTCTTGACCTGGAGGCACCGGCTAATGAATCAAATATTAATATACAGGGTCTGCAAAAAAATCATTAACTTATTATCTACATCAAAGGAAATACATAACAGATTTCTTTCTTATGATTTATATAACTTACTGTTTTATAGGTTCATTTCTACCAATTGGTGTTTGTTCTACTCTTTTTTCCGCTTTCTCTGCTTCATCATCCTCTGAATCACATTGCATATCTAAATCACTTTCCTGAAAACATGAGTCACATAATTAGTGCAATTGTCCTTTGAGTTCTTTATTTATTAACTACTTAACGATTAATATTTTTTTTAATAGAATATTGACCAAAGGTCTACAATTACAGGTTATTGCCAGTTTTAATTACATTACATCTTCTTATCTTTGAATAATTGATAATACTTTAAAAATTTTATTATTCACACCCCCTCGATGCATTCCTATGATTCTATTTTCCAGTTGTAACACAGCATTGATTACTCTGGACTGGAATGATGAAAAATGGGCATTAAATAACTATAAATACTTACATCAGCCTCTGCTTCATCTCGTTCACTCAGATTATCAGAGTCACAATTCAAAGTGAACTGCTGCTGTTCTTGTTTCGTTAACGGTGTGATTGTTGTATTACCAATCTGTATGGAAGACCGTCGTTCTGGAATAAAAACAATTTTATATAACAAACCTTCATAATCGTGAATATTACATGTCTTATCTATGTTATGTAATTTTTATAGTGACAATACAATATGAATGGAAATTAAATGTAAATTTGTATAATGTTTATAAAAAGTAGATAGTTTCCATTAAATCCCATTAAATCCAATGAAAGTATGCTTACCTCGTTTTTTAATTTGCTGAGGATTAAGAGTTCTATTGTCAATCATACTTCTACAGCCTTCTAAGCTGGGAAAACAAATAATAGCCACAAACCAATGGCAGTTTTCATTTATAGGAACTACAATAAAGTCTTTTTCAAATATATTCACATTTTTAGTCCATGTTTTAACTCTGGCATGTCTCTTTTGTGCCGGAGACAGACTGTTGTCCCATTCATGTGGATTTGATATTTTGTTTACTTTACTAGGTTTGGTTGTTAGCCTTTTATAAAAGAATGTGCTAAAAATATGAGTCTTTTCTCTCTGTACATGTGTTAAAATATCGTGTACTAAATGTTTTAAATAAAAATCTATGATAACATCGTTTAAAAATTGATCTTGCGCCAGGCACATGTAGTCTTCTGTATTTATAGGTATACCGCCCTTACCGGGTGGATAAATTAAGATTTGTCTTATTTCTGTGGGGTTTGCACTGTAAACAAATCAAACTTGTCAATACATGGAAACTATTAAAAAAAAAATTATATTCATGACTTGTAATAAAGTTGGTTTTGTTTGTTTCAAGTGATCAATTGGTTGATATGTTTTCATACAAAATGGATACTAAAACTGTACTGCAGTTCGGATACCATTAAATGCAGCAAAACCTAACACTGCTTGAAGCTTTCGGTATCAAGTTTAGTCAGTATAGCCATTCTTTGTTTGAATGTTTTTCTAATTGAATATTGTAAATGTTAAAATATTGTGACTAGTCAAAGTGCAATGTTACTAATTAACAGAAAAAACAAGCCTTACCTTTTAGCTCCAGAGTTTGAGGTACTCAAAGACCTAGTTATAATTTTTGCAACATTATTACTATCTCTAGGACATGTCCTTACTAAAATATCATTAGCTTCACGGGCACTTAATTCGTCCATTAATTTACCAAATAAAGCTTTTAAGGCGAGCTTTGAATCCTCTGATATACATTCAGGTAACAAAGTTATTCTTTTATAAGGATCTATTACAGACATAGGATTGTAGTATGGTCCTGAAAATAAAACCATTGAAGACTTAGCTACCATTTATACTAATATAATAAATCATAAACAGACACTACCTCATGGTGTAGGATATCAGCAATCACAGCATATTTTTTAATATTTCTTTCTTTAATACAAAGCCCTACACTACACTACACTTATGAGACACTTTGGGCTATACATTTTCATACTATTAAACTTAGCGGGTAAATAAATTGAAAAAAACCTTCATGACCATAAGCTACAAGCTGGCAACTTCAAGGAAGCAAGGTTCTTATGGTAACAGTCATTTTGACATTTGCAATTGTAAAATTCACAAGTGTAAAAAATAACAAAGTTTTTATAATTCCATGCAGTTGGAGCAGCATGGAAACAGCTAGTATAACTATAAAATTCCTTCTTATAAGCAAATATAAACAATATAATACCAGATAAATATTGATAAAAACTTATCTTAGATTTGTTACATAACAACAAGTTGCAAATATTGGTAAATAAACTCAAAGATATGTGGGAGGTCAACAAACAGGCACTGGGGTAATGTGGTTAAGGCCCAATCACCCCTAACTAGAGCAGATTTTTGGTGTGGACATATATGAGCTAATAATGTACATCTCTAGGATTGTTTAATGTACATATTTAATTCAAACTGTACCATAAAAAACCATGAAAAGGAAATATTTCCAGTGTTACTATGTGTTCAAGGAAATAATTTTGTACCTATCAAATTACATCATATCTGAACTATTGGTAATTTTGAAAATACGTATAAAGAGTATAAATATATTTTTCTAATCCTAAAAACTTAATGTTCTTAACAATAAATGTACTCACCGGTATCATCTATCATATCCAAAGTTTTTCTTATATAAGCTCCGCATCTGCTCATAGTATACACAAATATAACCGGCAGTCCTTTTCCAAAATGGACTAATATCCTAACAAGTTCCTTTAACTGTATTTGTAATGCCACATCTTTTGATTCATCTTTAAGGGTAGGTGCAATAATTTTAATACCTTTGGATGATATGTATACCTGAAATAAAAAACATTATGAATTTCATTTACTAGTGAAATTTTTTTTTTATAGTAACTGTATTTTTATTAATAATGACAAAAATATAAAAACCTTCTCCTTTGGTGTATATCTATAAGAACCAATTCTAATAGTTCGACAGTTAAGGGTTGTAGCGATTCCTTGAGAAGAACTTGGATTAATCTCTTCTCTGCTTCCATCTAAAAAAAAAAGCCTATTTAGATATAAGTTTGAAGAAATACATTACACATTTTCATAAAATTCAAGAACAACCATTGAAAAAAATATTATACAATGAATCAGAATTAATTTTTTAATGTCATTATATTTTAACTAATAATTTTAGGTTACAATTTGACAAAATTTTAATCAGCGGGACATTGTGTTTATGTTAAACATCAATTCCCATATACAATGTCATATAGCATAAGTGTTCTCATTGTTGCATGAAGATATGCATTCAACATATGTTTTTTTTTAATTCACCATGTTTCATGTTTCACCAAGGATCAGAAAATATCAAGAAATTATTAAGGTTTTACTTATCTTCAACTTAGAAAAGCATTTACTAATCAAAGTAGATAGACATGTACATGAGCCGACATTGTGTACTGTGAGGCAAATTATGGTAATAGTTATTGCTATTCACTATTATTTTACTTGTATGGATTAGAATAAAAGAGAATATAGGAAACATGATAAATATTCTCGATGTTATTGATTATAGTTTATGACAGTTTTGTACAATTACAACCGTACTTGCTAACCATGCGGCATTCAGTATGTAATAAGTGCTGAATTACAATTACCACATATTTAGAATCACAAATACCTGTTTTAATACCTAAATAACTTTTTTCTTTAAACATTTTGGTAACAAAATCTTCATGAACGTGTTGCAATTTTGACAGCTAAAGCAACCGAATTGTGTCGCAGAATACAGATTCCTAAAAATAACTGTCATAGCGACAACTGACAACTGTTAATAAAAACGGTTACGCGCCAGATAACATAATCTATAGAAATATAACGAAAACATATAAATTATATTTTCAAACAAAACTTGGACCCGTAAAAAATTACAGGAATGTTTGTTACGATGTAACGTCGTAATATTCCGGCCACGATATTTTAGAATAGGTTATAAAATGGCAACTCTACGAAAAATTAGATTTGAATAAAATCGGTTACCCGTCGCAAAAACGATATAGCAGAGATAGATGACGAAGATAAGTGCATTGCAGATGTTTCGATGTTAATGTATTTATTAGTATAAATTTTGGGAATTTAGGATATGTTTCACTAATTATTGTAACGAATAAAATAGTAAAAAAAACACACAGATGAATTTAGTACCTGCTTCTTTTGGGAAGTCGGTCAAAAATCGCGGACAACATTTAGTCTCTAACATATTATTCATTATCCGTTTTAAACAAATAGTCTATCTAATACACCATCGTCATTGGGTTATAACGTAATTTAGCTCCGTTACGTCAAATCTCACCTGCATTATACAATTATTGTGCTCTTTCACTATTTTCAGTATTGCCACATGAAAATCTTCAACTTCTACTGTTGACAATCCACTGCAGTTATAAAATTTTAAGAGGTCTAATATTCAGATCACAATGCAATGCATTCAGTAGATTGGCCACATTGAAAAAACGAAAATATGAAAGTAACAAGTGCAAATGTACTTAGTAGGTCTATTTAAAATTTGTTTGAATTGTTTCCTATCCCAAATTATGGTTTTATCTATTAATGCCTGGAGAAGATAACTTTCTGGTATCTTAAAATAACAGAATTTATTTTTTGTTTTTAATAAAAAAAAATCTTGTTTATACAAAGATAAATAAAGAGTACAAGGGAAAGTACTTACCGTCCATGTGACCCATGCCGAATGAATTTTCGGAAGTTCCTTCAATTTCACTCAAAGTAGGTTCTTTCATGTTGATGGACAGTTCATGCTAAAAGTATTCATTTCAAATAACATCTTAATCAGATAAATGACATGAATTCAAAAGATAACTCAAGAGCATAGAATTTTTTTTTACAACAATAGTATACAAATTTTCGATACCTTCCGTTAGAAACATTATTTTCGATGTGTCTACTTTATAACAAGGAATCAAAACTGTTTGGTGACATCACCAAAACTACTTAGGACATTAGACTTTTGCGCTATTAAATTACGAAACCTGTTTTTGTTTTTTCTAAACATGTGCATTAAGAAGTAATATTTTAATATTTAATATTACCTGTGCACTGAGTAACGAGCTATTAGAATCCTCTTCATCAGAGCTTAACGTCAATATAACTGGTTCAGGATCTGGTTTCGCTTTTGGTTTCCTAACTCTTGTTGGCTTTTTCTCCTGCTGTTATGGTTGTTTTAATTAGTTTGTTGAGTAATCAAGGTTAAAGCGATATTACATAGGGCTTTTTTAAATTATTTATGGACATGGGAATTATTAAATAATTTTTAGTTTTCTACTAAAATTAGAATGTTTTAACTTAACCCAATCAAAAAAAGTGGTTCATCATGTTGCTATATGAATCAATTCAATGAGTAAAAAAAGTAATGTAAATAATACTAAAAGCAACTTACTGTTTTATTATTAAGTGTCTTCACGGTAGTCTTCAATAAATTTAGTTTAATGCCATCACTAGTACAAGTACTGTAACAAAAAATATATTTAATTTCATGTGAAATGTATGTTTTTTATATAAATTATTTAAATGATTAATAAAGAATTTATTTAAATAATATCATGTTTGTTACTTACTTTTGTTTGTCTAAAAGACTGGTCTTTTCTGGTTCCTTTTTCTTTTGTTCTAATTTCTTAGTTGGCACACTCTTAGGCTCCTCTGTGAAAACTCTTTTACACCTGCAATAAATATACAAAGTTAATCTAAGAGAATCAAAATGTTAACAAACAAAAATACCAATTTAAAAACATTTATATTTTTCACTTATAAATTGTCAATATTTAAATGCTTAAAGAACAACGAAGACCTTTGCCAATAACTAACTAACTCAACCAATACATGGCAATCCTGCTCCTTTGCTGCTATTAGCTTGTAGTTTTTGTCCTTTGCCGCATGAGGATTTTGTCCAATTTATTCACCTCCTAAATTATATAGCATAAAAATATGTAGCTTATAGCGTATTACAAGTGTAGAGCTTTTTATTGATTTTTCAAAAACATGCTGTTTGCTGGCATCTTACATAACAAAGAAGTTAGGCTTTATTATATTAGTATAGAAGTATAAATATTTACAGATGTCATAGGGATGGGACGTTTTTGTCGATGATATAGGGTTGCGCCGATTTTCTTCCTAACAAGATATAGATATGTACCAGTACTATGTAAAAAGTACATATGTGTAAGTAGTGTGTGTGTTTACCGTTGACATCGACTGAAGTCAAAGCCGGTATATCCACAAGACTTGCAGACCGCCAGCATACCGTCCACGTAGCGCGGCGGCGGCGGCGGCGGCGAGCGGCGCTCCGGGGACGACGGACTGTTACTGCTCACTACACACACAGAATACATTTAATGTGTTAGAATGTATATCCGAGAGAAATAGCAAAAAATCTGTCAAAGCATTTAGTTTAGGCTAGAGGAGTAAACAAACAAAGCAATTTATTTTCAGTTTATTATCCTATAATCAAATAACTGGAGATCAGTAGACAATTTTCATTCTTTTCAAAACTAATGTTATATTAGTGCCACATCAAACCCTACTTCTAACATTACAAATGCGAAAATTTGGATTGTTGGATGGATGTTTGTTAGAAGGTATCTTCTAACTTGCTTGTAATATTTAATTGAAATTTGGCATAGATGTACTATGTTTTTTTATTCCGCTCGGACGGAGTCGAGGGCGACAGCTAAACATATGTATAACCTTAAATAGGTAATCTTACCATTATCAGGACATTGGATCTTCTCTGGTGTTGACATTGCACTATTCTGTGCTTGTGGTAATGCGCTAGGGGAAGTTCTACTACTCATGTCGCCAACAAGCATCTGTAATATAAATAAATATCACACATTTATCCAACAAAAACGCATTTAACCGTAAATTTCTATTATCGAAACACTTGCACAACATATTGACATACTCCAAACTCTTTGTACATGTTTTTCGACAGTGGAAACGTACAAAAAACACTCACAGGATGGTTTTCCAACATTTCTTCTATTCTAGTCGTAGCGCCAACGGAGACGAAGTAGTCTATTTCGCTACTTGTATTTTGCATGCATTGTATATGTGTGTCTTCTGAAAATGGTACATTGACCTGCAAAAGAAATATATATGTAAATAAAAGGGACATAAAGTCGTATTTAATGTTTTAGGTTGTTTTAAATTATAGAATTCACAAACCTGTTCAAGAACTTCTTGTAACGTACAGCTCTCTTTGGGTAATGTGAATGTGATCAGTCTCTGTTCGCCATTTTGAAGGAAAATCAGCATTTTCGCTGATTGCGGTTCTACTGATTGTTCTGACGGTCCACTGCTCACTGACTCGCTGGTATCTGTCATATTTTAAACATGGTTAACCTTACTAATATTATAAATGCGAATGTTTAGATGGATGAACAGATATTTGTTAGATTTGTAGCCTAAATGGCTGAACGTATCTCGATGAAATTTAGCATAGATGTAGAGGATACTCTGGGAAAGCACCTAGGCTACTAACTTTTTTTTTATTCCACACGGACGGAGTTGCAGGCGAAAGCTAGTTATTAATGAATTGGTTTTTTTGTCATCAGAGAAAAAACTTAAAAGGTTATAGGTATAACCCTGTTATATGGGGTTAGACACACTAAAACCCCTACGGCCAACCTCGAGTTCAATAAAAGATGGTTCCAGGCTCTGCATGGTATACCCTCGGAATAATAAATTGGTCTACAGTCTTATGTCCTTTCAGTAAAGGTATACTTTTTTTTTTATAAGAAAAGCGGGCAAACGAACAACGGGTCGCTTGATGTTAAGTTATCCGACGCCCATGAACATCCGCAATGCCAAGGGTACTGCAGATGCGCTGCCGGCCTTTAAGGGAGGAGTAAGCTCTTTTCTTGAAGGCCCCTAAGTCGTAACTGTTTGGAAATACCGCTGAGGACAGAGTGTTCCACAACGCGACTGTACGAGGTAAGAATGTACGTGAAAACCTCGTCGTTGTGGAATGCCAACCATCGAGGTGGTATCGATGATATTTGGCACTCTGTCGACTCGTGCGATGACGGAACTCAGCGGCAGGTTCCAAACAATTCTTCGGAACACTCCCCGTGGTAGAGGCGATAGAAAATGCAAAGGGAACTAACGTCCCTTCGCAGAGCCAATGAGTCGAGCCGATCGGTGAGACAGCGGTCGTTGACGATTCGAGTGGCACGTCGCTGCACGCGGTCAAAAGGAAGAAGCTGGTATTTAGGGGCTCCGGCCCAGAGATGCGAGCAGTATTCCATATGTGGCCAAACCTGTGCTTTGTATAACTGCAGACGATGGGCTGGCGTGAAATACTGCTTCGCTCTCCCGAGCACACCAAGCTTCTTACTTACTACTATACTTGTTTGCTGTATAAATTTATACATATTGTTAGTAATTAATATTACCGGAATGCATTGGCTGCTGTTGGTTCTGCATGGGCAGTACTCGCTGCACGGGTCGCGGCTGCTCCTTGCTTCGCACCAACGTCTGCCGGCCGGTTTCGCTGCAAATAACAAATATGAATTAGACAGATTCTATTGAAATAGAGAAATTTTAGACAGTTCGTTAATGTTGAGTTTCAAAAGAAGTTTCAAATTTAATCTATTAATTCAATGATTTCACAAGATTACAACTTACAAACCAATGTTCCATACACCAACAACGTCAACCATTTGTTATTTAAATACAGCGGCGATAGTTCCAATTTTGCGATACACAAAAAAGTAATGGTAAATGGAATATGATCGGATATAATCGTATGTTTCTTGGTAAAATATATAGTTTCATCGTCAAGATACATTTACAACTATAAAAAAAATAATTTCTTTACAGTCAGTTTACAAAATAATAATTTTACAACGAAATGCGTATCGCTTGTTCAGTACTCTCGCTTGTATGCTTGGTCCAAACGGAATGAGACAATGAGTCACGGTTATTTGTGCAATGTGTTTATTATGTTAAGAAAAGAATAACATACCCTTGTTGAGAAACAAGTTGCTGAGATCGTGATGGCTGGTGGAGTCTCTTGTATTCTGCAAGGGTTATCCGTTGGCCATTAGCAAATGTAAGCACTTGTCTCTCCTCTTCCGGATTATCCGTTTCCATCAGCAAGTGGCTCAGAGTAGTTGAATGTTGTAAATGTGTTTGTTCAAATGTCTGTTGCGGTTGATTGTTGAGGAAATGTTGGGGACTGAATGTTAATTGATGTTGGGGGACGGATGTGCTGGTGTGGTTCTGTCTGTTCTGAGGTGGAGTGTGGAATTGCTGTGGGGAGTTGTCATTGATGGGATGTTTCTGTACTATAGCCGCTGTAATACTTTCTTCAAGGTCATCCATTTCATTAGCATTATTTGGTTGTACTGCGACTTTTTTGACTTGCTGTTGTATTTGTGGATGAGGTGAAGCACGTTGTGCGGGGCCGTTCATGGTCTGTTGAGGTAGAGGTCCATTTGTCTGGTTTTGTCCGACATTGTGCTGTGACATTTGTGTGGGCAGTCCTTGCGTCACTATGGTGCCTTGCGGCGTGATGATGCGCGTCGCTTGCGAGATGCCGGCGTTTTGTTGATTGAGGATTATTTGTTGCTGTAACAATTTTTTATGATTTAAAAACAGGAAGATATTTGTAATTCAATAACATTTATTAAATAATGTCGCCATAAAATGATTTAGATTATTTGAATATTTTTGAACATGTTTCTTTTTGAATGCTCAAAATATGGGATAATTTAATGTTTTATACCATTAGGCATTAATATTCAATCAACAACTATGCAATATTTTAGTATTTTCCAGATGTTTTTAATTTTCATAATGTTATGTTAAATTAAAGAAACCATACTTGCTGCGGCGTCAGTTTCAGCTGATTTATCTGTTGCTGTATTTGTTGCTGATGAACTTGTTGGCCAATGATATGTTGTGCTAACTGATGAGTCTGTAAAAAGAAATTATAAACTTCAGTTTAGTTTATACCTTGCGATATTTAAGTGATAAAGCCTGTTAGGTTTATTGCGTGACAACATTTAATGCAAAACTTTAATTTATAACGAGCTTTTGCCCGAGGCGCTGTCCACGCAGAATAAAAAAAATGAAGTCTATGTCTATGTAGTTTTTAGCTGCGTATCCGTTCAGGCTTTAGAAGGTAAACTCTATCAAACATCCATCTATCTTTCAACTTCAATTTTCGCATTTATAATATTAGTAAGATGTAATCTAGACATATAATAAAATTGGAGTGTCTGTTTGTAATATCAAAGGAAAAATTCCACATTTCGGGAAGATGTATTTGCGTTGCTGATAACGAAAATCGCATTTAAAACAATTTTTGTCTGTCTGTCCGCAAGCCGCGTTTGTTCCGGGTTATCTCCGAAGCGGCTAGACCGA
This sequence comes from Papilio polytes, assembly GCF_000836215.1. NCBI lineage: Eukaryota > Metazoa > Arthropoda > Insecta > Lepidoptera > Papilionidae > Papilio > Papilio polytes. The sequence goes on from NW_013526359.1 coordinate 1,093,372, forward strand.
TTTCGACCGGACTTTCACTGAAGGGTAGCTAACATTGGCGGGCATATTATAGGCTATTTTTTTTTAATTCCGCGCTGTAAAAATGGCGACCGGACTGCTGTCTCTGGAAGGGGTGGACCGATTTAGACGGGACTTTGACTGAAAGATAGCTGGTAGAAGGTAGATGCACGTGGGAATGTGATAGATGATTTTTTTTTATAATCCACGCTAACGAAGTTTTCGGGCGACACCTCATTAAGAATAATAGTAATCAAATAAAATTGTGCAGTATATGTGTGTACCTGTGCGAGTGGCGTGCGAGGTCTTGGCGGGCGCGGAGGGCGGTGCTGCGCGAGCGGCGGCATGACGCGCGGCGAGGCGGGGCGCGCCGCACGTCCACCGCGCAACGCCGCCGCCCCACCCGCACCCGCGCCCGCCGGGGACGCCCCGCGCACCACGCCCCCCGGACTGTTTTGTGCCTACAAATATACCCAATAAATACCACGTCTGTATGAAAGTTATTTCGCGTCTAACTTATTTTAAAATGGATAATACAAAAAATAAAGTATAAGGGTAGGCAACGCATCTGCAATTGCGGATGTCTATGGGCAGCGGTCGCTTCGCCATTTTGGCGATTTCAGGGGGCCGCTTGCTCGTTTGCCACCTTATGTTATAAAAAAAAAATAAAGTATGGTTTTTAACTAAGAAACAATGAAAAAAGTTAACAATTGAAAATAAAAAGAATATATAATCTCTTACAACACTACAACACAAATAGAAAGTATTAAACAAAAACATAAAATAAAATAAAAACGTAATCAAATGAAAAAAAATTATGGGAAGATGAATAAGATGTCATGATTTTATGAGATTTCGCCAGTGTTTGTCTTTAATCAATGATAAAATCTTTTAGATAACATATGGCACAGTAAAAGCATAAAATACTAATACTTTTGTCTTCTGTGATATTGTATAAGATTCTAAATTGAATGATTTTTGACACTAGTGTATAGAACCTGGCCATAGACGATTCTCATTGTCAATGTTTACCTGCTGAAGCTGCGGGGTGAGTTGCCTCGCGACCTGTGGTCCGGGCAGCGCGGGGCGCGCTGGGGCTCGTCGCGGCCTCACTGTTCTCGGAGTGCGGACGAGAGTCAAGCCGGGAGTATTACTAAGTGCTTGATTCAGAAGCCGAGGTCCCGGCTGCCGTGTTGGGGTACCCTAGGGTTATAAAAACATATTAATCTATGCATTATCATCATACCAAAATTATAAATGCGATTGTTAGATGGATGGATTTTTGTTAGAGTTTGTAGCCTAGACGAGTGAAAAGATCTCAATGATTTTTGGCATAGATGTAGAGAATAGTCTGGAAGAACACATAGACTACTGGCCTTTGTTTTTTTTTTAATTCCACGCAGACGGAGTCGAGGGCGAAAGCTAGTAATGTATAAACACAAAACCTGTTTGACTTGTCAATATGGTATACCTGTTGATTGATATATGCTGCATGCATAACAACTTGTTGATGTGGTATTTGTTGGGGCTGGAGGTGTTGTTGCTGTTGTTGCTGTTGTTGTTGCTGCTGCTGTTGCTGTTGTTGCTGCTGCAGTTGATGTTGCAACTGTTGTTGTTGCTGTTGTTGCAGCTGTAATTGGATTTGCTGCTGGTGTTGCTGTTGAAGATGTTGGATTAGTTGGGGGGAGGCTCTTGTTAGCTGTGATGCCTGCTGTTGCTGAAACAAAGAGTTGAGTGTTATAAATATTGATTACAAAAATATACACATAAGAACATATTATGAATAGGCTAGCTTATGCCCGCGACTTTGTCCGCGTGGAATTAAGAAAAAACAAAAGTGTGTAGCCTATTTGTTCTTCCAAACGGTCCACTACATTTATGCCTAGTTTCATCGAGATCCGTTTAGCCATTTAGGTTACAACTAAATCTAAACTTTCACATTTACAATATTAATTTTGAACAGATTATAGATACTAACATTTTGTGGTCCTAATTGTTGGGTGGCAGTTTGGGGTGGGGGCTGGGGCGGCGGCTGCTGTGCCGGGTGTATCACAGTGGGCTGCGACAATACATGGCCAGGACTCACAAGCTGCTGTAATTATAACAACTAAAATAACAAAAAGTATATCCAAACCATTCAATGATAACCTTATATAAAAAAGTGTATAGGTGTCCCAGCAATAATATGGTTTAAGGTACAGTTATGTAACATATGTTCATTACTTTCTACTTCAGAGATTATAATCATGCTACCTAATTAATACATAACAAGTATTTAAATAATATATAAGATATTTTTTGATCTTTTGACATTGAGGTTACAATAGATAGTTATAGTTAGTTATAGAAGTGATATGTTGTCAATTGCTTTTTCCATTAACATAATACTTTTTCATAAAATCACTATAATTTTTAGAGTTATAATAATATTAAATATACTATAAATTACATAATCATCATTACTGTGAAGAACATATTAAACTAAAACTTTTAATTACAATTTATCCTCTTATGAAGTATTTTTGGCATGAATAAAGACTGATACCTACTGTAATGTTATTATAAAACGGTTTACATAAAATACTTATTTCATAACTTAATGGTTTGGAGTTTAAACCAAATGGAAAACCATGTTTTCTGCCTATCCTTCTGGGTTACGGGTGTGAGCTATCTTGTTGTTAAAGGTTTCTAAACTATACATTATTTTTCTTAGTTATATTTTTAACACAAAAGCTATATAAAGCAATAATGAACATAGAACAAGCATGAAAATGTTAAACAAAAATTTAAATAAAAAATAATACTTTAGTTTGTATTAACAATGTTGACATTTTAATTGGATAATAATCTTATTTTCCCAATTCTAATTTCTATTCAGTAGTATTCCACAAAGTTCTGTGGATATACATAACAGCCAGAATATTTATAAAAGTTTACCCTCAATTAAATTTACACATTTTTATTTTGTTTTTTCTCAAAGAAAATATTTATATTTGAAAGCAAACTACCTTATTGTATAAAACTACTTCACCTCAAAACCTCAGTTAGTATTAACATAAAAGTAAAAGATTCATGCTAAGCAAATTATTGAGAATGAAAGAAAAATGATTAATAAATTAGAAGCTGCAAAATATTGATACAGTGCATGACATTTGACCTATGTACTAAACATATAGTCAATGGACATACATGTTGCGGATGTTGAGGTGATGACTGTTGCATCAGAGATGCATCAATGATCTGTTGGGCCTGTTGCAACACAACCTGAGCATCCACAGGCAAATCAGAGGTGTAGTATACCTATAAATAAATTATTCTTTAGCGCTGAACACTTCGTAAAGTGATCCTTTTAGTGTTTGTATAACTCATTGAAAATGTTAAATAATTGTCTAAATACTAATAAATTTGGAGAAATGATTTATGAATATCTAAATATTAGTTATTTCATAAAACTCATTTAAAATCAAAGGTTTTTAATATTGTTTTTTATATTTGGTATCATAATAAAATATTTTACTTTCAACTTCACTATTTACTAAAAAAAAACAAGTTTTAATTAAATTAAAGTTAAATGATGTATCAACCAACAGATGTCAATAGTTTTATTGTAAATTACTATGCATGTAGTATATTTTTATTTTACTTTTTGTCTACTAAAGTCATCAGTTAGAAAAGCATGTTATAAATAAATCAAAAATCATTAGCTTAGGTTGTATAAATGTAAAAAAAAACTAATTGCAGGTCAAAATAAAATAAAAACCTCTTCAAATCAAGACTTAAACCTCATAAACAAAGGATTTACATCCATTTTACCATGAAATTGTACTGCCATAACACTTATATAAAAAAGTACTGTTATCTCAAGATTTTCTGAGAATGAAAGTGAGGAAACTATATTTTTGTACATGTTCCTTGACATGGAAACTCATCATTATGTTAATGCCTTATTTTTCCACAAAATTACAATATATACAATGATTAAAATAAATAACATTTGCTTTTAACAGGAAGTTATGTTATGTTTATCAATTTTACATTTTTGTTGATAATCTTTAACCATACAAATTATCTAAATAGATATAACTTGTGTTGGTATTTTTTAGTTGCTTAATAAATAGTATATCCTATCTGTATATTCTATCTTCATAACTGAATTTTTAATGATTGTAGACATGCTTATGAACTTACAAATTTAATAAATACCAAAAAGTAAATACGAATAAAAAAGAAACTTGTGTATTTGTTTGTGTTTCATTACAATTGCTATGGAATCATTTGTTTTCTATTACATTTGTTTTACAATATTCTAAGAATGTTATTTGTGTGTATGGTAGAAAGATGTTTAATGTGTAATTAACTGTCACTCGGAGTTCATTGCTTAAGCAGTTCTTACTGTGAATAACTCATACTAAATAACCATTAAGGGATATCCTTAGTAGCCATTTAACAATTGAATGGCATTTAATCATTTTACAGTTTCTAATGAAAATTGAATTATATTCATCCACAATAATTATTATGACTTATAATTAAACTTACCTGATGTCTATGCAAAGTTTGTTGTTGCTGATTTTGTTGTTGTTGCTGGTTTTGTTGTTGTTGTTGGGGTTGGAATTCTGTCCTGGTGGGTTGTTGGGGTTCATGACGTATAATATATTGCTGTTGATAAGGCAATCCATCTCCAACAACTAGTTGAGGTTGGACACCTTCACTCACTATTATATCACTAGATGTGTCCGCTTGTTGCACTACAACCTTATGAGGCAAATAATTTTTTGTTAAATTATAGTAATATTAAAATAGGTACAGGGTTCAAGGACCGCTGGTTAATACTTCAATCCTAAGTAACAACTGCTTTTAATAAGATGTACACATATCTGTGTAATAAAAGGCACACCCACTGTTTTATACATAATTCCTATTAATTTAAGCAATAATCATATCTATAAATAAAGTTTATTTTTCAGACTTGTTTTTACTAGAGTTGCATTTGTACTTACTTGCTGTTGACCATACTGCTGGTCTTCTTGGTTAACAATGATTCCATCCAAACATATATTAGGACAATATCTTTGTAAATCCTCAAGTGTCAGTGAAGGTCCTTGCCCAACTATTTGATAATATTGAGCCATTGCAAATACTTAGCCTGAAATTGTTTTGTCACTTTTATGTATCATATTTATTTCGCAAGTATATGTTTTACGCGTGTTATAATTGTCGTTTATTTGTTTAAATCCCGTTAATGTAGTTTAAAAAAAAAACAAGTTATAACTAGACATATAAGTTCAATATTTCTCGAGTGGTATCATTTGTTTACAAAATGTTAGCCCTAAATCATAACTAACAGTATGTGTTTTAATGACTTCAAGTTATTGATTACATTTATTTTGGAACACCTAAACCTAAACACAATTGGGTTTATACATTTTGACGATTAACCATTTCATTGACAGATATTTCATACACCCTGAACTGTACATACAAGAACAGCAGCAATGACTTCGTGGATCGCGCGGACATCCCAACTATGGCGACGATACAAAAATCCATCCACTATCACAATTTTTTAACATTTACTAAATTGCACCACTAACTAACTAAATACAATAGATAGCACAAAAATCGCCTCTCGAACCGTTTAAAGAGACAGAATGAAATGGCTTCGATTCTTTTGATCCAACCTAAATCCTATTCAAGGTGATATTTTAACAAGGGGTAGAGAAACTTTATCTATCAGCTTCTTACCAATATTAACTAGGGACATTTTAAATGCCATATATATACAGTAAAATATAACTTTTAGCATCAAAATGCTAAAATTTTAACTCAAACGCCAAATCTAGAAGCAATTTACATTATGGCGTGTGTGTCACTTTTTTTTAATTGTACGTTTTTTTATCTGTGTTGCTACTTGAACTGGTACGAAATCATACGAAACTGATAATTATTTTGTAATCTGTTACCTATGTTTTTGTTGTCGAAATAGAGAAATTAGGATATTTGTTCTAACATGCATTTAAATGATTAAACCAAGGTATAAACATTATTCATTTGCATTTTTTAGTTTGTGACTAGTTTCCGTAATCCCCAAAATACATAAGAAACAAAATACTATTTTTTTTCAATAAAAGCTATTGCATGGTCATAATTTGTTTCCATGAGAAGCTGTATTCAAGAAGCTTCGAAACATTGTTAAATACTTTATTTTACATTGAGGAAGAATCCATTATCAACTCGCCCTTATTCCTTACGGAGGGTCGGCACAGTATGTGAATTGATACGAAATCACCAATTTATGCCAAAATATTAAATGACATTTTTTTAATGTCGAATATAAAATAGTGCTTTTTATTAATCTGTGCCGGTTTTATACTGCAACCATAGATAAAAAACTATACTGCAAAGAAAAACCGTACCCATGTTTATTCAATTTCGAACGAAATTTATTTTCTTATATTAACGATAGTGCTTGTTATATTATTAAAATCACGTTATTGCGGCGTGCGGATCTGATAATTACGTATAATAACACTTACGGTATTAAGTTAAAAGGGTTTTGTGGAATTGATTTCAGATTTTTTATTTACTTGATGACATTTTGTTGCCGAAGTCATTCTTTCGTGCAGTGCAAATGGATGATACAGTAGTTTCTCCAGGTATTTAGAATCATCTTAAACTATTTAATTTTAAAATAAATAGTGGAATATTTTTGACATATACTATACATGATTTTAAGGTAACAAAATGGGCGATTCAGCATCAGAAAGCGATTCCAGTTCCCTCGATGGCGTAGCAATGCTCCCTCCCAGTAATGTGTCTCGCGATCAGCTGCAGAAGAGAATTGAGTCCTTGCAACAGCAAAATAGGTGATTATTATAGCTTATATAAAATTTTTGCTTTTTATTTTCGTAAGCAAACTGACCATTATTCACCAAAATTGAAAATCTAGTTCATAAAGAATATATAAAAAATGCAATAATCCAACAAGACAAAAAGAAATGATATTTACATAATGGGTTTATAAAATATAAAATGGTGGTATTTAAATTCATGTGATAAATTCAGGTTTTCAAGCTATTTATTTTTATTATATTATTTATTTAAGATTAAAATTAGGTTTAGTAAAAATTAGATTTGTTACATGTTTGCATTCATAAAGAATTTATGTTAATGTTAAGTAATTCTGGTTTAAACTTTAGTTTTCTATGTTTATTTTATTTTCAGAGTATTAAAAGTGGAACTTGATACATATAAACTGCATGTGAAGGCCTTGCAGGAAGAAAATCGGGCTTTAAGACAGGCTTCAGTATCTATTGTAAGTCATCTGATATTCCTTTAAAATCATTAATAGTAAAAACTTTATTCTAATTGCCTGAACATTTAATTTTTACTTTATTTATACTATCTAATATAGCAGTGATTCTGTGCTCTAAACATTCCAAGATGCTTTAGTCAATGTGTGTGCTAAATGTTTTTTTTTAAATGATTTGCTTTTTACAGCAAGCAAAGGCAGAACAGGAAAAGGAATATATTTCTAATACACTTTTGAAGAAAATTCAAGCTTTGAAAAAAGAAAAAGAGACATTGGCTCATCATTATGAAAGGGAAGAAGAGTGTCTTACTAATGATTTGTCCAGGAAACTGAATCAAGTATGAATTATATCTAATTTATTGACTCTAAAATGCTCAATTTTTTCAAATGATATCACCATATAACATTTTCTTCTACAACCAATTAAAGTTAAATTCAATATAATAACGTGTTAAAGTTTTAACCATTTGTAACTTAAAATAAAAATAATCATATAAAGTTTCATTTTTAATTCTCAACTTTTTTTAGTTGCATCAAGAGAAATGTCGCTTAGAACTTACATTGGAACAAGAACAGGAATGTCTGGTCAATAAATTGATGCGTAAAATCGAGAAATTGGAAGCTGAAACTTTAGCTAAGCAAACTAATTTAGAGAGACTTCGTAGGGAAAAGGTAAAAATCTTTAATTTTATTCATAGATATTTCAGGTTAAGCTTTCATACCTATTTAAAAAAAAACTCAATTTTTTGTATTGAATTTGACAAAATCCAAATTCTAATATAAATGTTCTTGTATCATCATCATTTTCCTTTAGTCATAGTCAGTGGAACGGGATTTTGTCCTCCACATAACTACCATACATTGTCTCAGTCATCACTCCTTTCACACAATACATCCATCTCTTTCTATGTCTACCTCTACCAATGTACCCGTCCACACTCATAACTAACATTCTCCTTGTTACAAGCGATTCATCCCTCGTCATAACATGAATACATGTTCTTGTATATGTGTAGTATCAATCGTAATATATATTTTTTTAGGTAGAGCTTGAAAACACATTGGAACAAGAGCAGGAGGCTTTAGTTAACAGGCTTTGGAAGCGGATGGATAAACTGGAGGCCGAGAAGCGTTCATTGCAAATAAGACTGGACCAGCCTGTTTCCGATCCCGCCAGCCCTAGGTGAATTTGTTGTCAGAATTTATTTATTGCTTATAATAACACAGTCATAGTTTTATTAAATAACATGTCTTTGTCTTTGGTCCAATTATGTCTATTTGAATGATTTTTCTCTTTAAAAAATTGGATGCCTTGAATACTAGTGTAGTAATTATTTATTTAAAATTTCCATGCTTTTGTATGCATTTTAATGTTGTATGAAATTTGGAATAAAACAATGAATGGTTCTTTCTGCCAGGGACATTAGTAATGGCGACACAGCTTCTAATCTAAGTAACCACATTCAAACACTGCGCTCCGAAGTTGTCAAATTAAGGTAAGATAATTTATGTTACTATTATAAAGAGGGATAATTTGTGTTTTTATGTTTTTAAAGAATGAACTCTAAAACTGCTTAGCGGAATTCAAAAATTCGTTCATAATTAGAAAGTTACGTTATCAAAGAGTAACATAGGCATTTACTACTAGAATTTTTTTTGGTTACCTTGCGGGCAATGTCGCGAGCAGAGACTGTATATTTTATATACATAATATGTACTTAAAATGTTTGTTTTTTAATTCAAATGATTATTATTTTAAAAACATAGGGATTCATTTTTATGATTTTCATAAATATTATTTAGTAAGGTTTTGTGTTCTATGATCTCAGGTGTGGTCTTACCCGGTATGTATACAGATAAATTAAACCAGTTTAAAATACTAATGTTCATTTTTTGCACAGAAACCAATTAGCAGTATCGCAGAATGAAAACAAGGAAAAAATGCATCGTTTTGCACTTGAAGAGAAATATATACGAGACGAGAATGTTCGTTTGCAGCGAAAACTTCAACAGGAGGTGAGAATATGTTAAGAAATAGAAGAATAAGTGGTTGCAATGATTATCTCATTTTGTTTTGTATTTAAGAAAATAATATAAAATCTGTGGAACATATTAATTTATATAAATCTATTACAGGTGGAGCGACGTGAGGCTTTGTGCCGACATCTCTCTGAGAGTGAATCTTCATTGGAAATGGAAGAGGAGAGACAATTTAATGAAGCCATGGGCGTAAGTATTTTATTGTCATATAAAATTTACATACACATTCATTCATGGATGCTACAAACAATATACTTTTACTAATACTACTAATGTGAAAGTTTGGATGGATGAGTGCATGGATGTTTAGAGTTTATAGCTTAAACTACTGTATGACTGAATCCCGTCAGTCATCAGACATAGTTCTATATCTTTAACGGCTAAATACTGAAAAACATTTCAATACGTGGAATCTTAAATGATAAGACTATCCTTAAATTAAATGGTCATTAAAATTTTAAAGTAGGACAGATTGTGAGCAGCACTTATAAATCGAAGTGTTCAAGGTTTGTTTCAGTATTTGGCCGTTTTGTATGAAAATGTGTTAATTGTAGCCCCAGCAGTAGCGGAGTTAAGGGGTAAATAGGTTATCATGGTATAGGTTTGTTAAACGGAGGTAAGAATCACATGTAACAAGAACAACTTCAGTTATGAGTAAGTTCACCGGTAGAGGTAGACATAGAAAGAGAGAGATTGTATGATATGATCAAGAAGGAAGTGATTGAGATGACTGAATATAAACGTGGAATACAAAAGCGAGGTGGCCGGGAGTAGGGATGAAGAGGGGAAGATGTTTGTATGTGAGTGTTGTCGCAAGGCGCGGTCGCGCAGCGTGTCGTCGCCGGGCGGGTCGCGGCCGCTGTCGCCGTACTCGCCGCTGCTGCCCAGCGCCGGCCTGCCCATCGCCAGGCACAATATACACTTCAACTCACAGGTCACTCATATGAACATACTTACAGCGCTCACACCTTTGCTAAACTAACGCATGATTGTTTCGCAGCATTTTCAACTTTTTAAGGCATAAATAAAAGTAGTGTGCACACCTTCATATAAGCTCGTAGAAATGAAAGCGATACTAAACGGTTGTGCGATAATTTAGTCAAAGGTGTGCGCGATCTTAATCTATACATCTTTACTAAAATAATGAAGCGTAAACACACACTTCTTACTTTTGAAGGATGTTAGCAATGATAGTATATTTTTGTTCCTTTTTTTAATAAAAAAAAACTTTGCACTTACGACACGCTTTACGCTACACAGTACCACGCTATTATATTTGGGGATAAAAAGTTGAAAAAAGCCAGATCGCCGCAGTAACAGTAATTGTAATGTCAAAGGCTTTCGTTGTCATTTGTGTATTAGAATTTTGATATTTGCATTAGTTTTACAAATATAAATAAAAAGGTAATGTTGCTATAATTTCATGCGAATGAAGCCGCACGGAAACAGCTAATGTAAACTTGTTTCTTTGTACTTCAACTTTAAAGACTTGTACTTGTAGCCATTAATATAATTGTAACAGCGTAATTGTCTTCATTACTCCAGACAGAATGGATTGCTTTTCTAATATGTCTGAATAACATTGACAGACATAGGGACGGGACGTGTCTTCCAATTATCTAGTGTTGTTCGATTCCAGCATGGTACGGATTATTAACACTATGTAATTTATGTGTGCAGGCGCGCCGCGGTACCAGCGAGCGGTTCGTGAAGCCGGCAGTGCCGGGCGCGTCGCTGCTGTGCCGCGCCGGTCTGGAGCAGCCCCCCGCGCCCCCATTGCCCGCCGCGCCCCCCGCGCTCCCACCGCACACCCCCCGCGCCTCCACCCCCCACTCGCCCCTCGAGCAGCCCGCCAGCCCCATGGACACCTCCTCCAAGGACTAACCACGCGATGACATTCTTTACTATTTATGCTGAATTCATTTGTTATTTAAAAAAAAAATCGCCATTTGCTGCCAGTTGCAAATAGGTAATCGATAATATCTGCTGAAATTACGATTAAAAAAAACACCTATTGCAGCCAGTTGTAAAAAGGTAATCGACAAATCGACAATATCTGCTGAAATTACGATTTTTGTTATAGTTAGGTCATCGATTCCAGATGTGATTGCTGTGACCCGAACAATGCTTTGAGCCTAAATTGATTTAAGATATGCGATAGGCTTCGCGATTTTTTTGTGCAATAGCATTTATTGCTTTAAATTTGCAATTTATTAACTTATTAACCTTTCCAATTTTTGATCTATGCTAAAAAAACATTTCTCGCATTATTTTCTATTGTTATTTATTTAGTAAAAATACCATTAAAATGTATAATTTGAGTTACAAATGTAAATGTACTGAATACAGAAGTTTGTTTTAACTGCTTACCAGCGTTACGTAAGAGGCTTTAAAGCTATCAACATTAATGAGCCATCTAACATAGACTTTGCAACTGATTTTAATTTTTATTCTTAGACTTATTAACGATATTAATAAATTGCTAGATTGTCAATCGAGTTCTTATGCCAAAACTTTACAATACCTGACTTTTAAATAGAATCTTGTAATCAAACGCTTTTAATTATTTCTCGATTTAACTAAAAAATTATGAAAAACATTATTATAATTTTAACAGAAATGTTTTTAAATGACTTTTTTTTTAATAAAACTGGAAAATAACTTATATTTGTACTACGAGTTAGTATTTTTTGGTTATGAAGGTTAATAATTACGTTCACGTGGAAATTGTTTCTCTGTAAAGAAAGATTTTTTTTGATAAAAATGAAAACCGACGAAAAATGTACGTCACTAATACTACGCGTGTAAAGTCAGCTACACAAAGGTGTAAACATTTACGAAGGTACAAAAACTTGTATATGCCTTATGTTTCAAAAATATTCGTGCACGTATCCGTTTTCTTTCAACCACGAATAAATGATATTGACAAAATATGGATAAGTAATATTTAAACCAAAGGTCTGTTCAATGTTTTGTAAATGTGTACAGATTTATGTAGCTGACTGTACAATTGATATGAACAAACATCTGATGTTAATTTTGTACCACATTGGGGGAAAATTTGACTTGAGAATTTTCCATCTGTTGAAAAACAATTTACAAGAATAAAAAATCTTGTCAGCATAACCAGAAATATTAAATCTTCTTCTTATTGCATAAAAGTATGGAATATCTGTATGTACATTAGAAAGTGATGTAATAAAGAAACCAACTGAATCGCTACAGGCTAAGGTTTTTATATTGTTGGTTAGGTTATGCATGTTAATAATTGTATTGAAAATAATAATGACATGTGTATACCATGTCTTTTAAAAGTTAAATGAAATTGTTGAACAATTGTTCTTAACTTTTTTGATTCGTTTTCGGACAAGACATTTAACATCGGCATAATAATCCTATTTACCGATTTAGAGATAAAAAAAAGATTTGAGTATCATATAGACGAGCTCAAAAATAAATCGAAAGTAAATTAAGGTGATTAATAATAATTATGGTTATACATTATTATTGTCCTCGCTGTGAACAGCTAAAGATTTTCTAGTATAGTATATAGTGATTTGTAATATAACTGCGAAATCGTTGGATTATGAAATATACGTCCTGGATATACGCTCACTGCCCTAGCGACTGCTGACTCCCTTTTGAGCAACGCAAAGGCTTGCAATTCTGCTAATTTTGATAAATACGCTTGTGGGGAGTTCGCAAGTCCATTTGACATTTAATCGCACTGCAACCGAGTTGAATGCAGCATATTACTGTTATTTATGTTGCCAGTAAATTAATATTTACTGGTAATGCGTTATGTTTTAATTCGTTATCGTAACGCATTTATTTATATAAGATGGATATTTTCTATGTGTTACATAAACATTAGGTTATTTGTCTTACACCTGATGTGATTGAGTACGATATATAGCTTAGATACGATGGTAACCATTTTGGCTTTGATAAAATGGCAGTGGGTTTTGGCTGTGTATAAAATTCACTTGTGAATAAGGGTTGTAGGTAAAAGATTGTATTGGATACTGGGCGTGTAAACTGCTACTTGTTAGTGTCGGTGTATGATATATTTTTTTTTCGTATGTTTTGTTGTGCTCTCAAGAGCGTGTTTGTTGTGTTCGGTGGACACTCGCGGGGTAGAGCCTCATTGCCTACTGACTCTATTCAACTGTGCAAATTTTCACTTAAACGTTTTATTTTTCAATGTTAATAAAGAAAATATATGCATTAATATTATACTGTGTTTGAATATACCTTCCCTATTCCTTATCAGATATTTCTCTAATTTTATAAAGTTCCAAGTAAACTACAAGTTAAATGACATGCTATCTGTACCACAATATGAGTATAAAGAATAAATTGGCTTTGTTTATCAATCTGAGAGTTTCGACTACATAACTCATGAGATCAGCTTTTCAAGTGAGCTCATATAATGGCCTTCTCGTTGGAAAATTTCCGATATTGTTAGAAGCCGTTTTAGGGTTATCCTTCATAACTATTAAGTCAGCACTCACGGGCACGGTAGAAAGCAGTAATTTTAATTCAATTGACACTAAATATGTTATTTGTATATTATTTTTAATTAAAAAATAATTTGACATTAAAATTAGATGTTAACGAATTTTCGACCACATAATAAACTTACAGATCATTCGTTCAAATGTGGCACTAATCCATATTCATTCGCTTAGAAGTAGAGTAGTATTATTGTCCACTAATTGTCATAACTCGGCAAAAAATGCGCACAGTATAGGAAAGGATACAAAATAAATATATTGATAACATTGGTCGGCGGCATAGCCTCTGTTGCTGATTTTTGTCGCCATTCGGCACCTTTAATGGTCAGAAATAATCGTGGTTTACACACGCGTCATAAACCTAAGCAAACCGGAGACAGTCAGGACGACGGTGTTTACCTTGGTCGCAGGCGCTGTTGGCTGTTCGCTGCTAGGGTTACAGGTAACACGATTTGCATAATGCCTCCCACGATGATTTTTTTAAACTGAAATATTTTATGATCGACAAACTATGGACTGACCAAAGTAGCCGATTCACCAAGTATTGCTAAAGTGGACAACTACGAATAAATAGTTTTAGCATAAAACATTATGTTGATTTCTTTATATAACAGTTTCCTGCGTCTCTGTCCGCGTAGAACCAAAAAAAAAAAGTAAGTAACTTATGCATTCTTTCTGACTATCTTCTAAATCTATGCCCAATTTTATCGAGATCCATTCAGCAATTAACTACAAACTAACAAACATCCATCTATCCATCTAATTTTTCGCAGTTATGCATAATATTAGATTAGATAGATATGGGATGGGTCTTGTAGGCATGTTAACATGTTAATATTCAGTATATCCCTACATTACAAAATTAAAAAAGATATATATAATTTGATATGTACATGTTTTATGTACCCCTACTTCATACCAAGACTCGCGTTAACAATTTAAATAAAGATCATGTGAACGTATTCAAAGTGAAGCGAGTTTGAAATTTAGATTCAAATAGAAACGCAAAGAGCAGCCCGAAAGGCGACAGTCGTAAAATGTAATTGTTTGCTAACCACGAATAGTTGGCGTAGCACTATTGATCCTTCCAATAATTATCGAACACGTTTCATGTCACCATGTTTAAGCGCGTGTTTAAACACGAAAGTGGACGAGCGACGGCGACGCGACGAGCCCGGCTTGTTTATAAGTTTACGTACGGAATCGTAAAGTCGAGGTAGGCAGTAGGTAGAGCTAACAGAAAATATGAGACGGCGGACAAGACGACTGGACGGCGCGAAAGCATTTTTAGTATACAGTATTAGTTTCGGGTCCTGTATATGCACATTTTTAAACTTGTAGCTTTTATCATAATATTCAAGCTTTAAACGTTATTGCGGTAGACGATTACCCGTAATACAAAGTACAGAGAATTGAACGCGGAACTTTAAATTTATGTCAAAACATAAGACGAGCGCGCAACTACTTACTTAATGTGTACAATAAATCTTGTTTCATTCTCACTAATCTCGTCAGTGTGTTGTTTTTGATTTTGGTTGTGACACGAGATGATGTCACGATTTAAGCAACGTTTTGATGCTGTACCTATACACCCGGATGCAAAATAATTCGTCACGAATTACTACACTTAGGCCAATTAGATTCTTTTGTTGCATAATAGAGTTTTCATTATTGATCAATAGAATTAACTTTAACAGTTATGAAAAATGTATGACCATCACAAATAAAAACCCGCCGTGATTATAGAGTAGACGGGTGGAGTAAAGGAAACTTATATTTTACTAAAAATAAAATAACTACAGATTATAAAACGTTTGCACGAAGCGGTGTAAATGTTTCGCTTCTAGTGTATTAAATGTTCCCGGGGCCCCTAAAATAACTAAATTAATGAAAAAAGGTTAAATCTTGAGAGTTTGTACAAAATATAGGTGGTAAACGTTGATTTTCTATCAAGTAAATTCGAAACCGCTATCTTTAGCGAGTCGTTAACGCTTCGACAAACGGCTGTAAAACATTCGGCGCAATTTGAACACCGCGAAGGCAAGACTGTTGCCACTCAAACATACTTTATAGATTTAATTGTAAAAGTAATTACTTTTTCTCACGTACGCTTTGCGGTTAACAGGTGATACCGTTCATGCAAAACCAATCGATGTTAAGATAACGGCCGTTTGTTAAAATCATACCACTAAGCTAATCGTAGCATCTAGTAATTGTATATCTCTCTTGACACGTACGTGATAGAATAAAATCGTTAATTCATTATGCAAATACTGAAAATGACACTTAAAAATAGAAATGGAACATTTGATTCGATTTCTTTTGCTTTTTATTATTTTTTTACGAAATTTACCATGATAGCAAAGATTAAAAATGACGAGAAAGTACAAAATAAAGCTACTTTTATTACAAACAATCTAAAAGATATCGTGAGTCAGCAGAGAGCGTACCTAGAGCACACACTCGATGGTTTTAGTTCAAGTTAAAACTAATATTTGTTAACAAACAAAGTTGGTGTGAGCGTAGTCTAGACAAAGATATCTAGCAATGTATTTGTTATATGAAAATATTCATTCCGGCTGTATTAGTTGTCAATAGGATCACTATTATGTATATTCAGGTTAGTCGATTGTTCACAAAGTTACTTCTAAAGAAGGGTACTCTGAATTGATTATTACCGCAAGAACCTGACCTTTCTATAAGATAAGGAAAGAAGCAAGTAGTTTAAAAAATGTTTTATCTTTGCCCTTATCCTTTTTAATGGTGTGATAATTAAGATTAAAAGCAATGGGATCTTCTTTTTTTTTCATTTTTTATCCGTAGAGGCAGGTCGGACTTGATGGTTTTAAAAAAACCTAGAAATGTATGTAATGTATTTTTATTCTAAATATTAATAGTGTCGTGTATAAAGCACACAGTGATGATTTTTTTTTTAATTCTAGCTAGATCATGACTAAATGTAAAACAAATCAAGATTCATGCGAATTACAAACATCAAAGTACAATATTTCATACAAAGTTCTTACTTCACATATCTTAACCATAAATGATGTCTTACTCATAAGCGTCGGGTAATCCTCTAAGCCGTTATTATGTATTCAATCCGAAGACAGATATGGTGCGAGATAACGAGGCTAAATAGTATTTACGCTAAGGTGTTAATTTCAGGAGTTTAGAGTAGCGTGAATTTTATTTATATGAAAAGTTAATTCATGCCCTGCTAGCGCGTAGTGTTTAAACGGCGGAGTTAGCATGGGGCTCCGAATAAACAGAGTTGCTTGTAAGTACGCGCGTGTTCCCTCGACGCAGCGGTACAGCTGTCCTCCGTGCTCGCAGCTCTGACCATCTTACGATTCAACACTTTTCTTTTGACACCTTACATTTGCACCTTGGAATTTAAACTTCGACATTATATTAGTGCGAAAAACGTGCCCGTCGGTAACATGGTCTGATCTGAAATCTTTTTTCTTTTAATATTTTTGATACTATTTATAATTTTAAATAAAGTTTTTCTTATTTGATCTTTATATAAGAAAACTACATACGCTTAGGTACAAACAGCATCCGCAACGCGGGTCCGATGTTGATCTAGAGTAATGTTTTGTACAAACAAACGAATTAAATGAAATTGGGGTCCGGTAGTTTCTAAGAAAGGACAGGCAAGTTTAAATAAGCCGTGTATGAAAAGTTTGTACAAACTCCTTTGAACATCGTTATGGATGCTTATTTACTTTGAATATTTTCAAGATATACTTATGGAATACTAATAACTATTCCTAAAGATATATTGGAAATTCCTGTATTCCCGCTGATTCAGTTGTTGTTTTGTTAAATGTGTGGTAGGCATACCAATGTTCTAAGCAGTAAATTAATAATTTAAGTTACAATTCTTATCACTGTCTGTGTGTCTTATCACATTATTTTTCATTCAATTTCTGATATTATCATATAGAACCTAGCGAAGTTCATTTGCGAACAAGGAAATGAGAATAAACCGGTTAGAATTTTTTTATCTTGCGATCATTTGACATACATAGGATGCCTAGAAAATAATTCTTTAGCTTATGTGCAAGTTGTACGTCTGTAACGTTCTGTTATAACGGTCGTGTGTTTAAAAATGAAACGTTTCTGTGGAGAGCATTGAGCCCGGTCGTTGTTTGAGGTTTCCTTTAGCAATTAGCACCCGGCCGGCCGGCGGACCGTAACTGGGTGAGGCGATGGAATGCTGACTCCGTGCTGGCGGCTGCCACTGCCTACTCCAAGATAGTGTCGATAGTGCGCGGCCCCTTGTGAAAGCTACCTATGTTTTATCGGCGAATAGCACAATAACATCGATGCGCTGATTATATCTACATCTTGTTTTTATGGAACTGTTCACTTTATGGCGACTTGTATTATTTTCTTGTATCAAAATATCTGATATCATAAAACTTTTATTTTACATTAAAAATATGATAGTTATGACATTAGAAAAGACTTGTAAAAAAGCAGAGGTTTATACTATTTATTCAAATATGAATTAAACAAATGGGTAGCTAGGTACAATATAGAGATTGATAGGTCAATCTTTACATTACAACAAGAAAAAAGTTGACAATATTACCTTTTTTAAAATAATTGTCAGAGTCAAATAGTTTTTCAAATATCTACTAT
Organism: Papilio polytes; assembly: GCF_000836215.1. NCBI lineage: Eukaryota > Metazoa > Arthropoda > Insecta > Lepidoptera > Papilionidae > Papilio > Papilio polytes. The sequence goes on from NW_013526359.1 coordinate 1,111,891, forward strand.
AGATCCAAATTCATAGACTGTATTCTAGATGCAATGCAGATTTTATACAGAGTTATGCAGCCATTTTGGACTTATCATCTAACATCTAACATCTAACCATCATTCATCCATTCAAACTTTCGCATTTACGATATTAGTAAAAGGTAAGAATGGTTCATTAATTTTACCTTTAACGTAAGGTAATTTAAGTTTTGTAACTTGAAACTACTACTACTTACTACTTTACTAAACCTCAATTAAAACGTACATTTAGGCTTTAAGATTTTTTTAACTCCGAATATGTAAATTCTTATCAGTGATACCCTGACCACCTGTGAGTTGTTATAATAATCATAACAACATTATTAATTTTAAACTAGAATAGAAAGACTGATAAAGGCTGTGATATACAAATAAGATATATGTAATTTAGATTTAGAAACTCTGTAAACTTTTTTGAAAATAAAAACATCATAACGTGTTATAATGAACAGGAACAATGTTTCATAATTATACCAAAGCTTTGGTATGAACATAGTGTTTGCTCGTTTGTCACCTCGTATTATAAAAAAAAAAAAGTGTAATCTAACTACACTAATATCTTTTTAATTGATATGTCTTTACATTAATATTGCTGAATGTAAAACAATATTTTATTATCTAAATGTAAGTAATATTACAATTGTATTATCAGCAAAGATACGATTTTTTTTATTAACTTTAGTTCATTATTTTTTGAAAGTAAACGAAGTATACTAAAAATTAAAATTAATGGAATAATTTGAAAGCGCAATCCGTGCGACAGGCTGCGCAGGATTGTCGCGGTAGCGGGCAGGCGGCGCCACCAATCCCTCGCTTTGTCAATACGCTAGAGGCGGAGCCTTATCGACGTGCCCGTGGAAATCTTCAGCACAATTGAAAACATTAAAATAAACCTTACTCTCATAACGATAAAGTTTACAATCGTCTAATCTACGATTATCAAACGATTCAATTAAATAGTGTTATTCAAACTCTATGATATAGTGGTAGAGTTGGTTTTGCAATGACGAAAGTTACTAATGGTGGGTTTGTTATTTTGTGTATATGTTAATGAAGTGTGGTGCGGTCGAGTTTGTGGTAGTTGCTCATGCAGTAGGCACGCCTGCACAGATTTGCTGCTATGTTATAAAATTATCATACAAAATATAAACTATACTGTTTTGACATTTCATTTGTTATTTTTGTGTAAAAATGTGTCTTACAATGTGTCTTGTGTTGTGAACTTAAGTTGGGTTTAATTTTTTTTAAGTGTAAACATAAAAAGGATATAAGGAAATTATAAGCGGTAAGTCTAAGTAACATGTACATTTATTAGACATATCATTGTTCTGCGAATATAGTTTTAAAATTATAAAGTTAAGGATTACATGCTATATTTAAAACTGACGGATTGGAAAAACTGATTTTCATTATCTTAATGAAAATAGTCTTCGAAGAATGCGCTGGCGCATCACCACTAACATTTAACTTATTCATAGGCATGGTCGAGTTATGTATAGTTAAAAGGAAATAAACTATTATATAGATGTAAATTAAGCAAAGTTTTTTTGGTAAAACTAGTTTGTAATCAGTAAAAAAGGACAAATCTTTTCTTCTGTACAATTTTGAAGTATTGTCAGCCGTCATTTATCTTATTTCAACAAGTTATACTTATGTACGTAAATAATATTTGTATAATTTGCAGTAATATAGCGTAAAGTTATAAAGAGGAAAAGGGACCAAAATAAGATCACTCAAAATTTCTAAGTTATTGTATTTAAATACGTAAATAGTCAGTAATTAAACATTTCAAAGTATGTACCAAAGTTTTACTTTGACTTAAAACAGTAACATATCATGGCTAAAACAATAATGCATACGTTGCAAATAAAATTAATTTGCACATACCAATGCCTTTACCAGTTTTAACGACTGCAGTTCAGTATAATAAAATGAATAAATCGTAAACACATTTATTATTGGTACTAAGTTCGATTTATCATCTCAGCCCAGTTTTATAGGCGAGTTATTAATGTATAAAGGAAGTTATCGCTGTATGCATTGTGCGCCGGCGCAGTCAGCGGGCACCGGGCATTGTGCCGGCGCAGATAAGACAATGTAAGCGCAGCGCGGCCTGCGCCGGCGCAGCCGCACAAAGCGGCGGACCTTCCGTCATCGGCCTGCCAGGCCTATCGGCGCGTCCGCCTCGCCACAAAGCCCCACAATAAACTTTTACAACTCACATAAAACCCTGACTTTTTAACCCGAGTTATTTGAATTAATATCAATTCGGAGTTTCTCAATGGGCTTTACTCGTCAAACTCTAAAGTTTTATGACAACCTCAAAACTGTGGAATAAAATTTAATTGAAATGTAGAACCCAAAAAAATTGATTGCGGTTATCAGCTTCCGAATTTGAATATTTACATAAAATATTTTCAGAGGTATAAAAGTGAGTCCACTAGATTTGGGCATCTAACGCGTTTATGTCTTTTGTATGAAAGAGAAATGTCAACGAAATTGTAGAAGTCTCATTACATATCGAATGGCTTTTCGGGTTATACTTGTAAAGCCATGAATCAATTGAACACGCGCATGAAATCGTATTTGGCATATGTACCGAATGGGAAATCCTCCTTAAGCATAACAGGTTTAATTCTTAATGTGTGAATATATGAAAATTTAAATTTAATTTTTATTTGTAAAGACAAACTTTATTGATCGTGCGTTGTGGTTGTTTGATTTTTGTCTATTGTTTGATTAACATATCAAGGCTGACGGTCGTATACACGCCGAGTGATAATAAAAATTCAAGTTTGAAACGTCGATGACGCAAGACCATTAAAAATACTTACTTGAGTTTTCGGCATCGTTCCATTTGCATAGCCTCCTCGGCCTTCATTACGCAGCCGTTCTGCAAACTTTGAAATTGGAAAAGCTAACACGAGCTATATTGTTTCAATGGTTTCAATTTCGGCCGAGTCGGTCTTGCATTTGATAATTAGCACCTCTCGGCTCGCATCGCTACATACCTACGGCCGCGGCTGCGGGACAATTGGCCCGATACAACGCGCACATAGCGTCTGCTTTATCGAAGTGAGTGCCATAAACCTTCGATGGGCGATGGCTGCTCCTTTCGTTGCAGCCGTCCAAGCTCGTTGTTATCTTTAATATTTTATAGGGATCAGTAAAACGACGGCACTGCAAAGCGATTAAGCGACATTCCACGTGTCCGTCGACACGAGTCGTTTTCGATGTTGGGAGCGCGGGGAAGAGGTGCCGGGGATGCTGCGCCGTCGATCGCGCGCCGACGTAATTTCACGTCCCTAATTAAAAGGCGATAAATATTTACGAGTGCGTCCGCTCGCTTTTGTATATTTTGTTGAGATCCGCATACAGAGTTAGATACGACGTCGAGACCTCGGCTCGCACACCATATTTAACTTCACCATTAAAAAGAAAATGTTCGCAATTCATCTATACGACTCGACTTTAATATTTATACCTCATGGAGTCGTAAAACGATGAATAATGACGATGCAGACGAGTGGGCTAGTGCTGTAATTACTTGCCTTTATACACATGCTGGTACTCGCCTTGACGCTAGTGCAGAGTGCTTTCTTGTTGTTTAAAGCTTACTCGAATCTATTGCGGCTGTGCTTTAAGAATCTTCGCTGCTATTCTTAATGCTTCGTCATAAAAAAAATGCTGGGATGATGCCTGTTTTTGTTTGAGGTCTTTAATCCTAATTACAAAACATCAGTGAATCTGGGTATAAAGTGTTTCCTTCACTAATCCTACTATTACTATATAAAAAATTTAAACCTAACAGTATACTTTTTTTCACACCCAACACAACAAATTTTCAAACATATCCCACTATTGCACGGTGTCTTCATATCTTCCTACTGTGTGTAACTAACAATTTTTATTTTCCGTGTTCGGCGACATTTTTGTAATATACCTTAAGGTTCTATAAAATAACCTTTTAAAATAGCATGTTTCAGTAGCCTATACTATAAAACACTGTATAAACACAAAGCTTCCGATTCCATAAAAAATAAACACAAATAATTGTTATAATAAATCCATCATCACCATCACCAGGTCACTATACGTGCCCACCGAGGGGCTCGGAGCCTACCCTAAAGTAAGGGTGACTAGGCCATAGTCAACCACGCTGGCCCACTGTGGGTTGGTTGACTTCACACATATCTTTGAATTTCTTCACCGGTATGTGCAGGTTGCATCACGATGTTTTCCTTCACCGTAAGTACGACGGGTAAATTAAATGATATGTACATATAATTATATGTATGTACATATAATTATATGTACATATTACACAATTATATGTATGTACATATAATTATATGTACATATCATTTAATTTGGCATGGCATTTTCGATTTTCAATATGTATTGAAAATCGAAAATGCCATTGGTATGCCATTCGAACCCAAGACCTGTAGATTACAAGTCAAGTGTTTAAACCACTGAGCCACCGACGCTCGAATAAATCCATATTACCTAAATGTTACATGAAAAAAAACTTTAGTATGACGTTTATGTCTAAAGTTGCTGTGATGCCAATAAAGTCCGCGATCAGTTCTGATAGTTTTATCTGAACAATCAAACTGTTCAGATAAAACTGAGTGTGTAGGCAAAATTTCAACTGTCAGTTGAACTGTATAGTCTAAGTTTTGTCTACACACGCACAAGTATATAACAAGAAAGTATATAACGCAGCGCAGCGGCTTAAGCAGATACTGTAATTATGTATACTCGTATGTCATGAACGTCATGAATGTCTACAATATAATATGAGTAAATAACATGAATGTTACTTTAAATGGAGGATAATGATTTAATTTACCTAATAAAATAGACCATAGACATTATAAAATAATACATTACGGTAATAGTTATTAATCTTGTACTTAGGGATTTGCTTTTATCAAAATGCGTGCTAGCACAAAGGAGCGTTACATTTTTGTTTACATAAATACAAGGAATACTAAAATGTAGACTACTGTATTTTATGCATGGTTGTAAAGTAGAAAATTACTAGGTTTATAATTGTGCAACATTATACTCATCATTTGTCAGATTACTTTGTTATTTTCAAATGGGTCATTATTAATCATACTGTATCATACTATCATACAATACACATGTGAAAGTTTAGATTGATGGATGGATGTTTGTTAGAGTTTGTACCCTAAACGGTTGAACCTATTTTGATGAATTTTGGTATATAGATGTAGAGGATAGTCTGGAAGAACACATAGGCATACTCACTTTTGTCATTTTTTTAATCTAGTCGAAGGCAAAAGCTAGTACGATTTAAAGAGAAATTGAATAGTGACTGTGTTATCAAAATTGTAGTGAGACGGGAACCTGGTGCGTTGAACCGACGCAGTCCGCCAACGATAATGACCATGATAAACATTGGAGGCGAAGATCGTGATCCAAACTTACAATAAATGTCCGGCTCATATTTGCTATCATGATTTCGTGATGCTTTCAGTTAATATTGTGGATACGTGCATTGTACTCTGTACACTAATGTTTATTTATACATGAGTCTAATGCTATTTGCTTTCGCGATTTTTGCGTTACATTTAACAACTGTAATATTTGTATATAGTTTTCATAATTGTTTTATTTATCAATTATTATTAGTGGATGCCCCCAAAACACCAAATAATAATCTTACTAATATTATAAATGCGAAAGTTTAGATGGATGAATGGATAGATGGATAGATGGATGGATGGATGTTTGTTATCGTTTGTAGCCTAAACGGCTGAACGGATCTCTATGAAATTTGGCACAGGTTTAGAGCATAGTCTGGAAGAACACATAGGCTACTTTTTATCCCGGGAATAGTTACGGTTCCCGTGGGATTCATTAATTTAGTTTTTTAATGTTTACTCGATCATTCTGCAACGGTTCAACATATCTTATTGAAATTCGGCACAGATATAAAACAAGGTCTGGAGTACACATGGGATGAGGTTCATCCCCGAGAAATGTCGGGTTCCCGAGGGATATGTAGCTTTTTGTTATTTATATAGTTTGTATGTTCTCTAATAAATACCACGCGGACGAAGTCGCGGGCAACAACTCGTACTACATAAATAATATTACTAATCAATTTTCAATCAACACTTTTAGAATAACGGACAACTGTAGTTATTTATATTGTTGGTAGTAACACTATATGCCATTCGACCTAACAACAAAACATTATTTTTATATAATATTTTCTTTACTTCATTTTATAAAAAGTAAATGAACTTATCGCAATACATTTCACACCGACATTTTGTGTAGTGTGAAACTTAACATATATGGATAAGTGTAGAAACTGTGGAGCAAATAACACATCATTTAGTATCGGGGGTGTGTTTACGGTTACTGCTCGTCTCACTGTTTCCGTTTCTTGTTACATTGCATGTAACTTAACATCAGTCAAATTGCTCCTATGTTAAGAATATTTGTAAAAATGAGATATGTGTATCAATATAGAACCTTATATAGAAGCGAATTTAAATTTGATATTTCTTACACAAAATGAAGCAGAAATTAAGCATTTACACTTTGGTTTAATTTTTCCGCTTGGTTTTCATTCCAGAAACATTAAAATTTAATAACAATTTACGTTATTTATTTAAATATTGTATTCCATGCGTCATAAATCTGCACTCCTGATAGTTTTTCAGTTTTGTCAATACTACTTACTGAAACTGAAACTTGTTTGTAGTACCAATAAAATTTATTTAGTATGGGAATGGATTTTCAAATCCAAATGAACATGTTTATCTAATACAATCCATTTATAAGAGTCAAAAAAATCTTGTACGAGTTGTACAAACATTATCTTCCAGTCACAAATACATATCTGTTTAAATAATCTTGAATACAGCAAACTTTAACGTACATATACTTATATACTTTACATTGTAAAGGTTAAAAAGGTTATTTGACTACTTTATCATACATGCATAAAACAAATACATATATCAAAAAATAAAATATATCAACGGTGTAATCACCCCCAGAAGCTTTTGTTGGTTCTGATACGTTATTAAAATATTTAATAACAAGCTTTCGCCCGCGACACCGTCCGCGTTGTATTTAAAAAACAAAACCAAGTAGCCTATGTGAACACTGGAAGAACTTCCAGACTATCCTCTAGATATATGCCAAATTTCATTGAGAGCTACCAAACATCCATGCATGCATCTAAACACGCATTTATAATATTAGTATGATTTAAATCTACTCCGGTAGATCAATTCATTTTGAATGTAGAAAATGGTAGATACAAACTAAAAAGCCTTGACAACGTCTGAGTATTTTTTTATGTGACAATATAATTATATGACACACCATACGGAGCCTTTTTTCGGTGACCTTTTATCCATGTCGTTAATCTTGAATCACAAGATTGATGGTGAAGTGTCTAATTAAAAATTAAACAAAAGCCGTGAATTCTAAAAAAAAATACGTGACATATAGTTACGATATGTGTTATACTAATTCCAAAATGAAACAGGATCGGAAAACAAGTAAATGGATTTTCAAAAAATTTAGTTTTCCAAAAGTACATATTATTTCACTGCGTGTATTTTCTAAAGACATCATAAATAATTCTTATGAACATCATAGAAGGATAGTATTTGCTTTGCACAACGTCATCATGATCTAATACAAATTCATAATTTAACTTTAACGGCCCTTATACAATTACATCCTTCTATTTTCTTAGAACATTGTAATATCGAGGCCAAAATTGACGGCATTCAGTTATAACTGATCACAAGAATTGCACATAAACTTAATAAGCTATTTGTATACAATAATAAATGCTTTGTTTTGTTACAAAGTAAATTAATTGTTATATATAGCCAGTAAAATAATATTTCTAATATTTAATATTACTTGTAATAAAGTTCAAAGTTTATGAGTATGATAAACAATTTATTTACGTTGATTTAATTAAAATTCTTAGAACGAATTTATGCTTTATTGTTGTTATATTAATAAGTACTTTAACCTTCACCATTTTAAAAAAAAGGGGGCGAATAAGTAATTCGTTTATTTAAACGTATTATTTATTCGCCCCCTTTTTTTTCATCACTTGATAGAAGACGGAATTAAAGACCACATAGTCTTTTTTCACGATATTTTGCTACGTTTGACTTTAACTGTACCATACGGTGTAGTTGCAGTTTCTATCTTCATGAAGCCATTTCGCCTTAGTTTGCGCGCGTTATAAATACTTTGTCAAGATAAAAATAGTTTTATCATTATTTTTGAGTTTGATTAGAAATTAGTAAGTATTTGATATGCGCTTAGTCTATGTCGTGTTTAGGGCCTAATCAAGTCACTGGCGAAATGAGGATCACTGGCAAATCTTTCGTTCGACTGTTCTTCACAACATCTACTGAATAATTTCGATATAAAATCTGTAATAACATAAAAATCAGACTTAAGTGTTTTTGCATGTAAGTAACTTACATATCGGAGTTTTTTTCGTTACGAAATCATAATTTTATTGCCGCATAGGCACAGCTGGCAGAATTTTTCGTCACATAAAAACTTTCAATGCTTCGTTACTTTCTAAAACCTACCTTGACGTGGCTATTGATTCTAGTTGTTTTGACACTATGCATTCACTTACATAGTTTTGTTTATATAAGTACTTCTATTAATAAATGTCTTCTTTTAAAAAAAGCCACGTAACGTTTGTAAAAAAGCACTATGAAGTCTGCAAAATTGCAAGTTATGTTTAGGTTTTAATCTATTATATTACTGCGTGTTTTAGCTTATTTTACCATTAAAAAGAAAGTTCTCATCAGATACGGGATATATTGCATAGATATAAATGATAAAGGCTTTAGGAATTTACATAACCCTGGTTTTTACTCCAGTTTATGTTCTAGCATTCCAGAAAGCGGTAGCGATGTGGTAAATCTTGTTTAACTAATGAAGCGTCTCCAAAAACTAACAGTGTTTATTCACGTGGCATGTATAGTTAACTGTTTTTGCTGACGGTATTGGCTCCGTAATAAGTTCTTCACGCTTCGAATAGACTGCAATAAACCAATAAAACTTCCGTTATAAACTTTACTTTTCCTACTAATAAACATTTTCGACTGGTTTATTCTAAAATAAGCACTTTGAAATAAAACTTATACACACATATTCGTTTCTTTTTAATATTAGAGACCTTACTGTTGTATATTTGGTACTTTACAATTATTAATTTATTTAAATGGAAACCATTTCAAAACTGACTAACTACCCTCCGCATTCATCACGCTACCTGACAAAGAAAATTCGTAGAAAAAATATGAATCCAATGATCCTCCACTCTTCAAAATTATTTACAGCGTTAAAATTGTAGGTGACAATAACAATTCTCATTAAAACTATTCTCGAAAGATGTTCATTTCCTGTTAGGTATCTTAAGCCCGCTGTCTACTGCTGAAGGGTACTTCAAAAGGTGTTCGTCATACTCATAGATTAAGAATGTTCATGGTGAATGAAGTAAACACATTTAATTTACTCTAACGTCCAAGGTAAAAATGTGTATTTCAGGTGTGATCGATGGCTGCGTCGCACATCCTTAGCGCGGTGGAACCGAGCGTAGGCGGCGGAGCGCGCGGCGGCCGCGAACGCGAGGTCGGCGTAGCACTCGATGACCGCGACCTCTGGGTGCGCTTTCAGACCCTCACCAATGAGATGATTGTCACCAAAAATGGAAGGTACGTACATTAATAACATTATATAACTAATTCATTTCACATTTGCTTATTTATGTTTAACTAGCTTTCGTCCGCGATTCCGTTCACGTGGCATAAAAAAAAGCGCGTAGTCTTTATGTTACTCCAGATTATTAGATGTCTACAGCTATGCCGAATTTCATCGAGATCAGATATACAGTTTCGACTGAACACTTTAACTAGCATACATCCATCTATCCAAGCTTTCGCATTTATAATACTAGCTAGCTGTTTCTCGCGACTTTGTCCGCTTGAAATTAAAAATGTAGCCTATGTTACTTACAGATAAATTACTTTTCTAATGGTGAAATAGTTATTAAAATCGGTCCAATAGTTTATACTTAAATCGAATACATACAAAAATTACAAATCTTTCCTATTTGTAATTTGTATAGATTAAAATTAAGATTGTCCAATTGTCAGAAGTGTAATTGTTTAATTTTTTATCATAAATTACTGGATACATCCATAAAATATACGCAAACGACGTTCTTATAAAATATAATAAAAAAAATAATGACAGTTCACTTCGTATATTATTTTTAATAGTAAAACCGTAGTAAGTAGTACTTAAAATGGAATACAATATTGAGTCATTACATGTTGGTCGTCTTATGGTGAGTCAGTCAGTGGTAATTTAAAAGAACAAGATACAACATTGAAATGCACAATACATCTTACAATATTGTTTATAGCCGGTGTCGCGTCGCGTACGAACATATTAAAACTTCGAACAAATCATCTCCTATTGTTATTTTATTACGAATTAAATATAAAGGTCAAATCTTTATAATTAAAACAAAATGCGAAGTCGACACTAATTGTTGTATTCACTTTCGTAAAATAAAATATTACGAAAGTTATTTTAACAGTTGTCTTTTAACAACAACCTACGAAATCGTCCTAGTAAAAATCATACTAATATTATAAATGCGAAAGATTGGATCGATGTTTATTAGAGTTTGAAGCCTAAACTACTGAAAGGATCTCGATGTAATTTTGCATATAGATGTAGAGTTTATGCTGGAAGAATACATAGGCTATTTACTTTTGTTATTTTTTTAATTCCACGCGAACAGAGTCGCGGGCGAAAGCTTGTAGTTACATTAATACACATAAAATTCATAAATGACGTTGTTAATCTTGCGTTTTGCATTGTTATCAAATAATATATGTAGGATATTTTCGCTGGTGCTAACGGCGCGCGAACGGAGACTAGTTTTCAGCTATTAACACTGTAGGTCTTGCTGATTAACACGACCTCACTAAACGACACCGCCCGATGAGTTGTGTGCCTAGCACCCTTGAGTCCACGTAAGCACTAAGCATCAGTCGATCCCGCTTTTATAGTCTCTTTTCGTGGACGAAACTCAATTATTTTTATGTAACAAATATCCATATCTATGTCCAACAGTGGACAGATAAAGGCTGATGATGATGATGAATTATCCATACATACATTCGCATTTATTATATTAGTAAGACATACGAGTATTACAAATTAAGATTTGAATCGACAAAGTAACATATTTTAGGTTATTTTTTTTTAATATTCAATAAGCAAATGTCGAATGTGACCGATATTCAATCGTAATTTGTCAGCGTTAATTTGGGTAAAATTGTAATGAAATTGCACATTTAAGTATTCACCAAAAAATAAAAGAATATGTAGTATTTACCGTTTTTAAAACTACGCAGCCTTTACTTTCAAATTGAACATGACTGCTTAATTTATTTCTGACACGAACAATGCGGCTTTACTACTGTAGCTCTTTACATAAATGTGGAATTCAAAACTTATTGTTCTTAGTGATTTTAAATACTTAAAATTAATTTGCGGGCTGGATATGACAATATTTACGGCTAGGACTAGACACGGTAGTTTTCTAGATATGATTTTTAATTTACGTTTAAGTAAAAATTGATACATGAGCTAAATTTGTAATATCGTGGTTATAAGAAATACTCAAGTACTTTATAAATAACCCTTTTCACTTAGATGTGGACACTAATTGAAAGAAACTTTAGATCTATTGATGAGTTACTTGGTTAGGTCATAGGACAATAAACATTTCAGTTACGATAGTGTTCAATATGAACGGAGTCATGACTGAAACAACAGACGATAGATTAACCTAGGAAACAAAACCTGGTGCTTCGGGCCGAATTGGATGATATTTCGTACTAGGCTGGTTTTCACATCATTTTCTGTTGTTCCAGACGTATGTTTCCTGTCGTAAAAGTGACGGCGAGTGGACTTGACCCGACGGCGATGTATACGGTATTATTGGAGTTTGTGCAGGTCGACTCACATCGATGGAAATACGTCAACGGAGAATGGGTAAGATATTTTTATGCTCGTATTACTAACTATTTTCATAAAAGAACTAACTAACTAACCTAGTTCTACTTTTAAAGTGTTTTTTACTTGTTTTAAGGAAAATGACTACTATGATTACTTGACACTATATAGCATTGTTTATTCAGGTACCCGGTGGAAAAGCAGAAGTCCCACCTTCCAACGCCATCTACATTCACCCGGAGAGCCCAAACTTCGGTGCACATTGGATGAAGGAACCAATATCATTTGCTAAAGTCAAACTCACGAATAAAACTAACGGAAATGGACAGGTAATTATTATCACAGTAGTATCAAGTTGATATAATGAAGTTTCACATATTGGAGAAGAAATTCAAAGATATGTGTGAAGTCAACCAACACGTAGTGGGCCGACGTGGTTGACTAAGGCCTAGTCAATTATAATTTCGGGTAGGCTCAGAGCCCCTCAGAGGGGACGTGTAGTGAGTTGATGATGACGATAAAGTTGATGTATCGGTACCTAACATTTATGTTTGAGCTTTGATGTAGGTATGAATGTTAAGTAGAGAAAAGGAAAAGATAATTTTCTTGACAAATGAATATCTGTAGATTTGTGTGCCCTTTGGTTCTAAACTAGATATCAATAATTAAATAATTTGAGTTATTATGTTTATATTGTGGAATTAGGCTCCAAGCATAGGTACATATATACAATAGTAGTTATTTCATTTTTATAGTCTAGTTGTTTGATCTTGACTATGTTGTAGCCGACTACTGGTGGAATTAAATTACTAATCAAGCTTTTTAACAGCAATATTGTTGTATATTAAAAGTTAATATTAACACACAATAGACAAGAGTATGGATAAAGCTGAAAACAATATTGCAAATTAGGACAAGACAAGTTTTATAGCAAAACCATCAAGTAAAATATTAAATTTTAACGGCGTATTAACGAGATAGATAGTTAAGAAACAATGATGGTCGTTTCATATTTATAGACGGTCCATTGTGCGTGTACAGTGGGCCGCGCATAATTAACAACCATCCGAACAGACAGAATACTAATTTTTGATAATAGAAAGTCAGTTAGTCGGAGGTGCGATCCCGCTACAGTTCCGTGGCTACCGCGAGCGCGAGTTCGACGAGTCATTTCTCACGCTTGTATATGTGCCGCGAATGAATATGAGAGTAAACATTAGATACATCCAGATCCATATGTTGACGTCTCGGTGTGAAATCTGTAGCTTTACCAACTATTTAGCGGGCGCCCGTACGCACTATCATTTGTAATAATTATTGTCTCTACGCTATGTTTACCTTTCTATCTTTTTATGATAATAGTTTCTTTATCTTTATTAACTAGATGTATTTATTGCAACATCCGTATTACGTTGCAACTTAGGATTTTGTGTAAATGTTGACTTTAGTAGTTTGTTGTATTACTTATTGTTAAGAATACGAAGGTTATCAAAACTTTATAATTAGATCGATTAATATTTGAATTAATACAAAATCTACACATGTCTATCGTATAGATATTTTTTTATTAATCGAATGGTGTGATTTCCTACGGTGTTAAAATTCACAGCTTAGGTATGATCGATAATTTGATCTGTACAGTAAATCGAAAGATAAAATATACATTTTTAATTTACTTAAAGTATGTTACGGCAAGTAGACATGTAATAAATTAAATGGTATTTTCTGCCACACCTTTTGGACAACAAACGAGAGTTGTGTTGTTCCTTGCCACATGGAATTTAAAAGATAAATCTAATAAACTGATTTCTTCAAAGATAATGCTGAACTCACTGCACAAGTACGAACCGCGGGTGCATCTGGTGAAAGTTGGTACGGACCTGCGCCGCATCATGACGTACCCGTTTCCAGAGACACAGTTCATAGCCGTCACGGCGTACCAGAATGAAGAAGTCACTTCCCTCAAGATAAAATATAATCCCTTCGCGAAAGCTTTTCTCGATGCGAAAGAACGACCGGAGGGATACTATCAAAGGGACTTCGTTGGAACTCATTACCCACAACAAAGTAACTCCCCGCATCAATACCCACAATGTAAGTGAACGTAGAACTTTTATCTGTTTAAATTTATAAGTCACTAGATCGTTTCTCCTGGGTGTCGAGGTCTTAGTATATGTTGCACCTAATACTGCTGTAGACACTTAAAATTGTTAAACTCGTTTTCTAAAAGGATATAATGAGGCTAATATTGAATTACAGTTGGCGGATGGTTCGTTACATCTCAGTCGTTGTACGGCAGCAGTAACACCGTGTCGAGAAGACCGGCCCCGTACCCGCCGCGGCCACCTTCAAGACCTAGGACACTATCGCCACCTTGTAAGTTAAAACTCGACACTAGGAAGCGGCTAGAACTGCTCTTATGACATAACCCTGACTTAATTATTAGGTACTGTTCAACGAAAGGCGTTTTTGCTTCGAGTTTTTTTTTATTTTGGAAAGTAAAAAGTAATTAAAATAGCATTAATAGGAATAGTTTGTATTACATAACATCTTTTGTTTAATACTAATAACTATGTTTGTACAGCTACGTACAGCAACGCGGAACGTTCTTCTGCCGGCGCGTCCAACGGTAGTAGCAGCTACACGTGGGCGGGCAGCGGGTACTGGAGCGCGGCGCAAAACAGCCCGCCGCAACCCGCCTCGCCCGCGCCCTACCGCACGCCACCGCACGCCTACCCCGCGCCTCTCGAGTACTCGCCCGCCCCCGCGGCCACAGCCACGCCGGCCGCGGCGCCTGCCCCGCTCTACCCCCTCCAGTACGACGCTCCCGCGCAGCACCACTCGCCCTACTATCAACACGCATACGCCCCGTACGCTCATCACGCTATAGAAGACATTTCTTATTGGCCAAACAGGTAAATATTTTAATGTTGCGTCATCGTATCATTTAAGATGACATCAGCGGACTCACATCACGAGTTTTGTTTTTATCGCGTTAAAATTGACTAAATCGCCATTGAGAATTACGGTACGAGTCGAACTCTACTTAATTTTAGGACAAACACGAATAGTAATGTCTTTTAGTAATGCCCAGTTAATAAATGGTTTGTTCTTTTTCAGTTTAAACACATACGGCTACCAACCTTCGGAATACGTTGGCACTGGGGAAGTGGCTTACGGTACTGATGGTATGTCCTTTGGCCCAAGCGGGCCTACGCTAGAAGCGACTAGTGGGGAGGGTCGCAACACACCGTCCGGCTCTGAACACCAATCCGGGGAAAGGGAGTACAAATTCAGTACGGAAGAAGAACGCCATTCCCCGTGCGAGGAATCAGCGTTACCTCCACGATCACCAACGCAGTGACAACTAAAGTTTTATTTATGTTTAAATTTACCTTATGTTTAACCGATCAAATGGACTATGGACCAATATCTTATGGATGCTAATTTTACTTTAATTACGTTACTTATTTGCGAACATTAACGTTAATTATGTAGTGAAATCTTTAATTTTTTATTAGGAATTAATAGCAGACCTTTTGATAAGATAATCGTATTGATAATACTCTTATTAAATAATAATAATGTAATTTTATTGGAAAATCAGGCACTAAATGATACTTAGGATTTCTGACGTATGTTTATACACAAAAGTCGTCCAGTATTTTTTACTTCAAATGGATATCGCAAATCGCAATAACAATTCAGAAAACTATACTGTCGTTGAGAGGCGTTTTTATACGCGTTCTCAAAAAAAAGTACATTCTCAAAAAAAATCATTGATTCATTTTTAAATTCCGCCATTACGTGACGAGTATGGCTAGCCAGCATAGGTTACCTTAGAAATAAACGCTAGTTTTAAAAATGGTGCTATAACATTGCCATGTCCAAGTGTACTTCACCTCAACTACTATCAACTTAAATGATTATTAACGAAAAAAAATAGTGTAATGGCAAATATTCTTAAATCGCTACTTAGTTATAGGGCAACTAGACAATAAAAATAGAAGAATTATATCTACTTGGTCTTGCTTTCCTTTAATATTATCTTATGATATTGTGTATATTATAAATTGTCAGTATAAGATAAAAACATAGGTTTCATTTAGAATATTTGTAAAAAGCTATATTGTCAACCTTTATTTTTGTGTAAATACAAACATCCGTATATTGTAAGTAAATATGCGATAAAAAAAATAGTATTTTCATACTATTCTATTATAAATTTTTGACAATAAATACATGTTTCTGTTATTTCCATTTTTATTTAATTCGTATTCCTTATAAAATGTAAATAAATTTAATGTCAATTAAATTTAACTAGAGTAAAAAATGTATTTAAACAAAAGTATTTAATTTATACAACGCCTGACGAAATCTTCCTTATGAACGGTTACGCAATTTATAATAAAAAAAGATCCTTTGAAGCAAAGTCTTTACGAACCGTACATTATTTTAAAATAACTGCCTCATTATTATAGCCAGTGAGCCACACAGTGCGACATAAAAATTGTTAATTCTTTAAATTCGTAATATCGCAGCCAGAAACAAGAATTAAAAAAAATCTCATATTAGGTAGCATTGTCGTCAGCTCTCTGCAGTAATCTGCCCAGCGCGGGGCTCGTAGCATAAGTACCTAGGGCTTAGCCAACCGTGCTTGCTGGGTTGGTTGAATTCAGATATCTTTGAATTACTGCGTCGACTTGATGTTTGTAAGTTTCATTACAATGTTTTCATTCAGATATGAGAGCATGTACTTAATATAATTAACAAAAACAAAACAACAATTCTTAATTCCAAACGAAAACAAAAATATAACGCATGCGTATGGATAATGGCTGTGCTGTTACCTGGAGGTATTGAGCAGACCAGGTGAGCGTGGGACGCAGTCGGTGGAATTGGCTGGGGTGCCACCGAAAGACCTGCGCGCGGCGCTCGTCTAGTATTGATCTATTCGCTAGGTGTGTCCTGTGCACCGTACATATCTCTTCTGCATTTTTGATTTACATCGTCATGTTCTAAACAACTAAGGTAAGATATTCACTATAAACATTAATATAATTGCTAAAAGCATTTCGTGAATGTCGTGTTTAATATTTTTTTAAATAATAGTACATTTGAGGTTTTTGTTTATTAAATTTATATACCATTATGGTGTAAAGTTTCAACTTATCTTATATTCGATAATATTGCCAGATAATTTTCACGCTTTAACTTTTCTTTGCATAATGTTATGTTACCCAGCAAAAAGTAAAATAGACATGGGCGTCGACAGGGACGTGGAGGGGGAGCTCCCCCTACAGAAAAGAAATATGTAAAATACGTATTAAATACTCCTGAAATAGCTGGCCCTATAGACTATACTAGATAACCGGCTGGCGACACCCATGTTTATAAATGTATACAAATCATTTGTATTATATGAACTGTACAAAAAAAGATTCTGCTGTGCGAAAATTCTAGATATCTTGTTTCTTTCTCTGGGCTAATAAAATCTTGTGATCTTGAGAGATGATTTAGAAAATATAGTCAATTTTGTAGTGTATATGTGCTTTGCAAAATCTAACCCACCGTTGTTCATGTTATATGTGCTTATTTAATTCTTTTTTCCAGTTGCTGTTGCCATAGAAGCAACAAGTGTTATTAAGCAAGTTTTAAAAACAAAACATTGCTTTAAAATGCGTGCAGAAACCAGGTTACAAGTGATCAAGCGAGCCGTGTGGACACTAGAACATACAAGCACTTGCCGCAGAATAATATGTCTAGAAGACTGCCGTAAGATTAAAAAAATGATAGCACACACCAAGCGGTGCTCAAGAAAGGCCATAGGAAACTGCCCCATATGTCGAGAGTTGGTAGGCTTCGTCGTGATGCATGCGAAGGAATGTAAAGTAGAAAACTGCAATGTTTACATTTGTATTCCCGTTAAAAAAAAACTTAGAGCTCAGGCCGCAGCACAATAAATGTACAATATTCACTATCTATTGTACTTAAATGTTTTAAAACAAGCTCTCACAATACTCAGGTTTATTATGGTTTTCAATGATTCATTAATTAGAATGGTTATACAATAACTTGTCTGCTCTCAGCCAGTAATAATTTATACTTTCTTTTTTCCTTGTAATTATTTGGTAGTAGAGGTTGTTTAAATTCAGTGACTTTTTAAATGCATAAAAAGCCATTAGTACAAATGATGTCAATGTGCGATTTATTGTAAAATAGAAAAAAGGACAATACTGGTCCAATCTATTTCAGTTACTGGAAAATTACCTTGCATCATATTAAAACTCTCAATGTTTCAATCAACTTTTTGTTTATTTTTACAATGTGACACTCAATATTGTTACAGTGTTTACATGCAAATAATAATGTAAATAATCTGACCTAAATGATTAAAAATTTTGATGTGAGAGCTTAATTCTATGTAAAAATTTGTATATTATTTAGCAAGTTCACTTTAAATAAAAAATTGTAGTGGCGCTGCATGTGTCAAAGAACCCCTATGCGAAGTTTAAAAAAAAATAGTAGGCAAATATCAGAACCCTCTCAGTATCTGTAATCAGACAAATACCTTTGCTTGGTGATACATTCCATAAATTGTTATTGTCAATTAAAATCTTATAGGATCGATTCTTCGCTCTAGTCATTTTATGTCTTATGTCTGTAATGAATAAATACAACTCTGAATTTAAATGTGGTCTAGCATCAAACCTTCAAATGTAAATTACAATATCTCTACTATATACTATTTAATTAATCTTATAATAAATGTTGTGGAAATGAAAAGGTTTTATTTAATTCTAACATTAACCTACACCTCCTTATAGTAAATTTACAATAAACAATAGCATTAACATTAAACCATATGTATTTACTAAATAAATATAGGTAAAGCTGACATAAGGTGGCGATTGACAGCTGACAGCTATAGTGACAGTGATGTTTTCAGTTCAGAAAAAATATTAGTGATGATAATATTTTGCGCAAAATATGTGCTAGATGGAAACATATGGCATATAAAAATGTTTAATACAGTACTTGTTACCGTGTTACAATATTTAATCCTTCCGTTGAATAATTTCAATTACAAGCATAAGCGTCAATTAACGGTGAAGAGAGATTTATTGTAAAATAAAAAAATCTAACATTAAAATGAAACACGAAACGAAAAATTGTCAATGTCAATTGTTAACCGTTGAAAGTTGAAAACTTAAACCTAGTGTCAATGTCATTTTAAGAATTTGTTTTAATTTTAAATTTAATTTATATAATAAATTTTAAAATTAAGTATATTAAAACAATTAAATTATTATTTACATATTCGTCTCTTTAAGTCTTAATTTGATAAAAAAAAAATTGTTACGAAATTGTATGTCTTTTCGTACCATTCAAATTTCTGCAAACTATGGCCCAAAGTACTGAAACCATCTAAAAAAATTTGGATATTTACATCATAAAGTTTATTTAGTTATTATGGATAAAGATGAAACAGTCTCTGTATCAAAGGTATAGCCTATATATTATGTTGAATAATATACACATACGCTTTAGTCTCTAATATCAAATCACTTTACAGGGTGTGTTTTTATTTAAAAATGGATTCAAAAAAAGTTCAAAACCTAAACATAAACATAAAGCATGGATTCAATCGCGGTTTAGAAAAGAGCCTTGGTATCAGTGTTTTCAACAGAGGTGGAGTTTGTTTGAAGCTAATATAAAGGTAAAAATATGTATAACCAAAGTAATAAGATAAAATTCATTTAGAATTTATAGTACTGTTTTTCATAAGAATTCAAAAAGCAATAAAAAGAGTAAAAATTCATTCATTTGTTTTATCAATTATTAATGTTATTTACTTATCAAACTGGCAATATAATGTTTCTTTTCAATTTACTACTGGTCCCATCTGTGACACTAAATATAATGAAGTTTTATTGTATTATCACTTTCTCTGTTTCAGGAACTGCATCATCAAACATATAGTACATTACTGAATGACATTGTCAATTATATAGAGTTTCATCACATGAACAATGAGTTAGCAGCAATAGAAGGAGTTATACCCACTGCAACACTGATAACTGGAGTCAACCAACCAGACCATGTCTCTCAGTTTAATGCTTTCATACATTTAATAAGGTATAAAAGAAACATGTGTAATGAAGGTGCAATGCATTTTGTGCAAGGCATTGGACCTCCCCAATTTACTAATTGTTTACATTGTTTTGCACATTTCAAAATTGGAATACTTAACAAAATACAAACAGACAATATAAGCTCCTCTTTTTGGGAAGTCAGTTAATATCAACAAAGTGTTTTGTCATTGACTTACAATTACCATTACCATGGTAGTCTTGCTTCTTGGCTGCTATTACTTGGAGTTTTTGTTCCTTTTGTAAATAGCATGATTAAGATTTATATAACATGCCATCCACTCAATTATTTTATGTCTAAATTAACAACATAAATATATATGTTTCAGAGAAAATGTAACACCACACATTGCTATGACTAATTCACAAGATGGGTCAACAATCAAGTTACTTGTAGAGAATGTTGTTTGGCAATTGATAAATGGACAAGGAATGTTGGTTAGTTTTAATGTTTATTTAGTATATTATTTATATTACATTAACTTACTAATATTAAATGTGAAAGTTTGGGTGCATGTATTTTAGTTAGAGTTTGTAGCCTAAACGGCTAAAAGAATTAGGATGAAATTTGGCATAGATGTAGAGCATAGTTTGGAAGAACACATAGGCTGCTAACATTTTTTATTACCATGCTGTCGGAGTCGCGGGCGAAAGCTAGTATTTTAATAAATATATTTTACTAATTAACTTTTTAAACCTAATGGACTTGACTAATGTGCTAGTGTTTTTAATACCAAAAAATAAATAGGAGAGTGTAAAAAAGGATGTATTGTAAAATTAAATCTGCATTGGCCAAAATCTTTTAATTTGAAGTGTTGCTATAATTTTGGTTTTTTATTATAGGACTATTCAATGGATGATAATTTGGATGTTAGTATGGAATATAAAGTGCCGAAATTAAAGAAAAATCAGTGTACCATGAAGGCTTTGCACAGTTGGTATCAAAATATATGTGTTTATAATTCACCGAGTAAGAAAAAGAAAGTGAATATAAAAAGGCCACTTATTATTATAATACCTGACTTTGAGAGTTTTCATTGTAATGTTTTGCAAGATTTTGTTATGATTGTTAGGTAAGTTTATTTGGATTATTCTTTTCTTTTAGATTTTAGATAGATTTAGATGTTATTTTAGATTTTTTCTCTTATTTGGATTTTAGATAGACAATTATTTTCTTGAATTATTGTTTTACATACTTTTTGCTAGTAGTTTTATTTCATGTTTTTAAGTCACAATATTAATTTATGTTCATATTTTTTTTATTATGTATATTTCTGTAGATGTAATCTTTTTTTCGTGTTCTTTTTTTTTATTTTAGTTCATATATATCTAAACTGCCAATAGTACTAGTGTTTGGAGTCGCAACATCTGTTTCTGCGTTACACAAGTCGTTTCCATATCATGTATCTTCAAAATTACTCATGAAGGTTTTCCACTCACATTCATCACCTGTTTATATGAATCAAGTAAGAACTTTAGGCAATTTTAAACTAATGTTTAATTAGAAATACATAATCTAACTAACACTAAATGCTATGCTAGTAGCTAGTACGATGTTTACTTTAAACTAGGCATGCCAGATACTTTTCCGTTTTACTGGCATGTGTATCCACATTGCTTTAAAACCAGGTGACAGTAACTGGTATGCACACTATAGTTAGATTTCACTGATATATTCGCTACTTCTGTTCTAAATTGGCATCTAATCTTATTATAAATGTAAATATGTATTTATATATGTATGTTTGTAGCCTAAACGGCTGAATGGATTTCGATGAAATTTGACACAGACAAAGAGGAAAGTTTGGAGGGACACATAGGCTCACTTTTTTTTTTATTCCACGCCCACGGAGTCGCGGGTTTAAGCTAGTTTTTAATAAATATTACCTGCATTGCATCCATTATAATTTAATTATTGGGGTGTTCTATGTTATTTGTAATATGATTTTTTATTATACATTTTCAGGTTTTGGAAAACATCTTCTTGACACACACAAGTCCTTTTCATCTTTCTGGAAAAGCGTTTGAATTGTTAACAGATGTATTTCTTTTCTATGATTTCTCGGTTGCTGGACTGTTACAAAGTATAAAGGTAAATTGATATTGTAATTGACTTTCCTTGTTAATAAAGTTCAGATTTCCAGTTGGACAGAATTGATTACACAGTTTTTATGATACTATGCTTAGTATGCACTATATACAAGTATTTCATAGCCATAGTAGTATATTTGAATGGTACAAAAGGGAAGTACACTGTAATCTACAATTTTTATTTTCTAAAATACTTAGTTTACTTATATTACTTTTTTTTATACAATTTTGTATATTTATTTTAAAGTAGCTGTTTCGACTTCGAAAAAATATATTCTGTTACTCAGTAATAATGTAGCTTTTCAATGGTAAATTAATTTTTGTAATAAACCCAGTATTTCAATACATACAAAAATGCAAATCTTTCGTCTTTTTAAGATTAGTATAGATAGTTGTATATTTCATAACCTACAATCATAAAACGAGTGTACTTTTGAACCCTAATTCGTAGTATTTGTTTACTTATTGTATTAATATCTATCTTAATTTCCTCATTTCAGTACTGTATGATGGATCATTACTATGGTGACAATATAAAAACACTTTGTTGTGACCGACAAGACATAGATTCAGCTGTCGCAGCTCTGTCTGCATATGACTTGGAAAATGTCCGACAGTTAATGTCTTTCAGACCGTACTTAGAGGAACAGAGTTGCAAAATAAAAATTAAACTATTTGAAGATGATAATTTCTTCAGAGAAATATTGTGCAAGAAAATGCACGAACTACACGATTATTTGTTTAGTTTTTATTCATGTATTAGAGTATTGTTTGTCTTCATTAAGGATTTACCGAAGAATGTTTTAGGGAAATCTGTAAGTACTTTTCAATTATGTTAATTTTATTGATTTTTTAATTTTGCTTTAGTACTATATGTTAATCAAATAAAATCAAATGCCATCAAATTCTAATTCTTAAGATAAATACTTTATATATGGTTATTATTTTATTTCAGGTTCGTGAAATCTATTCAAAATGTGCTATCGAAAATATAACCAGTACTCAAGCTTTTCGTGAATGTATGCAATTAATAAATTTTCAATCACAATATAAATTAGTGGAAAGTATAAAAGATGCATTGAAAGTAGTAAATGATTCTTTACAAATTACATCTCCGATTAAAACACTACGATCAACGCCAGTTAAAAACGACCAGATCGATGTATCTATTAACAATGCTGTTGGTGAAACATTAATGAAAACAATGAGGATACATTTAATGATGTTTTTAAGACAAATAGAAAATGCCAACAATCATGCTGCAGTATTAACTGATTACGATGGGGATGATGTAGAAATTAAAACAGAAGTACCAGGGGATAGATATAAATTAAAAGAGGTATGTAATTATCTAGCTGTTTTACTCAGAGATGTTTAAAAATTAGTTAAGCCTAGTGTATGGATCTCTTACTAAATTTAAAGTAAAGGATTTCCTTCGTAACTTACTGCTACAATTAAATATCTAATAACTGTGATCCGATAATCACGTGATGTTTTTTAACAGCCTTTTGACTCATCCCCTTTATGTGGTAAGGCTTTAAACTACATTAAAAAGTTTGTGTTATTCTATCATAGAGCAAATTTATTTATTTTCAAAATAATAATTAGTTTATTAAACTTATTTAACTTCAGTCAGGGAAAATTACGCCCGATATCTTATTTTATAACCCCTCTCACCTGATGTTTCGTGATTTTTCCGAAATACCCAGTTTCGACCTTTACGTGATTTATCTATACGAAAATTATAAAAAGTAATGATTTGTTTTTTCTATGCATTGAAATAACTCAAAAACTACTGGGTCGATTTCAAAAATTCTTTCACCATTACAAAATTATGTTATCTCTGAGTAAAACAGGCTATATATTTTATTATTAATTTCTTCTAGTCGCCAGCAACAGCTAGTAATAGATCTGTAAATGTGGTGATGTTAGAAGCTGCTCCGTGCGACGCGCGAGGAGCGCGTGCAGTCGGAGTTCGAGCTGGTGCGCGGCCGGTTCGCGAGCTGGCTGTGCGCGGCGCTGGCGCGCGCCCTGCGCCCGCACCACCACCACACCTTCCACGAGCTGGTGTTCTTCAGCGACGTGGCCAGTGTTAAGAAGCAGATCGTCGGCGCCCCGCGAGGCGCCGTGCACACCGCGCTCAGCGACCCCCACCATTATTTACAGGTACCATAAACAATCATGTATCATCTTTATAACTTTCAAACTTACTAATATTATAAATGCGAAAGTAAGGATGGATATGTGAATGGATGTATAGATGGAAATTATTCAAACACTACTAGACCGCTTTGAATAAATCTTGCACCATTAAAAAGCTATGTTATCACTGAGTAAACGTAGTCTTTACTGATTTTCTTGACGAAATCGCGAGCATCGGCTAGTTAGTGTATAATCGTGATACGAAATGTGTTTTTTTATTTTATTTATTTATTTATTTTAATACGTAATAATATGAAAGTGTCCGTAAACCCAATTGCGGTGTGAATCGATTAGTGTAAGTGCTGCGGGCCGGCGAGGGGAGCGAGCGTGTCGGGCGCGCTGCCGGACGTGTCGCTGGCGTACAAGCTGCACCGCGAGTGCGGCAAGCACATCAACCTGTACGACTGGCTGCAGGCCTTCGCCGCCGTGCTCCACCCCGCCGACGACGAACAAGCGCACCAAAACCCTCTTGTACAGTGAGTACTCGTTCCAATATATATTTTTTTATAATATTTTTAAAACTTTTGACTCTACTAACGTTCTGGGTTTCTACGGACTTAACACATGTGGAAGTAATTTGTTGATGCGCCCCTTTCAAATTTACACCTTTAATTCCAGAGGGAAATGTTTTATGTATACTACTGTGCCGGGGGTTACGGAGAATATCTGTTACACGCCCTGGGCGGTTATCAGATAGGGGCTTAAACCCATAAGAGATTTCTGTTCCATATTACTTATTATATAGTTCTTGTGAAAGATTGAGATTGGGTGGGAGATAGAAAAGAGAGGGGTAGATAAAAAGAGATAACCAAAGAGAAAGAGTAACAACTATCATATGGCTTGATTGTTTGTATTGCACAAGTTTTATTGACTATCTACTATATCTTCCTTCTCTATCTTCTTCCTTTTTTGCATTATTAACGTATTATTTTCATTTAGCATAATTAAGTTTATGACGCCATGTGACTATCAATTTTAGGACAATTATCACATCACTTGTGTCATTTGAAAATTCATCGATTGTACAATTTTGGAGACCTTTTTTTGAGTCTTATGTTTGTTTTCAATCTATCGTTAATTTTTAAAATTATGTAAATAAGTTGCCAGTAGTGACTTTTTGCTTCTCAACGCGATTCAGGTAGAATTGGCCGAGAACGTGGGATGAAGTGTTTACAATTTAGACTATAACAAAAAATATCAAGCAAATCTTAGAATTGTAGTTTGTGATATTTTTTACTGAAATTTTTTTTTAAATGTCCTTGTTCCGGGTTCAAATCTGTTAGTAGCAATGTTTGATTTGCAACACGAGCGATTGCCAAGTGGATAGCGGCCATGACACTTTGCACGTCTGCTTTATGCGTACTACTTTTTATTTGCTAGTTGTTACGTTTGCAAGGATAAGTGAATGCAAATTTCTTATAATGTAATTTTATTCATATTCGTAGTCACGATGGATGTAATTACTACTGTTTAGCATTTACCGCGGGCGTACACTTTTGACTAAACTATCGCACGACTGTGTGCGATTGTCAATTGTTTTGCATCCCATTCAACTGTTTAGTTGCACAACTAAAAATCGAGTAGTGTGCGCTCCTCCACAGTTGTGCGATAGTTTAGTGAAAAGTGTGCGCTCTTACTATACACATTCGATCATCCTCATTTGGTATGATGCGGTACTAAATTGTTTTGCATATTGTATTTTGAAATGTATGATTTTTCATCTTACTAAAACCATAGATACTGTACTATACCTTATGGTATAGATGTTACGATAGTGGCAAGAGACAATTTAATTTTTTTCTTTCAGGGCACGATTTAGCCGCGCCGTAGCAGAGCTTCAGTTCCTGGGATTCATAAAATCGTCTAAGAGAAAGACTGATCATGTAATGAGATTAACTTGGTAATTGTTTCAATATGTTTTTTTAAAATTGGATCAATAAATTATGTGTTCAAAATAAAATAATATTTTTTTTTTATTTTATTTCTACTTACACGTATTACATCTATCATTTGTGGTTATTTACGCTTGTGTATCCATACTGATGTTATAGATTTTAGAAGCGTAGTTTAAAAATAAACATCTTATTGAAATGCGGTTAACTTGATTTAGCGGTATTAAGATTCATTACGCATTATACATTGTGATAATGATCCCCGTGAGGCCGATCTAATATTTAATTTCTGACTAATCAGTCAACAATACATGGAAGTTATAGAACAGAACAGGATTCTGTTCTAGAGCCGGAACGTCCATGTTTGTGGTATTGTTGATTTTTGACAATTTAGTAATTTTCTTTTAGTGTAGTTAAGGAGCTGTAAATTGAAACACACGATTAAAATAGATCTAGGATTTTTATTGTTTGTCTTTTAAAAGTAAAATAATTTTGTACTCAGCATTAATTTCAATGTTCGTGAGTTTATATGCTACGTTTATTAAGTTAACAAAATTAAGACAGTTGATTTTATGTAATGAATAAAGCATTATTTCGTGGTAAAGGCTTTAAATTAAACAAATGTATTTGTCGTAGGAGTTCGAATAAACGTTGCGACTAACTCAAGTCTTATGTCCTTGTATTGTGATGAAAAAAAAAAAACTATGCCAGTGTTTATTCAAGAATTTGCATAATACAACATTACTATTACGAAGAAGGACAAGTGCAAAACTTGTGTTCGTATGAAAAATAAACCAAATGAATACCGAGGCAGACGTCGTAATAATAAAAGGTCATATTGACTTCAAATGACCGTTGACCGTTGAAAAAACATTGGTTTTAAAAACTAATAAAACTTTGCATTGTAAAATATTGGACTTTTGGTATGTCTAGCTTTGTGGGAAAATAGACCTGCTTGGCCTCGTTTTTATACAGAAAATAATACTAGGCAAAAAATAAGTACAATTTTTTAGAGTAACATTTAATTCACAGACATACCAAATAGCCCCAAACAAGTCGGCCCTTTCGATTATAAGTTTTCAAAAAAGAAGCGTTCCCGTGCGGCTTCATCCGCATGTAATTATAAAAAATTGCAAATGTCAAAATTCCTGTTACCATAATAACCTTGCTTCCTAATGTTGGCAGCCTGTAGATTATGGTCTCTTTCCCATATTAAGTTTTTTCAATTTACTTACCCTCTAAGTTTAAAATATATAGTCGAAAGCGTGAATATATATAACCTAAAGCGTGTCGTAAATGTAGGGTTTTTGTTAAAATATTTATTCATGAAGATGCTGTGATTGCTGACATCCTACGCCACGAAGAAGTGTATATTTGTATAGATTTATCAAACACTATTATTGACCTGGCGACACTTTATTTTTTTTTATTTATTTAAATCATGTAAGATTAATTACACATAATTAAAATATATACAATTCACAAAAAAATATAAGTATTCTAAACACTACAAACGGAGCTGTATATTTTTCCTTAGGCCAGGTTCCGGCGTAGTGGGAACGCTGCCTTAGTGTTTTTTCTTTGCCCGAATACATCACGTCTTACATCATTAATTATTACAATTTTGTTATTAACTCAGGCGCCGGTAATCGAACTTGAGTTATTCGACTCATAAGATGTTTAAGGTGAGTAAGGTGGACTGGATTTTACAAGTATCGTAGACTTGAAAAAAAATAGTATTACTACATGATGTGCTTAATGTTTACATAAAATTATAAGAATAAATCAACATTTGAATAAGGTTAAATTAGATAACGTGAAATTTCCATTTATGTTAAACTAGCTTTCACCCGCGACTCCGTCCACGTGGAATTAAAAAAAACAAAAGTGAGTAGCCTATGTGTTCTTCCGGACTCCTCCACATCTGTACCAAATTTCATCGAAATCCGTTCAGCCGTTTATGCTACAAACTCTAACAAAAATCCATCCATCCATCCATCTAAACTTTCGCATTTATAACATTAGTAAGATTACTCTAAAACGCATTGATTAATTTATGTTGACCTATTAGTATCTCATTGTTACACACGAATTTAATACGGCTTTCATACTTGAATGATAAAATATTAAATCATTCAAATCCATGTTATTTTAATATTTACTTTTTTGACGCATAAAACGTTTAATATTGAGTAATTCATTACATATTAGACTTGTCATAAACCTTCACGACTAATTATCATAGTATAGAACCCTAAAATTACACAGGTGTGGCGTAATGACACACCGACCTTGAATTATAATTTCTCGAAATAAAGAATGGGCCGACCTATAGAAAGGTTAAGAGCACATCGCTTTTATTTGCATCTAGCATAGAGACGCGAGACAAGTTTTTTCTCACTATAGAAGTCTGCTATGACTTGTGTTAATGACTATTTGCATCCCTTTCATCCTCTTTGAAAAAAGAGAGACAACACCATATATTAATACAAATGTCACTGCCGTCGAAACCCACTGTTATGTGTTAAATTAACATATAGGTGTAGCTTACTGATAATTACCTACGTTTATTCGATTATTTTTTACGTATTTGACCTTTGCAAAGTTTTTTTTTCATGCTGTGTTTGTCCTGTCATACTTCTTTTTCAGATTTTGTTTTATTTAATTAAAATATGCACCTTTTGATATTCAATTTGTAAAAAAATTCCAAGAATCTTCACTTAAAAAGGTTTTTCTTCGTAATAGATATTGTGAATTAAAACTATAAGTTTGTTCTAAAGTTATTTTACAATTAAACAATTAAGACTGATATAATAAAATATTTGTGTATTAAATATTAATTATCGATACAAATTTTTCATATCAACTATTTAAATCGGATAGTTTTGATTTAATATCGATTTATTAACCAGTTTAAGTCAATTATCCTCTATTATAGTAGTACAAAAAATCAACGAAGTGTCTATCAAATGCTGTGAGCTACGAAATACTTTAAAATGAGGCAATGCTTCTATTAACTGGATATTTAATAATTTTTGTATTACTTTTTGTTTTTATACATTTGCTATAATGCTTTGCTTTGTAACCACATGAAAACGTCTCGGATATAAAGAAAAAATATCCAGTCAAAAAAAAAAATAAAAAAAATACAAAATTGTAAAAAAGTTTCCGAACTCTTCTGTTCCTAAGGCGTATTAAAAACAACCGACTATCGTGACGTGTTTAACAAACGCATTTTAATATTAAACTAAAAAACTCGTTATTTTTATTGCAGCTCATTACTTTTTTATTTTTTTAAATAACTTCACTTACCATCTATTACCTCAGCCTTGAGTTCACTTTAAGTTAAGTAGATATTTTTGAATTTAATATCTTCGATTTGTCTTGCATCATCGTGAATATCAAATTTATATGCTTAGGGTGGAAAACTTGAGATTCTCTTATATTATTTATTTTATTATTCTTTTGGGTGACACACTAGCAACTAGTTAGCTGATGCGTGTGTGTCTGTGCTGTTTGTCATGTAGTGTTTACAATTAAATTATATACTTAGAAAACTTATGATGGCAACATACATACGTACTAAAAGATATCTCTGATGGTCACGTTTTTGTGTGCGATTTTTAATATTTCATTCTACGCGGAAAGCCAAATTAATTCTTCATGATTTACAAAAAAATATTGGTATGGTATCAGATAATATTGCGCTACTTTATGCCGAAGTGGCGCCAGGAGGTGTTGGTCTAAAGTAAAAAAAAAAAATACTAGGGGTGGTTCACCGTAGGTATGATGTACAGAATAAATCCACTACGATCAGATATATAATGAAAATAATATTACATGTCCATACGACTCGTGAAGTATTTCAAATATGTACTTATCCTTTGTCTGAATTTCGTATAAAACGAATCTATTTGTGAGATTTATAAAATTTGTATGCGCTATTTGAAACAATGACACAAGCTTAATGTATTCAAATTTATGTACCTGATGTAAAGTCAACCGCATCTGCACGTATTTATAAATATTTGTTAATACTTAATTTAAAATAAGATGAGCATTACGCATTTTAATACAAGATTCAGAATATATTAATACAAAATAGGTTCTTATTGCGTAGAATGGTCGTAGAGTAGTTAATAAATTCATTAAATTCAGGCGTATTCATAAATGAATGTAGTGTCGATAACCGATTTGTTCCATCTTCGAATCAGAAACTGTAATCGGTCATTGATAAGTAACTACTCCAGTACGATGGCATGAGATAATTCGATGACGTCATTGTATTTCTAAATAGTACAAGTTTAAGTTGTAATTAGTGTCAGTAGTAAATACAACTTCGCCGTTGGCTATACAGGGACTAGTAACATGTAAAGATGTGACGTCAAATAGGAATTACATCAATCTAGCGCGAGTCTCTTGTTATTTTGGATATGTTATAATTATAAAATATCCACTCCAATTAAGAGGAGAGCCTTGGTGCAAGCCTTAGTTGTTAACTGCTGCAGACATTTTAAATTAGCTATCAATCTCTTGGTGTACTGTATATAACCTTCACATATAAATAAGAGCAATAAACTTTGACCGATTTAAATATCACTGACATGACATGTTCTGTTCTTGTGTGCACAGTTGCCATGATTCATATTGCCAATAATTTAGACTATTTTTACTCTATTTATTCTCCAACAGTTTCTACTTTTTTCAATACGAATCTAAAAGATACACTTTATTATTGTCAGGAAGATTGGACTTTAACATTAGTTATTACTAATTTTGAAAATTATTGACAAAATTTATTAATTGGGACATGACCAATTCGGGAAAATTTACATAATTCAAAGTTTAAAGCAATAAATTCCTTGTCATATTTTAATAGATTAAAAAGGCGCAATCATATATTTTGAGTTTTGTACTCCGATGGGCTTGATTAATTTATAAAATCGATTTGCATAAACAAGTTTTCGAGCATGTGAATTGTTTGAAGCTATCGAATTTTTTTTATGGGACAATTCGTGCGCTTTTGACATTGAAAACATCTAGATATAATGTCGATACTTTTATTACTTAAAGACGTATGTACATATATAAGTATGTATAATTTTATATATTTTTAATTCACATTCAAACTTTTATAGGTTTACCAGCGGAAATTTTATGGTACTCTTACAGTCTAATAATTTCGTAATAAAAGATCTTTTTGTAAGACAAGAATTGTGTTAAGTTGTAAATATTTTCCTAAGGTTAAGATCGTGCTACATACCGGCGTATAAAAAATATTATTACTCAATAACTGTCAACTATGTGAACTATCCGGAAGCAAGAGATGCGCAGTACGCAATGTGAATTTATTATTAATTACATATTTGTGCAATAAAGTGCAAATATTTACCATATTTATCACATATAAACATATTTTAGTTTACCACTTTTTAATTATGTTAGATCACATGCGGGATATTTATGCATGATTCTAAAATAGTTAAAAAAACAACTGGAAAAACATTTCAATATGACTTTAATAAAAATATAAAACAATAAGAAAAAGACTAAGCCAGGTAATAAAATGAATGCATTAGAAAATTTTGTAAAAAAAGTTTATGGTGCATATTTGTCACAAAAGGTCAGAATATCTTTAAATTTAAGTGTATATCACGTTCGTTATTTGCATCAGAGCATGAAAGTTATAAAACGAGAATTAAATCATAAGAAGATGAAATAGTTAATAACTGAAGAAGTAGAGTAACTAATAATTACTCAAATACTTGTTTAAATGGATATACAAAGATGCCAAGATGATACAAATTATGAGGTTGTATAATTTTCAAAATAATCGTTAGTTACGTCGAGGCCGACCAGGTGCCCAGCCAGACGGCTAGCTTGTTTTGAACTTTGCTACCTCGTAAGGGTCACTGGTTTTTAATTCTAGGATTTAAAGCAAGTTGCATAAATAATAAAAAGTATAAATTCAATCAGATATAGGCACAACAGATGTTATTTTTTAAATAATAGAGATGTTTAATTTCAATTTTTAATTCGATTCCAATTTTTTTAAGTATTTATATACTAAACTGGGACCTTAAATTAAATTTACCTTAATAACCCTATTAAATTATAAACAAACCGGATCGCGTAATTAAAAGATGATTTATGACCAATGCTAAATAAACATTCAATGATGATGATGTTACACCTGCGTTTCTGTGGGGAAAGGTTTACTGCATTAGTAATGTTCATTTATAGATCGACAATATATTTGACCCGGTGGACTTAAAACTAAATTAACAAATGTTTATTAGCACTTTCGTCTCAATATCAATTCGTCTACGTGTCACATAAGAATAGGAAATCTCTGTAGCTTCTCTAGTACGTAAGCTACAGAGCTTTCCTTTTCTCATGTGACACTTTCAATTTACAAGTAGGATTTTCATATTTTCCCTTACACTAACTCCCTCACCGGGCCATGTAAGTCTGTCGCACTATATGGCCACGGCCGTGGTATGTCAGTCGCATCTTCCTCGTTCATGAACAGACATACAAGTTTATTGGTAATGTGTTTGTATCTATCATTGTGTCATCGAGTTGGCACGATAAATTGTCTTGCATTCTATGACTGACTCTTTACCTAGTCACAGACAGGATTTTCTTTATATCAAATAAATAAATTAAAAAAAGAGATATTTCTATGATGATGTGACCATACAGCTCTGAAAAATCATCAATCATCATTTTAGGATGCGAGAAAAATTTTAACTTAAATTTTATGATGTTATAAAATACTTAGTATAAGTGATAAAACTTTAATTATACAACATAATCAAAATAGATTTAATTAATTTTTATAGAGGATATCATTAAATAAAACCTAATTTTATGAAGCGTAAAATTAACTTTCCGCTATAAACATGAGGTTTATCTAGGCGGGAACAAAAATGTGATAATCATAAGTCACGAAAGCACTGCGCTACCTATTGTTATTTCACATTTAATACAAACCAAAATCATATGCAAACTTCTACATAAATTAATTGACACACTTGTATATTATATCACGACGTGCATCTAATAGACACAAAATGTGGAAAGTGTAAGTATTAACTTCAACGAACTTTAGTCAATGCTTTCGCAGACACTTGCGCTAAGAAAAATGACATCTAATTTTAAGTCTAAATGTTATTTTTCTTGATATAAACTACATAAATATTGAAAAAGTTTCATCAAATAAAACTCACGTTAAAGGCATAGCGGAACACATACTAAATCATATTGGCCACCCGAAGTATGTTTTTGTGTAACAATGAGCACATTGCGCGGAGAAGTATTTCATGTTCTGCGACAAATTATTAAGTAAATAGCTAAGAATAAAACCTTCGAATAGCTACGAAGCGCACACATCGACGCGTGTGGTCATCACAAAGGTTTACCCGCGAACACACACGCATACATCGTCTGTGACCACCGATGACCGAATCCGGGGAGCCGGAATATCGACATCGAATGTTTGCCGCCGTTTGACATTACGTTAGATCGCCAGCCGGGAGAAATGTATAAAAGAATATGCTCCGAGCGGTAAGGCATCAGTCGTTCATCTGCTAGCAACGAAACCAAATCAAACTCCTCAACCATGAAAGTGGTACGTTGTGGATCTTCATTAACTGAAACAAAGTTATCGCTGTATTGTTCTATCGCTAACTATGGTTGTCTTCGCAGATGATTGTATTCGCCCTCGCCCTTGTGGCCCTCGCCGCCGCCGCCCCAGTGGAGCCCGAACCACCAAAGATCGTGCGCTCCGAATTCAACCAGGAACCCGATGGCGCATACAACTTTGGGTAAATTCTAAGTTCTTTTCCATCTTTCAGTCATGAAAGAATTTTCATTTGATTCTATAATTCATTTTTTCTGCTTGTTAGCTCACAGAGTTGTTGAGTAGCGCTGCCTGATCGAACACCGTTCTATATAAAAATCTATGTATTGTAGATAACGCACGAAAGAATTATTCATTTATCAATCAAAATAGTTATGATTTATAAACCAGTTAACTCTAATACTATAGTAGGATACGGTGTCTGTGTTAAAAACCATCACTTTCAAGAAATCTACCCTGAACTGTCTCACAGTAATAAAAAATCGGCTTTTAAAAAAGCTGCAAAGTAACTTCATAGTAAAAAAAAATCTTTTAATAAGATTAAAAACCTTAATACGTGATTAGTCTAATGAGATGATTGAGAATGAAGTATTGTTACTGTCCAGTCTATGTCTATGATTGCTAGGATCTCTTATTGTGGTTAGTGGACGTAATCATAGCAAGTTACTTTTTAGACAAATTCAGTATTTTTTCTGATTCATATTCAATTAAAGTCTTTTATAATTCACGAAATACCATCCGAGTAATTAGTAATCGCGATTCACCATTCAATGAGTTCTTTTTAACGATACAGTTTCGAGACTGAGAACGGAATCAACCGCCAAGAGAATGGACAGCTGAAGGAAGCCTTGGATGAAGAGAACAAACCACACACCGTCGTGGTCGTCCGCGGCTCCTACACCTACACCGACAAGGACGGCAAAGTTGAGACCGTCAACTACTTCGCTGATGAGACCGGCTTCCACGCCGAGGGTGACTCCATCCCCAAGGGCCCCGCCAGGAGATAAGCAACAACTCACATATTCCTATGAGTAATCGATTACAACGTTCACTAATCGATTATCCATGGAACCCGTAAGGGAAATGTAATTCTGCCATAGTGAAGATGTAAGGCGTGGCATCCGTCTCACATCTTTTCCTTGTTGTTTCGTTATTAACCGATGCACACTGCCATATTTTTTTACGTTTTTATATAGTTTGTTGAGTTGATATGCGATCCGTATAGTGAATAAACTTCATTCGAAACTACTTCGTTTTTTTGTTTGATAAATTCCTAACAGACGACCTTGGCATCGAGACGGGCTTTAACGGCCAGTATGACACGGCGTTAAAGCAATGATGGTACCGTTCATGTATCTTCATACTGATGACTACTTATGATTCGATGCGCAATAGTTTTTTTTCTGAGTCTTCTATAAGACTGGGTGACACTTCATAACATTCGACATTGAAGAGAGAAAGTTCACACGAGTAATCTTCAAGTAATTTGACATTTGGCAGTGACAAACATACATAGATTTACATGTCGAAACGTCGTTCAATAGCATACTTACATTGCATTTTTATTACCCAACATTAAGATTTCATAAAAAATTATGAGTTGTTTACATTTGAAATAAGTAAAAAATTTAAGGTCAACCATAAATAAATATTTTACTTATTGCCTAATGGCAATGACATGAGATCATTATCCAGTATTCTCATCTAGTGAGTGTCGGATTATATGTTTGAATTATTATTTCATGAATCGATAATAGGATGTGCAATAAGATGTTGCAATAGAACTTGGTTTTTATTAAAACAAAATAAAAGACTGTATTAACCACGTAATGTATTCCTTAGATATCACCGTAATCAGCATATATGGAATTAAAACCTTTGCCATTTATGTTTAATTTAAATTGATGCTTAAAAATATTAATATCAATTTCACATTCATAACAATTGCAGCCAATAGAGCTCTAAGAGACCACCATACTGTATCTTGATGTTTACATATACTAAAAATGTTTACAAAAACACGACATATTATTTAACATACAACCGTAATAATTAAATAAATGAAAATAAAAGTTCAAGGTGAATTGTAATTATAGAATTTCAATAATTACGTAAGGGAATCACAATACGTAAAGCATTCGTAAATGTTTATAAAGTGCCCAAGGGTTGATTTACAAGAACTGCTTTAAGCTTGCGTGTAATTTGCGCTCTGTGCAAATCATAATATGTCGTAGAATAGAAACAAATCAAATAAACAACCACCGGTATTATAATAAGAAGAAAGTTAGTAATTAAAACAAAGGAACGGTTAATGTTTTTAATTCACAGATATTAAAGTGTTATGCAGAGGTAATTTTGAATACAATTGTCAAAGATTGGGCGTTTTATTTTATTTTGTGTAATTCCAAGTACGTGATTTCCAAAAAAATCTTGCGTCGTTACGGTACAGCACAGAAAACGTGACAGCAATGTTAATTTCATCAGCTAATAAATGCCAACCATTGGACAAATTTTAAACGAAACTAAAAGTAAAATAACACCGTTTGTTTTTCATTGTTATTGATTTTAAAATCAATTATACGACGTGGTGGATAGATCATATAAACAATCAATACAATGGGAGAAAATTCTGTAGAGCTGATTGATCGATAAACCGATCGGGCCAACGGGAAACACTATAAGTTATAAGCGTTAACTTTGAGAAGTTACATAAAAAACCACCAAGAATTACTAAGACTAAGAAATCTAAAAGAATGAGTGAACCCTCTAAAGGTCAATAAAATGTTATAGGTCATCAAGAAGTAGTAATTATTTTTTTCTTTTATTGCGTCTAAAAATTCGTCAGACAATTTACAACTAATAAAAATATAAACATAGGATGGAAGATTATATCAAGTTTTAAAAGGAAACATCTACATATGTTTTAAATGACGCACGATGTGTTACAATAGTAATTATCGCAGCTTGAAATATGTTATTAACCAGCGAACTTCGAATAAGGTTTCGTATTAAATATTTGATATCATAATTGCCAAACTTAGCTCAAATAACGTAACGGCTAGAACAAATTCAACAAATATCCTCTCACTCTTCCCCGAAATGTTAAGTTTACGAGCGACGAACCTTGAATTTAAAAAACAACAACGGCAACGTATTTTTAGTTCCTCTGGTGTTGCAGTTGTCCATGAGCGTCGTTGATAACCTGGGTGTTCCCGCCGCTTATTTGCCTCCTTGTATTATAAAAAAAAAATCTGCTTTATGTTGTTGTAGGTTGCGATACGCACTTAAACTTTTCCCAGAAACAGACGGAATAAGCGTGACTGTACGTGTTTCTCATACATAGCATAGCCTGTCTCTTGAAGAGGTTAGTTGGTAATTCTTGATAATTTATCTGTGTTCGACGCCCTTCAAACCGGAAAATAGTAAAGTTAGCATCATTGCGACGCCTGACATTTACATACACGGCTAAAGGTAATATTAGTTGCAGATAATTAACAGCTATCAGTGTAATTTAACAATATTTAAAATGAACATACGTGATCACTCAATCAGCAGTATTTTTTGACCGACTTCATAAAAGAAGGAGGTACTCAATTCGTCTGTATGTTTTTTATCGCTTATGACAATTTAACAAATAAAAATCTAATCTTAAACATAAAGTAGAATTTAATTAAATTAAACAATCTCTTTCATAAAACATTATTGTTCTAGTTTTAACCATAGCCATATAAATTTGGTATAAATGTAGAGGAGAGTCCAGGAAATCACATCGACATCTTGTGAACCCGGAAATACTTATGGGTTCTTTTGTTTTTTCATGTTTACTCTATAATTCTGCAACAATACAAAAAACAACGGTATAAAGGAAAGTTGGGGGTAACACATGGGATATATGGCATTCCCGAAAAATGTTAGGTTACCCAGGGATATATAGTTTTTTTAATTTTTCATAGTTTCTATGTCTTTTTAATACTGCGCAGACAAAGTTGCATGCGCCAGCTAGGTATTTTAAAAAATTATACAGAACAATTGCTATACTAAATGTTTAAGGCGCGAAATAAACTTTTCTAGAAGACTAGTTTTGTGGTAGGTCAGTTTTGTGTAGAAGGTATCGTTTCCATATCTGATTTTGCTCCCATAAAAATTCTGCATTTCAACATAACAACAGTATATAACATCATAATAACTGCTAACGTTTTTACATTTGACCAACACAAAAAATATTCACGTATTTCTTGTCAGATGCATTTAAACAAAAATGCGCCTGTAATTATGTAATTGCAAATACTGAAATATGTGTGAAAACTAATTGTATTTTTTAGTTATCAAATGTATTTAGCATTGTAAGTTCTTTTTGTTTTTTCTATTTCTAATAGTTTAGAAATATTACACAATTATGGTATTAGCTACTAACATCCGCGTTGAATTAAAATGAAAATGGAATTACATCAAGTGTTCTTCCAAACTATGATATACAACTTTGCAAAATTTCATCGAGATCTGTTCCACCGATCAGGCGGAAAACTCTAACAAACGTCCATTCATCCATGTAAACTTTCGCAGTTACATATTAGTAAGTAGTACGAATGAGTATAATATTTTGAACCTATGTTTGAAACTTTCAATTTAAGATCGTGGCGTGTTAAAAATATTGTGGTTTTGTAATAAACAGATATCACGAACTGCCAGTTCGATTAAAAAAATGCATTATTTATTTCATAATTAAATTACTACAATGATTTCTAAGAACAGTAGTATCATGAATGTATACAAGCATTCTTGGAAGTTAACTGAACATCAGATGACTTAAGGTGTCTCAATTTTTGAAGGTCTTTAATAAGAATTACGTCACAAAATCCTCGGAATTTTAAAGTGCAACTATTCGATTCACTGACACGTTATGTCATATTATGACATGTTAAGATTACTTTTTACTTTAAATATACTGTATAAATATAGTAAACATTATATTTAAAGTAAAAAGTAACCATTCCGGATATTATAATTATTTTATTTTCTTCAAGTATATTAAAGCAATATGCATTGTGTAAACATTCATTTACTAGAAACTACGTCTTCATAGTTATGTATGAAAATTAAAAAAAAATCCTTTAAATGCTTAACTTTTAATTCCTCAACGACTCGTTCAGTGTCACGTGTCCGCATAAATCGCGCCGGCATGCGTCCGCGATTATCAAGGGACACGACCTGTTGGCGCGTCCCTCGAGGTGACAGCTTTTTGTTACAGCGAAATTGATAAAAATGATAAAAAAAACAATCAATTTTACTTTTGATATATAAAATTTCCCGATTTATGTGATTGCAAGATTTGTTTAGATTTTACTAATTTACACGAAATTACTTATTTTATTTATTTACATAAGTGTACACAACAGCGTTTTTAAACAACGCTAGAACATTAAGAACTGATTTACATTTTTTTGAGAACGCTAACTTCCGTCGAAATCATTCCGCAAGAATTGACGTCAAACTTAGATGTCTTTGCAATACCCAAGCGGACGAATTCGCGGGCAACAGCTGGTTTATTAAAAAAACGAAAATTCTTGTTAAGTACGTCTTGAGTTATTTATGTAGTTAAGTTAAAACTATGTACGATAAAGAAAATCACGACTAAAGATAATATTTTCTTATCCAATTACAAAATCTCGTAATATTACATAGTGTACAAAGGTAATGTTTATACTGTGCCCACATCTCTTAAGTTATTCTCCATTTTCCTTATCACTAAGTAAGAGTCACGGATTTCACGTAGCTGTATTTTGTTAATCGAAAAAACAAAAGAAAAAGTCTTTTTTTTAAAACTAAATTATATTGTATGCCAGTGTCTAAAATAAATAAAAATATGTAAGACTTTTTCAAGTTCTAAATTAATTTAACATTGAATTAAAAAAACATTCAACGAATTACATACCACATTGTTTTCACATCGTCGTAATAAGCTACGAAATTACTATGTGATATTTAAGTATACAAAAACAGAAAGTCGTTTAAGTAGAGAATTTCCATAAATGCGAGTAATTCTCGAACACGTGAAAGATGTCTTCTCACTGTTAAAAACACCTTGAATTTATTGACGTACATTAATGAACTGCTTCGGGCATGGAGTGTAATAAATAATGAAACACGTTATAATTTAAAATAAATTGACAGTAATAGCCGATATACCGACAGATGTGTGAATAATTAATAACCTGCGTATACTTTAAGCAGTATCGAGGTTTTCTGTTTCTACAGCTTTTGAGAAAGTAGTGATATCCAATTACTGAAATTATTATAAAGTATTGTTGAACAGATGTTACTGAAGTCTCTTATTTTAAGGCGTTATTTATTTTCATTTCAAAAACAGTCTGCTTCAATAGGCATTATACATATATGTCGTGTATTGTGTAGCATTGTTTAAAAAAACTATTTTCAGTCATTTATGCAAGACATAAGTAACTGGAAATTTAAAATAGGTTATTTTCTATTTCTACATTAACTACTAGTTGTTTCTCGCGACTTCGTCCACGTGATAAATTATAAATATAGCCTATGTTACTCAGCCATAACGTAGCTTTCTAATGGTGAAAGGGTTTTTGTATTCAGCCCAGTAGTTTTTGAGTTATTTCAATACATTTTAAAATACAAAACTCTCCTTATTATAATATTAGTATGGACATAGATTTTATAAAATTAGCCCAGAATTTATTATATTAGAATAAATTCAGCGATAAAGTGTAATATATACATTCATTCAAGACACTTATGATATATACACTCAGCTGTTAATCTAGATTTAAAAATAGTGTAGCGATACACTTGTATGTAATACGGGGCTCTTGTTGCTGAATTATCGATCGTAGCACTAGGATAACAAATGCGCAGGTCAGTTACGCGTAGTGTAGTATTAGCTGAAATAATCGTTCATAATACATTCTGTAGTTGACACAACACTTAGATACTCTGTAAAATAGTAACTACCCACATTCCAAGTATAATTATATGACATTTTAACTCTTTTACTCCCAAGTGAACTTGTAATCTTTAGTCATCTATTATATGGTTACTCAAAACTACAGTTACTCAAAAAATTATTTAATTTAAAACTTAACTGTGATGGCAATATTCGGTGTTACTACGCGTTATATATATTTTGCCGTACCTTTAAGTGGGTTTTTCATAGGTAAGTTCCTGGATGATCAAGAAACTCTCAGAATGACCAATTTCAGAGACAAATCTTGTTTGTACGGTGGAAATGTGAAAATGGGAGATACGCCAACATGGCCTTAAAATAATCGTTTTATTATAAAAAAAAATTATTAAAGGTAAGCTGTGTTTTGTATTAACTTTATTGATAAAAAGATTTTTCAGTGATGATAAATGGTAAATTATATCTTAAATTGTTATAAAATAAACATAAATATGCAGCTAATTAAAAGAACATGTGTAGGAATTAAACGCTTATTACAGTTTTATTTTAAGAATTCTTAACAACGATTTTAATGAGATGTAACATAATTAAAAAATAACAATGCTTAGTTGTGTATAATTAAACAATTTGAAGTAATTACAAAGCTTTATTACCAATTAGATTCATATCTGTATTGTTGATTCTATACTTAATGATAACATATTTTAACCTTGATGTTAACCCGGAAATGTATAATAGACTAATTTTAGTATGTTATAAAAACGCAAGATTATACAAAAGGCTTTTATAACATTATCATTATCAAGAAAAAGCTTTCATAAGCTTCAAGGGTTACTGTTACGAATATTGTGAAACTTGTATTAGATATTTGTTGTTGGTGTATTATTTTTATTGATTTCTTACGTAATTGAGTTTAACTAAGAGCTGTGGATATCCTGGAGAGACAAAATTAAAAATGTAGCCATGTTAGCGCACATGAAGAAAAAGACAGAAGTGATATATACAGTTAAGAAAAGAAAGCTGCAGTACCTAAGCCACATAATGCTAAATGACAAATACGAACTACTGCAGCTCATCGTACAAGGCAAAATACACGGAAAGCGTAGTGTAGGTCGAAGAAAACCGTCCTGGCTCAAAAATCTACGCCAGTGGTATGGAAAGAGCACCCGATCACTTTTTAGAGCCGCGGTGTCAAGAACGAAAGTCGCCCTAATGATCGCCGAACTTCGAAAGAAGATGGCACTTTAAAAAAAAAAGGGCTGTTAATTGGTCTTAATCAAAATTGGTCTTAGTCAAATATTAATGTTTTCCTACTTTTTGGAATAGTTCAATTTTATGTTTAACTTAGTTAAATTTAATATATCTCATAATCGTAATAATATTCAAGGCAAGTGATGTAAAACAGAACATAAAATGTTATTTAACGCTTCCAAGATGGTTTTACAAAAAAATTATAAACTTTACGTAAATCTTGCTACCTATAAATTGAATAATCAGATCCAACACAAATAGTAGTGGAGTTAATTACAACAAGTGCGTGTACTCGGTGTGGAGCAAAATAATGGTGCGAGTTCCAAATTGTTTTGTACATTTTTTTTTGTAAACTTTAAAGATAAAGTCTAAAATTTTGCCTCTTTGTGTAAAGTTTCTGCATGAATGAGTTCTGATATATTTCTCTTTATTATTAAAAATAAGCTTTGATCGTGGAAAAAATTTGGATAAAAGAAAAGAAAGATTTTCTTTTAAAAGGGTTATGATAGTTTTGTCATAATTTTTTTGTATCTTTTCAGATGATATTTCTACTTACTTTATTTCTTTTTTACACTCTGGGGAATAGTCAGATTTTACCAAATAGACCTGTGACTCCAGTACCTGGGATGAATGTTTCTCCAACATCTTTGTATCCTGGATTTAATAGAAATCAGTGGCCAAATGGATACAATCCATACTACAATTCACAAGGAGCTGCTGTACCCATTGTATCTTACAGTGACAACCGTGGCATAGACGGAAGTTATTCCTACAGGTATGTTATTCAATCTTTACTTTATTTTACAATTATGCTTGTGTATTCTTACAGACTAAAATCTTGTATGATAAATGTTGATCTCTTTTTTCTTATAAAGGGATGACATGTGTTTCGGCGCTTTTTGATATAAAACAATAATATGTAAAAGTTTCGTCTGTGACTCACGGTCTTATTTTCCGCCGCAGTTAATAAGTGCTCTCAAGCTTTTTAAATAATAGGGTTAGATTGAAAGTAAGACTATAATTATATGTGTGAAATTAAGGTAACTTGTCCTGTCTTAATCTAGTTTAAACATTTCAGCTATGCGTCAGCAGATGGTAAGGAGGTTCAGGAAAGCGGGTTTGTAAAAGATGCTCATATTGATAACGCGGGAAATCCCCAAGGCACACAGGTATTTTTCTTGTTACTTTTTAACTTAAATGTTTAATTATCTGAAATTGAATAAGTTATTTCGAAATATTGCGTATCAAAGTTTAGGAAGGAAGATAATCTATTTTATTTAAGTTATCTATTCGGTTAGTATTAACGATACATTTGTATGTAATTGCAGGTTAAAGAAGGTGGTTTTGCATACACATCGCCTGAAGGAATACCAATAAAAGTGAACTATGTCGCCGATGAGTATGGTACGGTTATTTGCGATTATAGTTTTGATTGACAACCGCGAAATTTTAATAATTTAAAGCTAGTTTGCCTTTCTCGCGCTCGGTCACGGTTTTGTGCCGACCGAAGCTAATTTGATGATAATGTGATGGTCATCTTGTTATTGAAATTGAAACTTCCTGAGATATTATCGATGTTCGTCGATACACTGATCGTGTTATCTTTTTAATCTTAGTGAAATAAATTCTCATTCATGATATTACAATGGCAAAACTTGGACGTTAAAATGATCAGTTTTAATACCATAATTGTTAAAAAACGATGCGATTATTAATCACTTAAACTGCCAAATATGTTAAATTCTTAAGACTTTGGAATGAATTGGGTTTAGATAATTTTTAAGTCTTAACAGCTAGTTCCAGTTGAGACTGTAATATTTTTATGTATAAATTTTCAGGATTCAGACCGGCAGGCATTCAAATACCGGCAGATGGAAGTGTAGTCCCATCATTAATTAACGGAACAAAAGGCGGAAATCCGTTTTATAACAATTACAGTCCCTTCAATTATGGTAATAGGTACAATAATAATTATGGACCTTATAATTATAGACCTTACGACCCCAGATATCCAAACGCTCCAGGAAACTACCCTTTGTACAATCCTTACCGTCAATTTGGGTATCAAAAACGAACATCCCAAGATACCGCTAAAAAGACAACTGCGTAGATGCCACTTTGCTTATAACTTGTAAATATACATATTTTAAACAGCAAATGTGAAAATACTTTTTGATTTAATTCTAAGGGGGTTATTTCACAATTTATATGTTAAATTCGAGTGCTTTATCATAATAAATAAAAGACCATATCAATGTTGAATTTTTATTTCATTTCCTTATACTTATAAACGTGTACA
The DNA here is from genome assembly GCF_000836215.1 of Papilio polytes. NCBI lineage: Eukaryota > Metazoa > Arthropoda > Insecta > Lepidoptera > Papilionidae > Papilio > Papilio polytes. The sequence continues at coordinate 1,156,454 of NW_013526359.1, forward strand.
TGAAATAATATAACATTTTATATTCTCATAAGGCAAACATTATAAATATAACTGTCGTGTAACAACTTTCTAATGTGGTAACTTAGGGGGTAAGCTTTAAAATTTGATTCGGCGACATCGAATGGGCGGGAAATATTTTAGTGTCTACATATGGAGTGATAGGATTTGTGTTTTAACACTGATTTTAAAATATTGCAAAGTCCTCATGTAGAAAACTTTCACAAACACATTTACAAATTAGCAAAATTCTTACTATTTTTTGAGTTGAGACAAAACTTTAAAGTGTTTTAAAACACATGATTAAGCTAAAAATCAAGTATTTTCATTAATCGAAGGGCAGATATTTATCAGAATATACAACGGTTTAATGCAGATCGCTTAAGTTATCTTTGTTATCTGAACAATCTGTGTATGAAACGTGTTCCATGCTATAAAGCAAAATAACATTCAGATGAAAGATACACTGCTGGCATTTTTATTTATACACAAAACTCTTTTGTTCATCTTGAATAAGAAATAGTGTAAGGTTTACGATTTAATGATTATTATTTACGTTTTTATAATGAGAATGAAAATATGTTATTTTACAATTAACATATTTATAAAGTTAAACGTCAAAGCGTTCAATTAAAATCAATCAATAAAAGAAACAAAAGAAACAATGCAGACAAAATTACGATAAGCCAATCATTACAAGTACATCGAAACTGAGCGTATCAAAAAGTACTTAATAATAATTAAAGAGATTTTATTCGATTCGACTATAATATATTCTCAGTAACTACTTGTATTACGGCAAAAATCTTGATATTTTTCGTTTTGCACAGACTTTTGTACGTGACTGAAGTGTTATAATGCCTCAATAAAGTACGTAAGAATGGTATTAAAGTCAACGAAAAATATCTTGGTATTATGTATGAAGCCTGATGTGGCAAGATCAATAAATTTTTCTTAAAAAAAGCCTTGTTGAAGTGTGTCACATACGGAATCCCGCGACTGGTTTGTAGAGATCTGTCTGGTGATGCCTTTATATACTACACGAGGCTACCTTTGCAGAACTCTTATTACATAATATTTGACACGACATTTTAAATTTTAGGATACCGAATATCTTCTTGGAAATTAGTTAATATTGTCTTTCGGTAAATTAAAAATAAATTGACAACCGAATGAATAAGATGTCGTACTTTGTACTTTTGGACAAATTACGTGTCGAATGATAATTGTTACATTGAGTTTCAGTAATTTTAACTATCTATACTCTGTTTCTAATGGTCTCGAAGACCTAGGACTACATTAGTTAGTAGTTAAGATTCTTAGAATGAAGTATTATTAGTGAAGTTAAATTGCTTTGAGATTAATGAATGCCTGCCATAAAATTCCATTTCTTTAATTTATTTACATTTATAGCGTTTTGGGAAAGTTTTATTTATATCCGAGTTATGTTAAAACATCGATTCAAAAATTACTCAGTTCTTTTTTATCAAGATACTTGCAATAAACGTCACGTCGTGTTATTGAATTTAATAATAATCGGTTCAATAATTATGCTCCATTAAAAGAAAATGCGTGTTCATTATAGATCATAAAATTTAAATTGCTTATTATTGGCCGCTGTCGAAGTTGGAGTGGCATTCCTGTATCAATTAAAAGCATGTTGTATGTTGTGCGAAACCTCACCGTGATATCTCTATAAGGGATCGAGAGCTATCCTTTTGTCAAAAGCCGACGTAAGGAGATGCATCGGATCTGCAACAGTATGTAATTGCTTCAAAGTTTCACGTATAAATACCGGGGGTTCATCCGGACTGCATCATTCTGTTGCCTCCTCGTTTACATTCAACTTGTTACTCCAGTGTTGACTCAACATGAATTATTTCGTAAGCATAAAGATCATTTTTATCTTAAAACTTTCATGACCTAAGCTCAAGGGACATTTAGTGGCGTTTGAAAAGCTTCGCGTCGAAATATACTTGTCGTTTTAAGCTAATCGTATTCTAGTCCTTCTTTTCCTTTATTAGCTGGCGTTGGTTGTTATCATCGGGACAGTGTCTGCGGACGTGGGCATCATCCAGCCCTTCCCGCCGCAGCCTGTGTACCAACAGCAGCAACTCTACACAACAGAACCAATCCCCATCATAAGACAAGAGCATGTGCAGAATCCCGATGGATCTTATAAATGGAGGTTTGTGGCAGAAAAAATGGAATCAATATTTATGGTAAAGATAACCGTATAATTTTTGTGGTGACTAATCAACTGGAGCTATTTTATACGAAGACGAGATCTGTAAGTACTTTATCATCATTGGGAGAGGCGTAGACTGCGTAGACAAGGAAAAATTGTGGTCAAGCGCTGGTTTTCTCAATTTAAAAAAATATACTTATTATATAAATCTTTTTTATTTTGAGTGCAGCGTAATTATTTATTTTTACTTAAAATTTGAGTAACCACGTTTTGGTCACAAAAAAAATGAAAAGTGTATATTTTCGTGACGTAAAAAAATCTAATTTCACCCTAAAAGTCTGTAAACAAGGTATTTCCTGATCGTGTTGATGAAATTGAGCAACAGTTACTACTACCGGCATTTTTTACGAAAGCTCTGTTTTATTATTTTTTTAATTCGTCATGTAAATTGAATGGGCCCGTCTTACAGTCCTTACATCATAGTCCATTTTTAACCAGTAACATTTTAAACCGAAGTGCAAAGGTTATGGTATCTCGTTATCGGAAACGTGAGATTCTATCCGTCGTGACTTTCTCTTAGTACAGTTATGGCAATATAGATCCGACTTCATGCAATTTTAGTTCCCATGTTTATTTATGTGGGTTATAGGAAATTTCACAACAATTTAAAATTGAGCGACATATCATCATCCTGCTTTTAATTACAGAGGGTTGGATAGTCTGTACCACTCTTTTATACACTTTTATCAGCAGTCACGTCTAAAATCATTCTTTTCTTACACATGTCCTCTTACATAATACATACTTTGGTCTTACCTTGCAATGATCTGCATTGAGTGATAGATGAACAATATTTTTTCCAGTTACGAGACTGGTAACGGCATATCTGCTGAAGAGCTCGGCTACATCAAGAACCTCGGCGTGCCCGAGCAGGAGGCGCAGACCGCGCAAGGACAGTACCAGTATACAGCGCCCGATGGACAGGTAGATCTATGAAGTTACGAATGGATTGGTTAAGAGAATTACAAAATTAAATGTTGATTCAATTTGGAAGAGAAATCCAAGCCAAATAAAGTTGATTTAGTAGAATATAGTATTCAAACGAGGCATTTAAACGTGGGCTTCTATCGGCTTTTCCAAGGACAATAGTTAGAAGGTCATGATCCAAAAAGATTCATGAACTCAACGACTGACTTTCAAGCACTTTGTATATTTTTATACTACGGAGACTGTCATTGAAAACTCTTTTCTATTCCAGGTCATACAACTCAAATACACAGCGGATGAAAATGGTTTCCAACCCCAAGGCGCTCATATTCCCACTCCTCCACCAATCCCACAAGATATTCAAAAGGCTCTCGACTATCTCGCTACTTTACCTCCGCAGAATCCTGACACAAGAAACTTTGGACACCAATAAAATTAACAAAAATAAACATACAAAAATTGAGGCTTGATTGTAAACTATTAATTAAGTTATACTCATTAGTAATTTTAGTGATATTTAACACAAGATTAATGTGAATGGCAAATATATTTTTTACTTATAATATTGTGTGTATTTCGTTAAAATAAAGTATTATGAGTTATTGATTGAGTGTTAATAATTTACTTTAAATATGATACCATGGTCCGGTACCATGTCCATAAAAAGTCATATGAATATAATATGTTAAAAAAAAGGGGAAATTTTTGATAATTAGACCTTTATGTCTTTTCAGATTTTGTTGCAAATATTTCTTAGTATTGTGTTATACATATGTAAAAGCATTTTCCTCCTGCATATCTGTTAGTTCAAAGAACTACTATGCTGGCCTTGATTTGAATATGTTAGGGTGAAGATGTGGTTTATCGCAAAATACTAAAACGCCGGCCGCATGCAAATTAAGATTAGTCATCTTAGGCTATCTTAACTTCCTTTAAAGCAATTTTGTAGGAATGTGGTGTAACATTTATACAGTTTTAAATATACTTATTTGTGTCATAAATATTAAAAGCTGGAAGCTTCGCCGTTAAAGCGAAATAACCATAGACTTCCGCAATTGCAGATGCGTTGCCTTCACTTAATTGACGGAGGAAGAGATGCACATAAAGAGGATATTTCCCCTTCCTCTACGTCCAAACGATTCTTTTCACGACATCTTTATTTTGTAGATTATGCCAGAAATGTACGAAACATCAATTATCATTTCCACAAAAAAACGTTGCGAAAGAGATGGAGTTCACGACAGGTTTTCAATTCCTAGTTTATATTTGTAACGTGCAGAGATTGCCATGTGAATGCAGATAGGGAATACGTGTTTTAATTTTCAGATAACTCTTAAAAGTACAATGACCTGAATGACATAGGAACGGTTTGTCATTATCAATTGTGTTATCCCTGTTTTCTAAATCAACAGTTATAGCTATCAATCTTCCGAAGGTAATTCTGAATCCTAACTTCTACAATAAAATTGTATTTGACAATGCCAACCAATTAATCTGGCCCCGATTACATATGTAATATAAGCCAATACCTGACAATTAACAGCGTATGGACTACGCTAATATGCAACGGTTGAAATTTTTTTACCTTAACTGGAAACTGGTACTGTCAAATTCTAAAAAACAAAATGAATTTTCAAATTTGTCGTAGTTCGATTAAAAAGTGAAAACCTATTTCATTGTAATTATAATTTACATATTGCTATCACATGCTATCATAACCTTTTAAGGAAAGCGTGATAGTGTGAGCGTTGGGATGTCATCAGTCATTAAGACTGAGTAGTGTGTTGAGCAGATGTGTCCGATGTTCGCAGACCGGCCGGCCCCCGCTCACTCGACCGGTCCGTTCACTTTCCCCGCGCCGTGTCAAGGTCGCAGCGACGCATCGCCATAAACCACTCGCACTGACACCTTGATGCTCGCATGACGAAAACTCAAGCTTTTGACCACGAGATAATATCAAGGTTATGTTGCACTTAATGTTCTGGATGTTACTGTCAACATTTACTAATTATACTTGAAATGTTCCGAAATTATATTTCACCTTTAAAGTAAAATATGAAGGGACAACGAATAGTATTCATAATTGAGTAAAATTTCTTCAAATCTTTCAAAAAAAGAAGTTCTTTTTTCGCTTAGATTTACTATTACGTATTGCAAATGAAAAACTAGAAGGCAGCAAAAACTTGTGAGAAATGAGGTTCAAAACCAATACATAAGCGATCTCACATTAAATAGTTAGCAATGCTACATCAACAGCTTTTATTATTTCAACGATTGCATACTTGTGTAAAATATTGCCGTTAACATCTCAGACATGAGTGACAAAGAATCTAAAATGTCAAATGTCTTCACCACATTATCATACATACGAGTATAGACACAAGTCCCAACAAATACATGTTAATGCAGCAACCAAAATTCGCCCGAAGTCATTCTATTGACTAAAACTGCCTACAATAAGATTTACATAACAGATATGAGTGAAATCTTTTGTTGTCTGATCATCTATTCATAAGGATGATTATTATATTGCGTAACATCGATGTCGATGTATGTACCATTTTACATGTTACAGTCGCGTGAAATAGAACCTTATGGAATTGTCCTTCTTTAATTGTATTTCTCGTACACACTGACGCAAGCATTTTGTCGTCCTTTTCATTCCTTTTAGTTTTTTTAATACTAAGATACAACAAAAACATAACAGCAAAAGTTACCAAAACCAATATCGATATTTCTTAAGGAAATTTGCACCACAACCCTGAGTCCTTCATTTTAAAATTAGAGTCAACTAATGTCATATATAAACCAAAAAACACGAACTAACTTAAATACTTTTTACGAATTTAAGCAGTTTTTGGGGAAAACTACATGAAATATAGTTATGCGAGACAGGAAGTTGTGTGACCCTGTACGGTTGCTGAATTACAAATTGATTTTATCAAGAATTTTATAGCACATCATTTTGATGCTTATAATACGCTTATTTTTGCGTTTTTTTTTAATTAAAAGAGCGAAGAAACACGCTGCCGTACACTAAATCTGCACTAAAGGTCTTCTTAGAATCAATTGATGATCACTACAGATGTGTTTCTTTAACTTTGAATGCAGAAGTTAGTGCTTTACTACAATTTCACCAGGCTTGTGGTGCGATAGAGAGATAATGTCGAGAATAAATCGTGACTTTATGCCGAAGATTTCTCTTTCAGTATCCAAAAATATCTCGAATCCGAAAGATTTTATATTAAGCATTCTTTTATATAATATAAGCGCGTTTACACTTTATCACTTATATGCTAATTTAAGTGCTAGACTGAATGATAGTTTTCTATTGGCATGAATTTTATGCGTAGATATACGAGTAAATAAAAAAAGTAAGAATGTATACTAGAAATTATATTTATTAACGAGCATAAAGTGCTGAACTTTTAAGTCTTATAACAATTATGAAAACTTAAAATCATCCAAATAATCATAAAAATAAATAATATTTGGTTTTGTTTCAAGAAAATGTAACATTTTTCAGGATAATAACTATGTAGATGATTGACAGGAGTAAACCTGAGTTACAAGTTCAATAATAAGCTTTGTACTGTTTAAGGTATTTTAATATTTTTTACTATCAATTATACTTTTTTAAATTAATAACACTTGAATAATATCTTTCTTCGCAGATAATAATGAAGTGCACGAGATGAACGCGTGGTATGCCGTGCTGCGCTGAGGCTGTAAACAAGGGTTGCCACATTTATGTTCAAAATGTTTATTACTCAGTTATGGTAGATGAAAAAATATGTTACTACTATGGTTTTGGGTATAATTATCTCTTATAATTTCAATTAAAACAACTTTTTACCAAATTAAAAAAAATGTTTTCAATTACTATTTTTACAGTACTTAATTATTTATTGATAGTGTAGATTACAGAACATAATTACAGGAAATAACATATTCTCCTATAAGACCGGGGCAGCCCTAGCGTAACACCGGTGCTCGGTGCTTGCGTTAAGGTCAATACTGAACAAATGGAAAATCCGTTAGCTTTGTTGACAACGGTTACGTCGCCGCACCAAGTTGACATATACGAGTCGAGGTAATGCATTTACTATTTACTTATTTCATAGATTTCGAAGTCGCAATGAATTGCGAAACACAAATTGCAGGGAGGTGGGCAAATCGGTCCGGTATAAATACGTAATTGTAAGGATGCAGCGTTATCAGTCACTCGATACTACTTCAGCTACTTCAGTTAGTCAACCAACAACAAATCTGACAACAATGAAGTCCATTGTAAGTGCAATAAAAACAGTGATATTTACGTACCAAACAAGTGATGTGTGATCAGTGAAATAACCGTGAAAACAACAAATAGTTTTGTGAAATAAACCAATAAAGTGCAATAAACGTTTTTGTGTAACGGATAGAAAAACTAATATTGTCTCATTCTTTCCAGGCTTTGGTTGCTCTTTTCGTCGCGGTGGCGTTCGCCGCTCCCCAAGCACCGACAGAACCAATCCCGATTCTTCGTCAGGATAGCCAAATAAACGGCGACGGTTCATATCAATACTCCTTTGAAACTGGAAACGGAATTAGTGCGGACCAGAAGGGCGATCTCAAGAAGGTCGGAGATGTTGAGGCTTTGGAGGTGCAAGGCCAATTCCAGTACCCCGGTGAGGACGGACAGAACATCCAGCTGACGTACACTGCTGACGAAAACGGATTCCAGCCTCAGGGCGCTCACCTGCCCACCGCTCCCCCAGTACCGGAGGCCATCCAGCGCGCCCTCGCACACCTCGCCACCGCCGCGCCCCAGCCCCAGGAGCAATGAGAGACTGATCAACAAACCATAATTCATATCCTTAAAATGTAGTTAAACAGAACTAATGTCTATACTACTTTAATAGGATATGATTACATGTTTGTCTATGTATTAAGCATTAATTTTATTTGTTGTAACAGTGTACAATTTAGTACTAGATACATCTGACCGTTTTATATTTTTGTAGTGTGAATATATATTTTAATTATTATTTTATTAATTGATTTATTTCCCATTTATCTTTTTTTCTCAAGATCGATAATTGAAAGATTGCTAACACTTTTAATTTCACTATTAAATGAAGTGGTCTAATTTAGTTGAAAAATACGTTTCTATCTGAATTGTTATTATTTCATTTTACTATACAGAATGTTTGAAACTGACCAAAGAAGTCATTAAAACACAAAGCTTCTAGAATTTAGTACACGAGGCTTCTGTTCGATATATTATTATTGTTTTATTGTAGTTTTTCCATTAAATATTACAATTCGTTTTTTTCTAAAGACTTAAAACCAACACTAATTCCTCGTAGGGCGCTAGGCAGAGATGCATTATTTGATGGATCTTGCAAAAACTGCGACAAAATCGATTTGCATACTGAAGCGTACAGAATCATAGTTTACGCACACATAAAGGTTACTATAAACGATCATTAAACCGTGGTAACGTTGACGATTTATTAAGTTGTCTATTTTAATAAAACAATTGACAATTTTCTAATAACATTTTCAATTTTAAAAGCATTGTGTAAGGTTTATTCATACGTCCATAAATTGTTAATGAAGATTATTTATAGCTAAATTTATTAATAAAATTATCGTAATTTTCATTTATCTTTGTCATAAATACACGAATTTGATATATCGTATGTAAATATTAATACTAAGAATTGGTCATTTTCTAATATAATGAGTATGTTACTTTTACGATTGACTATAAGAAATTCACAATTTATATTAAACAACTGAAGTTATATAGACTTAGGCTTTAATAAGCAGTTCTAGATACAGAAAACGTTTATTTTTTGCGTCACTTGATAAAAACTTACAAATTTAAATAATTACAGTTCTTTGTTCTGTATAGTATAGTCTCATTAACTTGTCACGGCTATTGAAGCATTATTACGTACTGAATGAATAGTCTTATAAAATTTCGTTGTAACAAGACCAATGTAAGTTGGAACATATTCGCTTGTAGATCGACTTTCACAAAAATCATCATACAATTGGCCCAACCCATCATGTGTTGGACACCATCGAAATAATATTGTGTCATCTACGACACTGAGATTATAATAAGTAAGCACATTCGATTGGCAATGAGTGGTATATTATATTGAACATTTTTCCTGTTACCTATTATGGGAGAACTGAACGATATGGAATTCCATTTCTAATAGTATCGAACTGGGTCTCTGGGATATCCCACTTTTATGTTTAGTGCCAAAACGCAGAGAATTTAGGAATAAACCTAATCTATCGAGCATTAGCAAGCCTCACTAGTTCACATAATCTTCGTTTTATAAGATAGAAATAAAATCAATAAAAGCAGCATTCCGTAAGGAACTTTTAACTGACAACTGCACATCAAAGAGCCGCTATTTCATCAACTTGATTCATGAATATTCAATTAAATTAAGCAAACAACGATTGGTTACAGTTGTTAAAGCTTTAATAAAAAAAGTATTGATTAATCTTTTAATATCTTTTTCGGGTTCTTACTTGAAAAACAAAATTTTATTTTACTAACTTAGGTAAAGAGTACAAATGTTAGTCCAAAACATTTATAGATGACAAAAGTATTTTCTTATTAAAAAGTTATGTTTTGCGTATTAATTGTATTTTATAATTGTGTTATCGCGTGAACGTCAGTTAGTAGAAAAAAATAACCTTCGTTAGTAAATCAAAATGTAAACTAATCAAAAATTTAACCCCAAGATGATTATAGTTTGTTAACTGACAAATTGTAACGAGAGTTCAGACATCTAAATGACTATCATTAAACGTTAAAGTTAAATTAACATGTATGAAGGTTAACACACCGTTTAGATTCTATGAATATGATGATATTTATTTCTATACAACTTGACACCTTACACCCGACATGCGCTGCAATGTCTTGTAAAAAAAAATAAAGTAAAAACTAAAAAAAATGCTAAAATACTTTTTTCATAGAGAAAAACACATTTAATAATTTGATTTACACAAAAACTCTAAATACTTCTGTAGCTAAAAGTTCTAATAATAGAAGCTTATTTAGACAGTTCATTTCAAGCTTACTGGGTATCATGCGCGGTACACACTTGGCCAGTACAGTTAGACAGTTGTGACGACCAGTGATAGATTGTATGGAGTCATTGGTGCTAGCGAGCGTTTACATTGTGCCAGTTGATTGCCAGTTTATTAAGTACTACTGACCAAAAATAATGGCAAAGTGTGAACCGCACATCAAACGTTGAACGTTTATTGCATAAGCATACGACAGTTGGTCCCAGGGCCGGCTGTATAAAAAAAAATTAGAGATTATTGCGCCCGATAGTCAAGGTTATATTTGTTATCACAAAACATGTGTGTTTTTGTTTAATTTTGTAATCGTGTTTAAAAGCTACTTTCTACAGCCTTCACCGTTCAATTAGCGCCGTGAAATTTCATTAGACGAGCATGTGTGTTTCTGTTATTGCAAATGTGTTTACACGGCCAACTTGATTACATGCAAAAATCTTAACCTTTACTTTTGTTATTTTCGATGAACATTGTCTATATAAGGCATAACTTTTAAAATGCTTTTTTTTTTGCCGAAAATCTGTAACTAACTACGTGAACTTAGTTTTAATTTACGTACTTAACTAGATTCGATTTGTTAACAATTAAATATTTAACGTACTAACAGTATAACGCGAAAGTTTAGATGGATGGATGTTTGTTAGAGTTTGTAGCCTAAAGGGCTGAAAGGATCTCGATGAAATCTGGCACAGATGTAGGATAGCCGGCAAAAACACATAGGCTACTTACACTTGTTTTTTTAATGCGACGCGGACAGAGTCGCGGACGAAAATTAGTAACCCATAGTACACGACTTGTTACTACAAATGATGTCTTCTAAACTGATTTAGTTACAGTACCTGCATTGTTGTATGTTACACAATAATTAAGTAAATATACCAAAATATGCGTCATAATAAATGTGCTTTTTCCTTATAGACATGTTACAGTTTTAAAGAACTTTCAGTCTAACATAATCTACTACAAGAGTACTTACTTGAATTAAGTTAACACAACATCAGTGCGCATTATCTTACTAATGTTATAACTGCGAAAGTTTAGATGGATGGATGGATGTTTGTTAGAGTTTGTACCCTTAACCGCTAAACGGATTTCGATGATATTTGCTACAGATATATATGATAGCCTGGAAGTGGACATAGGCTACTCACTTTTGTTTTCTAATCAATTGGGCCATTTCCTATTGGACCCATTTCGATGAACCAACTGAATACCCAAATCACACACCAATGTACAATCTTACAACTTTAAATTTTAATTTTAGTATAAGTAATATAACTACGTAAAATAATTTTTTCTTGTAAATGACTATGACAAATAATCGACATCTATATCTTTGTGCAAAATATCATGAGGATATTTTATCAATTTCATAGTCACATGAATTTGATAAGATGAGTTACTACAAGGTCTTTAATAAAATGTGCGAAAATCTACTCATAAATTTATAAATTCAATTATTTTCCTACGTTGGTATACTCGTATGTCTCTTAATTCAATTGCGAATACCTTTATGTAAAATAATGAATATCAAATAACCGTGCCAAACTAACAATGAAGATTTTATACTATGGTTATCTTCTAAATCCTAATTTCCCATCAATTTTAACTTAGGCAAAAAACAATCAACAATAAATCAATAAATTCTTGGCGCCGCAACATACGACGCATCTTAGTGCATTTTAGATATTCAACACTCACTTTGAAATAACATAATGTTTAGGTATTTAATATTTATTCCAGAAGAAAGATCAGAATAATAATGAGGTTTATATTTATTCTAAAACATTGTAAACTAGGTAAAAACATTTTGATTACATAGGTGCCAAGATTAAACTAAACTGCCATATATTTTTTTAAATAATTATGTTTTAACAATGCCCCTCCTCCATCTTTTATACATATTACGTTTACATAATAAAAATTGTTACATTTCTTTATTAAAAAAATGTTTTGCTATTTCCTATTGTTTACAATTATTTAACCCGAAAAAACTTGTAAAAAACTAAAAAACTACGTATAGGCTTATAATAAGCAATAAATATTGAATATGATATAACACGCACATACATTAGTTGAATGTATTTTATCTCGTCATGTGGTGCAATACAATCCAGTGGTGGTAGAGGCTTAGTAATCCACCCGTATATATACACCGATATGCCTCTAAGACCAACATTGTCTAGTGCCTCCACCGACATTCTATAACCAACCATGAAAACCATCGTAAGTGTCTGTGATTGTGTAGTGACTTATGTAAATATTTGACAACGATAGCATACAAGTGAATTTGTGGTTACAAAAAAAGCTTTGCCCTTTAATTTTACGTACAACTAACGAAACAGTTTACGTAATCCTTTTATACCACCACCTTTTGATGTTAAGTGGCGATGTGAATGAAAGAATGCAATTGATAAGCATTGGTCATTTAACTATTTCCTTGGAGTTACGTCAAAATCTAAAACAATACTTATAATTAAAATTTGTTCTGGTGTACCAGTGTTTGTGTTGTGTTTTTGAAAATACCTTGTACTTTTTAATGTAACAGGTTGCTTCATATTATAAAAGTTAATGTTGAATCTTTGTTTGCAGATTGCTTTGTCCCTTCTGGCTGTCGCCCTCGCCGCTCCCCAGGCCCCGACGGAACCCATCCCCATCGTCCGTCAAGACAGTCAAATCAACCCTGATGGCTCCTACCAATATTCCTATGAAACTGGAAATGGTATTTCAGCCGATGAGAAGGGAGCTTTGAAGAACATCGGTGCTGAAGAGCCCGCTTTGGAAGTACAAGGTCAATTCCAGTACCCAAGTGAAGACGGTGGTAACATCCAGTTGACCTACATCGCCAACGAGAACGGATTCCAGCCTCAGGGTGCTCACCTCCCGACCCCCCACCCCATCCCCCAGGACATCCAGCGAGCGCTCGACTTCTTGGCAACAGCGTCTCCACAACCTGACAGTCAATAAATTTTAGAGGTATAATTCTGATGTAGCAGTGTTCACTGTGTGAACTTGAGTTATAACAAATTTTTATACTTTTTTACCTATTGTTTTCATAATGTGTTATTAGGATACAGTTTAATATAAATGTAAATACTTTACCGAAATGTTGCCTTTTTTCTTAGTTTCCTTGAGATTTTTGATTTTCCCGTCAATTCCAACCTCCATTTTTAATATATTTTCATCCTTTTTTTAGTACTTTTTTGCTGAATAACTTTTCTTTAATTTAGCCTTTGTAATAAAAATCAACAAAGATTTACAAAAACTTAGTGTCTCATAAAAATGTTTAAAAACTCTTTTTATGCTTGTTTTTCATATTATGCTTTTGGAGCCAATAGAGCTTTATAAACCTTAACTAATTCTTTAATGTATATTAATAACCATTACTTCAAATGCTAATTGTTTTTTTCCTTAATTTAACTATAATTATTAAACGCTCCATCTATCGATCGCGAATGGATACGTTTAGCTAGTGCTTACTGTAGATTCCAAACAAGTTTTAAAAATTAATCGCTTGTTTTATCAAGTTTTGGACTTTTAAGTCAGATGGTGTTGTAAATAATACGATTTAAACACAACAAGTAGAGTAAAAAATGCTGTTATTGCCCAATTTAATTTCTATAACAGTTTTGTAACTGTAAGTGTTATTTTTACTATTAAACATAAGTAAGATGTGTGGGCTAATAACAACTAAGTTATTGGATTATGTCACATCGTGATATAACTTAGTTCACTTGTTTGTTTGCAAACTAATCCTTTACCACGCGTGTTAAGTGACAGCAATCCAAACACGACACGCAATAGTTAACAGTAAGTTTCTACTAACGAAACATGTGTACAAAATAATTATTATCTCCCCTATTTTCAGAAAAAAAATTCTACTGCTATTCTGTCACTTTTACGTCTTCTGTTATTTTTTTTTAATCATTTAAAATTAGTTATTTTCTTAAAAAAACTCATAAGTTTAAAGATAATATATTTGGAATTTTTAAAAAGCAATTGTTAGTAAGTTTGTCTTTTCGATATTATTTAAAAAACTATACAATATGCCATCATCGTTATCACATAACAAAAAGCTAAGACGTAATGGTTTACGAGGCATTCAAGAATCTATGCGAGTCATAAATAGGGTTCCCACGCGACTATTTTGTTTCATTGTATTTTATATTTAAAACAAAATTGGATAACGTTAAAGTAATACAATAATTTTGACAACGTGACTATTCCATATACTTATGTCTTGGTTTTGAACAATTTAATAAATAAGAAAATTATAAAATCCTGCAAAACAAAAAAAAAATCACCGTAAGTTAGCTTTTGGGGCATAATTTACAAATAGGAATTTAGAAGATCATTAAATCGCATAAAATACAAGTATTACCAGTCATCTTTAATCATCGATAATTGCCGAGTTTTTTTTTTATAAAAGTTTACTGACTTTAATAGTGGCAACCCTATTTATGACTGCAGATGGTATTCCGACTGACTCGCCTGACCTATTAGTGGTGGTGGTAATAATAGATGCTGACATTTAGAATAACGAAACCTGTTCTAAAGACCTTTAGCTCTGACCATCTTTTATTTAATATACGTCACTTATGAATGTTTAAATTCTTAGCATCTATACTTTGTACGTTTCCGCAAAGGCTAGGAAAACAACAGTTTAGTCTAGCTTGCGTGCATGCAGGTTGTGTTTGTAAAGTTTTTAAAATACATTTTAATAAAATAAAAGAATGGAAGAAGGCTGTAGCAATTAATTCAAATTGACAATTAAATAAATGACAATAATATAAATAATATTATGTTGTTTTATTTTATAAAATACGGTAAAAAGCCCTGATTTATCAATTTCCTTGGCTTGTAGTTATGATATTTTGGAAGTCAGATGTAATATAGTGAACAAACTCTTGTACCATAATAGAGTGATTTCAATTATACGAATATTTTTTTATTGTATCATTGAAATTATGTGAAAGGTAGGTTCAAAATTGTTGTAAATTTTAGCTGAAATAAGTTGTTTTTTTGAAATATTATTAAAATAATCCTAATGCATTAAAAAAATATATTGTAAAGAATTAACGAAGACGTTTCAAACTTGTTGTTGTTGTCATTGGAACAAATTTGGATAACGCCGTGACACTAACCGTTTTATAAACTGTTTTGTCTCTGTGATTTTTCCCGCCTTTTGCTGTAAAAGCTATTCAAGTTCAAGGAAAACGATAACATTTTTAATTTTTATAAACATATTTGACTTGACATTCTTAATTGGTGTTAATTATGTCACAAGTTTTAATGGGCTTTATTAAAATACAAATGAATAGGATACAAACATGTTTTAAGACTAAATGTACAAAATTTTTCAACATTTTTTATAAATATCGCACTAAATCAGATAAAGATTTCAACGAAACTGGATAATAGAAATGGTTATCCTGCGGTTTTCGAGTATTTCAAAGTAGAGTCTGGATCTTTCTATGATAACAAATAGTCTTTGACATTCAATAAGAAGATTGCAAAACTAAATATTCAACAATCCTTGGTCAAAAAATATCAGAAAATAGCGCAAAAGAAAAGAAACACGAAGAACTTTTTTGGATGTGTACTGTATAAGACCTAAATGGTACCCAGTAACATTTTTTTTTTTTTTTTTATAACATAAGGTGGCAAACGAGCAAGCGGCCACCTGAATCCGCCAAAATGGCGAAGCGACCGCTGCCCATTGACATCCGCAATTGCAGATGCGTTGCCTACCCGTATCCGACAGAGGAGGAGTCGTACATAAAGAGGATATTTCCCCTTCCTATGCTTCTCCTCCACCGTCAAATCCACTTCCCCTTCCCAACCTTTCCTTATAAGAAAAGGATGGTAAAGAGAAAGGGACTTAAATTAGGCCTCCGGCACCACACTCATCAGACGAAACACGGCATTGGTTCCATTTCACGCCTGTCTTCTGTGTGGTCGTGGTATTACACCGGGCGTGCCGGCCCATTCGTGCTAAGATGTTAAAGCGGGCACTACCACTGTAATAATTATTGTGTTTTTTGTTATTTGTGTGCATTTTTTGTTATTTAATGGAATATAATATAATGTGTCTTCATAACTTTTTACATGTCAAAAAAATATGATATAATTTTCCAACATATAAAATATCATACATCATTCCGTCTAGCATGCAAGATTTCTTACACCATTTAGGACTGCGACAATAGAATTTACCCAAGTCTATTATGTTTTGATAACAGAAGGACGATAAGATTTAATCAAAATGTAATTTTTACATATTGAAGACACTAACAATTGAACTTGATCTATATGCAAAGTATATCCGCTTCCTGACATTTTATAAAGAAGAGCACGCATCGTTGGCCTTGAAGCTACATCATTCGTGTAACATGGAAATTATTATGGATCTGTAACTCATTTAACCTGTTTTAAAGAAAATATAAAATGTTACATAAATGTCATTATTTTATCATACGGAGTGATTTACAATCTTGAGTCAGAATTAATAAATGCAGAATATGTTTTATCAATATTTTATTTTAACATAAATAAACCAGCGCTTGACCACGATTCCACCTAAGCTAAGTGAAGACGCGGTCGAAGGATAGATGCGCGCTTAAAGGCAAGCACATCATAACTGGACGGGAACACTGAGGCCGGCAATTTGTCGGATTGAACAAACGAAAATCTGATTTTAGTATACAATTTAAAGGCTACATCTAATGCAAATCTTGGATTTTTTTCAACATGTATCATTAGAACGACGATTTTTCATAGGTCATAAAATTAATAAAAAGTTTTTAGACACTTTTGTCAATAACATGACCCAAAAAAACTAAAATACCCATTATAAGACGCAGAGAACCTTCACGTTTCCAGTTCTTTCATATTAAACCTTACAGAAGAAGGTCCAGTGCATACGTACTTTTTTAAAATAGATTAATTTAAACTTTGCAAAATAAATATTACGCTAAAAAAAAACAATTTAGTATTTTCAAGTGACCATACTCGTAGTATACGGCAACATCAAATGGTTAATTAACTATTAGTACACTATTTTCTAATTTTGATAATTAAATAACGGAATGTTTTTTTATCATAATGTTGTGTTAGCCAGTAAGTGTATCCATGATATTGTGTTTTAGTTATAATTATTTTTCTTCATCAAACAAACCTATTTCATATGCTATGTTGGCTTCCTATTGTAAATAAATAAATAAATAAAAATGTAATAATAAGTTAAATCTGAAAAAAATTTTGTGTCAGGTTTCGAAACTTTTTTAATTTACTCGAAAAATGGACATTACAACGATTTTATATTTTGTACTTTATGATATACTAGCTTTCGCTCGCGACTCTTCCCGCGTGGAATAAAAAAAACATAATTTGGTAGCCTAAGTGTTCTTCCAGACTATACCTGTACCGAATTTCATCGAGATCTGTTCAGCGGTTTAGGCTACAAACTCTGACAAACATCCATCCATCTATCTAAACTTTTGCATTTATAATATTAGTATGATATGAAGTATAATAATTTCATTATACTCTTGTAGTGAGTAATTATAAAATAACAATACCAAGTCTGGAACATGATAATTATTTAACCTTTGGTTGCCAATTCAGGGTAAGTAACTTAGTAGACAAAAGACTTGCAGATCTATGCACCTTTGGCTATGTTGAGTATACGATGAGTATTAAGAACCTTTGTAGTAATGATGAAAACCTATTTTTTTTCATGTCCCAGCTGACGAATGAAATGTCAAAGGTTCTATAGTTTTCCTCTTACCGACATCCCTTTTTCTTTATAGCGGACGAATTTTGAACAGTGAATCACCATGTGCCATGTACGAACCATCGCCCTTCCTGTTCGTTAAAAATTTTTCTACGGATTTTTTTCAAGTTTGATTTGTATCTGACAACAATTTTAATTTAGCCTTGAATAAAAATGTTTATTTTATTAATTTGTGTGGGTGTTCAAATTTGCAACACGCGTAAATCACTACAAGATGCACAGCGAATGCAAATTGAGGTAATTAAATAAAAAAATAACACATTTAAATAATGGAACAAGTTACTATTAGCATTGTGCGCGGCTGATTTAACATAATTTATTTGGCACAGAATATAAGAAAAGAGCCCAGTTTTACATGGTACAATAAAAATATTGAAATGTTAAATTTATTTGGAGGTAATTTTGCAGATTTCAGAAAATAAATCTATGCACTGGTTTCTTTGATTAAAAAAAAATCATTCACTCGATCCAAAGATTTAAAATAAATTATCTGGCTTATAATTAAAAAAATGATAACAAGGATATGTATAAATGATGAGATAGTTGTTAGATTCGATTTCATTACAATTAAAAATAATGTTTCTTAACTACTTTTAACTCCATCTATTCACTTCAGAAAATTGTTTTGAATGGTTGGTACGGTCGCTCAACGACTATTTTTCGAATTAATTTTGTCATTTATAGCACTTATTCAGTTTTATTTCTTTCTTTCAAAAACCATAAAGATTTATCACAGTCTGTGCTCAAAAGAGGTGCTTATCAAACAACTGCTAATGCTAGTTAGTTACTATTGATTGGCTTAGTTTAGGACAAGTATCACTCCGGCTAATTCCGAACGTCAAAGAACCCTAGCAGACCTTACAAAAGCTAATATCATTTCTTCATACCACGATACATAACGCCTACTAGGTTATTGTTTGCAAATGAAAATTTAAATCCACTGCAAGTCAAATTACAGGCGCTTTACTTGATTTTAGTATTATTTTCAAAATGTATTTTAAAAAAATGATTAAAAACCTGTTGCGCCGATATTACGGAAGTAGGATAAGGAGAAAGATGGAGATGAAGAAGAAGATTAAAGCTCCTATGTTATGCTTTAAACCAATTTAAAGTGTGAACTAACACATTTTTGTAGGTTTAATAGCCGAACCCGGCATGTATTGTAATACGAAAGTTAAAATCTCATGAAAAGTACAAGCATGTATTAAAACCTAGAGGTATAATATACAGATATATACTAAAAAAAATCACATGAAATTTAATCAATATCTGCTAGACTTTGTAGGAAAAAGTCGACTACGAACAAGAGAACTTGAAAACTTAAAAATTATTAAAAAAAGATCAGTACTTTCAATAACTTTGCAAATTTTAAAGTTATTTTCTTCGTTTGCCTTATGTAATTATATGGTCATTTCTTGATAATTTTGTGTATTTCAAAAGAGGGCTATCAAAATCAATTATCGATTTAATTTTGAATATGTACATAAAACGTTTACATATAAGGTATCCTGAATCACGGATCTAGATGCATACCTTCATAAAATGTAAATGCCTTATGACAGGAGACTCGAGGATGGGAGCTAACGAGATAATAAAAACAACATTTAATTTGTTTTCTACTGAAAATTTACATTAACGTTACTTAACCTGCCAAGAGAATTCATAATTTAACCGTTTTATCATCGATTAATAACTAAATGATTATGGTCAAGGTATAATTTTATGTCTCAGTAAGTACATGACTCTAGAAATATCTTGATTATCGTCTTCAGTATTGTCCCTAGTTTCTTAAATGTTCAAAAAAATATGTAAATACTTCGTTTTCTTGACATAGAGATATCTCTTGATCCAGAGATAGCTATCTGATATCTATGACTGGTATTTTGTCATCTTACCATTTACTGACATAAACATATACACTCCTACTTTTTATACCTTATTTACTATGTTCATTATGTTGTCTTCATTTGAGAACAATACAATAAGCAAATAACCCTTTGTTAAAATATTTAAAGATTATTTCTTCTGTAAAACGTAAATAGAAATGTTAACTTTACATTTAAGGAAGGAAATGGGTTTATTTTAATATTGGATCATCAGTCGTAATGGACAAACAGTAATCATTTCTGTCTTTTATATTTGTATGTATATATGTATTATGTTTATTAGACATTTGAAATTATGTCTCGGATTGTCCATGACATTATATTTTCTCAGGTCCTTTTCACACCTTCCGATGCAACATAATAACTTGGAAGATAATCATCAGAGCCGCGCCTCTACAGCCTTAAAACTTATATAACTTTTATTACCGTCTTTTATCTTTCGATCGCATGTTTGATGTAAAATTAAAATTTAGCCTTCCTCATTAGTAACAGGACATAGTTTTTATATATGAAGTTTTTAAATAATTTTAATTTAATAATAAAACGCTACAGTAAAAAACAAGCCATCTATTTAATTATTTACTTTAACTACGAGTCTTACTTGTTTATAAATATTAATCGGATTTACAAAAGCCTCTTGAAGGGCAATTATTTTTATTACATGGTACAAATTGCATGAATGAAATTTTAATAAAATACACAATTATTTTGTATACTTAAAAATACTTGACACATTTCGATTATGTAATAGGTAAAAAATTTGGACCGAAACCAGACAACAATAAATTCAAATTTAAATCAATTATAGATCATTTATTAGGTCACAAATGGAAATTGATACATAATAATCAAAAACTAAAATTCTCATCTATTTACGTTTTACTTATGTATTGTACATAAACGCTCACATACTTAAACTGTTTGTGTGGGTAACTCTAGCTCGTCACCGCCTGCATCTTAAGGCCGGTTTTCATAGTGCGTAGATTTAAAAACCGACGGCAGCTATACTCAGAGAGCTACCCAGATAGCTATAAGGATTTGACGCTGTCTAATAAATCTAACTGTGGTTTACCACTATTAAAACACTTATAAAAAAGATATTGCTAACCGTCTTATTTAATTAGAAAACAAATGTTTTTTTATTAGAAAAAAAATTTACAGAGTGAATTTTTACTGATAAACGATAATTTATTTGTAGTTGCGCGTTGCGCCTATTACTGTACGACTGTTCGCTGAGTAACGCACGGTGGAAACTCGTCTTTAGAAAACGTTCTCATGTGACGTTCACACTTGATGAGGTTCTCAATCTGTTACAAAAAACTACTGTTCTTTCTTTTTTGATTTGTAGTACCACAGTAGAAAAAATGGTTTCATTTAATAAATAGTGTATTAACTTAAAACTCTTTATTTAGTTTTTTGTGCTTTGCTTTGAAATATATTATTTTACTATTAACTACCTTGCTTTTATTAAACTTTTAATTTGGATATTTATCCATGTTAATGCATAAAATACGTATGTCTTTTTATAGGTCTATTAATAACTAAAATCGGTCGTCAGGTCCTCATATACACAAATAATAGGACTAACTTACACGCACATAACATGCGGATCGCGCTTTTTCTTCGGGGTCAAAAATTCAATATACTATTATAATAAAGCGTATACACACACTTCTTTGTTGCCTATGATGTCAGCAATTACAGCATATTTTTGGATAATTCTTTTTTTTTAATAAAAAGCCCTACACTTACGTCATGCTTTAAGCTATAAATTTTCACGCCATTAAACTTTGGGGGTAAATGTATTGGGTAAAAACCCTAATGTGGGAAAGAGACCATAAGTTGCTGCCAACATCAAGAAAGAAAGATTGCTAAGGTTTGTCATGTTATGTCATGTCATTTTGACATTTGCTATTGATAATTTGACAAATGTAACCAATGAAATAAATTTTTCATAATTTCGTGCTAATGAAACCGCACGGGAACAGCTAGTAATTAATAAAGATACAATGAAAATTTAGATGTTACTGTTAAAATATAATTTGAATTTAAACTGCTGTTATAGTTATTAATAGGATAATTAATAATAATAAGCATTCCACTATTACGCACAGAAAATACGTAAAAGTGCCTTATAGAAGATTGAGAAACTCTGCTAGTGACTAATCTTGTTTATTTACACATTATGAATGAGATGACAAGACAAGGGAGGAAATATATAGAGTAGATGAAAAAGGTATAAATAGACATTGACGTTTTAGAGATCACACATAAGTTGTAAAGCTCGCGGAGTAGGAACAGAAATGCGGGGCGTTCTGGTTTGTATTATAATCTTAATGTAAATATTCGATAAAGTGATCTAAATAATATGCAAATGTATCTAGACACCGTTAAAGTGGAATTTTATAGTCCATTATGTTAATTTATAACTTTTTACATTTTTATCACAACCTTATTTGGCCTAAAATGTATAGAGAGTATAAATTATAGTCAAATTTAAATCTATTTTTCTCATTCAAGGTGCTATGTTTGACCGTAGCGGTCGCGTTTGCGGCGGATACTGGAAGGTATGTGATCATTATTTTGATATTTTCATGGTTAGATCACAAAAAGGAAAATTGTCAGGTTTTATATTGGATTTGTGTTTTGATGATAGATAAAAATTAAATATTTGCCGTTTTTTTTAAATTTCAAGCGTATACATACATGTAACCATTCTTCAAGGGTAGATAAAAAGGCAAATGGGGAAAGGATGCGATTTTTTTCCGTAAATTATTAAACAAAACATGGTATGAGTTATACGTTTAAAATATTCTGAGTACATTAGTTGAAAATTGGACCATTTTATTTTATAGTTGTTACTGGAATCTCCACAAATTGTCTGGTCTTTTTTATAACTTAGTTTCACAGTTACTTTATGAAATGTATTAAAGTCACAGTAATTCAATTTTGCATTTTATTTCAGTCCTACACCCTTCCAGTTTGTCACGTCGACACCAAGCTACAATCGGTACTTTGGAAGATATACAACTCCTGCTAACACCGGTCGCTACGAAGGCCGCTATGACCCTGGTCGCTATAACGCCGGTCGTTATGACCCTGGCAGATACGACCCCGGTAAATACGACCCTGGTAAATACAATCCCGGCAAATACGATCAATCTGGACGCTGGATTCCTGACGATTCTGGCAAATACAAGTAAGTGGCACTATTAACTAATCTAGGTATTAGTCAACTATACTTGGTTCATACACTTTTATTTTAGAAGTCACACCAAATTGTAAATTATCTGATAACAATCCAACGTGCAAAATATGTGATGAAAATATCGGATTTTGTTCCCTTATCTGACAATGATGACATTTTTAATCTATCTGAGCCTCTATCAGCCAGCGATTGGACAGGACCTTAGATGATTACCCTATTACGAAAAGTATTGTACATAAGTTCTACTGTTTTTAAATGGACCGATTTTCAGGTGAAAATTGTTAGAGAACCTCCATCGCGTGTGCATTAACTATCTAAATGTAATAGTGATGGCAGTTGCTTCTGTAACCCACTTTTAAATGAGCCAGTACTTTAGAAATACTTGGTTGTTCCTTTGAGCACTTGTATTTTCCAAAGTGATCGAATAAACAGCTAAAACGATCATGGAAATATCTAGAAGACATATAATATGGTTCAAATGTTACATATTTCGTTCAAGAATTTTAGTTGGAACCATAATCCCATTTCAGTACTTGAATATTATACAGTATTTTGAGAACTTTGTTTTTTTTTATACAATGTAATAAAACATTGCAGTGGTGATCGGGGGGACCGTGGCGGCGCTGGTGGCTTCTACGTTCACCAAGGAAGCGACGGTGGAAAGTACCAGCCCGATAACAACGACTACAACGGGTAACATTTTCTTTTACTCTATTTGTATTTATTTACCTAATAATGCGAGATTTGACTCCGCCGAAGCCTCGAAATGAAAACAATTTTGATAAACATTGCTTTAAATTGCAGCGGAAGTGGCTACACTGGAGCAGTGTACACAACTCCTGCTTACGTCCCTACAACTACCGAAGCACCGAGACCGACGACTACCTTGGCGCCCAGCCCATCTCCTTCTCCGAGCCCTAGCCCAAGTCCAAGCCCTGTTCCTATTTTCGTGCCAACATACAAGCCCACTCAACAACCATACGTCATTCCTCCAAACCGAGCTTATGACGAGAACTACTTGAAGAAATACGACATCATCCGTTTGTACCACGATTACCTTCCCCCTGGTGGTTATCATTACCTTCTTGAGACTGAAAACAAAATCCTCGCTGAGCAAGATGGCAAAGTCGAGCAAATAAACAACGAAAGTTATGGTCCCAGAGTTAAAGGATTCTACGAGTACCTTGGCCCCGACGGCGTTACTTACAGAGTCGACTATACCGCTGATGAGTTCGGCTACAAGCCCGTGGGTGTTCATCTACCTTGAATGTTCTAGTCACTAAGTTTATATCTATTTGTAAGGTATTTTTAGTGCTGTTTAATTCTTCTGAAGCTTCTTGAAAAAATATGACTTTAATTTCCTAACTTTTTATTATTTGCAATAGTATTGGAAATAAAGATTTATTTAATTTACTTATTGTTTAATTCAAGATTGTACCTTTAAATGTCGCATGGTTTCGAAATAATTTAAATTTTGACATTAAATTAAAACATTTTATTGTTCACCTCTTTTGATGTGTATCTATAAACTTTAAAATTACACTGATAAAATTTTAATTATCTACTGATTCTAATATGCAAGGTCTAAACATAATTAGCTTATCTAAATTATAAATCGCGGTGTGTAAAGAAGACATAAATAGTGATTTTTTAATGTTCGAACACCCACGCACGTAGATGCCGTTGAAATTTTATCGTTTACCGTTACAGGCGCTCGGCGAATCATTGTCTAGTACGACGGTGATTGGTGCATTGCATACAGGAAACGGAACCAACCCGAAAAATAATTACAGACCGCCTCAAATTTGTGTTTTGTCTGTGTTTACTATCGTCCGGAAATTATGGACCGAACGTTGCGTGTTCGTTCCATGATGACTTCTTCAAAAATACATTTAGTGTTAGACTTTATTACAAGAAACGAGAAATCGAGCGTTTATATACATAAAGGCGTACGTAATTATGAATATATTGCGGTAGATGGTTATTTTACTTTGTTGTGTCGTATTAACACTTCATACTTTGTTGTATATGTTACTTCGAGAGTAGAAAACCATAACAAATAACAGACAAAACAACGTAAATTATTAAATTTATTACGCAAAGATTGAGAATCGCTGTTAATGAATAACTAATCATAATTTGTTTACTCATTATAAATGAGTGGAACTGGACTTGAGTATAAGTTTATGAAACTGGGTGAAAAAAAGATATAAAAGGCTTCAGTCTTTGGTGTAGCACATTCAAGTCGTAGCATCCTAGATATTAAGAAAATGAGGGGGATATTGGTACGTTATGTTTTTAATGTTAATATCCTTTCATTAATATGAATTTTTGAACAATTTAGAAGCTAATTTAGCATCAAATTATATGTTTTTATATTTTTATAGTGCTTTATACTGTTTTATTTTTTATTATTATCATAAATTTGAAATTGAAATGTTTCTGATATTATATAATTCTGTCAATGTAGAATGTTATAGTGGGCAGCGCAAAGCAAATAAAATAGGTTTGACGTTATTTTAATTTTCAATTCAATTGTTTCGAGTTCAAAAATAATTTCACTTATGATATGTATAAAGGTAACCTTTTGTGGTCATTGCTGATTCCGATTCCCGTAAATTTCATTAATTATATATTTATTTCTTAAAACTTACATAGTGAAGTTCGATTTTGTATATAATTTATGTTCTTAAAGGTCCTCTGTCTAACTGTGACGGTAGCCTTGGCGGCTGAAACTGGAAGGTAAATAAAACTGGTTTTTTTTTCAAAACTTACTAAAACATGCATGATAAGTACAGAATTTCTTAGTATTTTTTCTATTAACTTTTAAAAAATTGCTCGTTATTTAGTTAAAGATTGTAATGTGTGTTATATTTAGAAAAGTAAGAAGTAAATATTCAATATTTAGAAGATCCCAAAAATGAATCACCACGGCAGTAAGAATCAACACGGCAACCGACGTTCTTATTAATAAAGCAATTAAAACACTTAATTTTTGTGTGCACTACTTAGATATATGAATATGTATTGAATATATTAATAAAACCAATAGAACGATCTTGCACGATGATGGTACCTTGTATTTGTCAAGGCTTTATAATATACACACAAATATCATTTGGCTTCACATGGGAATTCACAAATGTTTGTTGTGGGATTTCTATTAAACAAACAGTATTTTAAAATTAACCTAACACGTTTTGTTCTTTAAGCTCTAAGTTGTGTACTTAAAGGCGTTATCCTTCTTTAGATACAATCCTCTCCAGTTTTTCACAACGACGACGCCAAGATACTTAACGACAAAGTCTGGCAGTGTTGGGCGGTACAATCCGGGTCAATACAACCCTGGGAAGTACGATCCCGGTCGCTACGACCCAGGCCGCTACGACCCTGGTCGCTATGATGCAGGTCGCTACAGTGGCGGACGTTACGACAGTTCTGGACGCTATATCCCTGACGGCTCAGGAGCTTACAAGTACGTACACGAAAGGTTCATTCAATTACCTGCAAGTATAAAGTTAAACAGTGCTACGAAAATTTACACAAACAGACAATTCAATTTTAAAGTAAAGCAACGCTAAAATGACGTTAATTTTTTTTCGTAAAAATAACGCAACGAGATTTGTTCTTGCATAACTACAAATAATTCCATGCATATACGACCAGATAAAAATTTAACCTTCAAATTTAATCACATTCACAGCGGGGACCGCGGCGACCGCGGCGGCGCTGGAGGTTTCTACTCAGGCTCAAGCAGTGCAGGAGGTGCGGGTGGCTTCTACACCGGGTCGGGCTCCGCAGGTGGCGCGGGAGGTGCGTACACTGGGTCGGGCTCTGCGGGTGGCGCGGGGGGTGCTTACGTAGGGTCTGGCTCCGCTGTGAGTCAAGGCGATTCGAGCAAGACTTCATCTGAAGGTGGAGATGCCAAGTGAGTCTATTTTTTGGTTAATATTCACTTAGGTGAAAAAAAAAATCGTGACTTATAATTATTTGCATCTGGTGTGTTGGAATTAATCTTAATATGTATTAACATTGCTTAATTTGGTTTACAGTGAGAGTGGATCAGTGTCTACGACACCACAATATGTTCCTACAACTACCGAAGAACCGAGACCAACGACTATTTTCGTTCCGAGCCCTACTCCCTCCGCATCACCAAGTCCAAGCCCTGTGCCCATTTTCGTGCCAACATACAAGCCCACTCAACAACCATACGTCGTTCCTCCAAACAGAGCTTACGACGAAAACTACTTGAAGAAATACGATATTATCCGTTTGTACCACGATTACCTTCCCCCTGGTGGTTACCATTACCTTCTTGAGACTGAAAACAAAATCCTCGCCGAGCAAGACGGTAAGGTCGAGCAAATAAACAACGAGAGCTATGGACCCAGAGTTAAAGGATTCTACGAGTACCTTGGCCCCGACGGCGTTACTTATAGAGTCGACTATACCGCTGATGAGTTCGGTTACAAGCCCGTGGGTGTTCATCTACCTTGAATGTTCTAGTCACTAAAATTGTGTAAATTGTTAAGGATATTTATCGTTGACTTTTTGTTAATAAACATCTTGTACCATCTCATTTTTTGGTCTTCCTGATTAAATAAAATATATGACTATTTTAAGTTATTATTTCCTTTTTACACTATAAGTATATTTTTATATTTCAATTATTTCATAAAGTTACTTTATTCGAAAATTCGTTAGGAACTTACTTTAAAATCAGGTACTAACATTCAATTGAATAATGTTAATGGAATTAATAGAGGTAAACCAATCTCGTTGAGTATACAATGCGTTCGGTTATAATTTTGGTGCTCCGAATAAGTTATCATTAGATTTTACATCTATGGTAAGGTATTACGTAATAACTTCATATCAAAGTACGAATGATATTTAAATCATGGTGTTCAAGACTCACGAGAGATTTTTGTAACTATTAATCTTAAAAGTAGGTTTTACTTTATTACTGTATTCAAAAACGTTCGTTCGTTGTTCGTTCGAACAAAGAATTAACTTTTATCACCTAACAGTACATTAGTCTCGACACATCAGTGTCAGGCAGCCATGGGAAATAGAAAATAGGAGGGTAGTAGTTGCCAGCCAGTATGGTATGCACATGGTATAGACATAATGTGGCACATTATACAAAAAGAAAAAACAATATTGGTGATATATGGTTTAAAAAAGCGGTATAAAAAATGTTACGTATTTGATACCGACGTTTTTATTTATTATATCTTTAAAGAAGGAAATCTTAGACAGTTAAAAATATAGCCTTACTTTATGAGGACATTCTACTTTTTTTTATTTCCCACCAAAGAGTACACCCTCCTGGGTGAGAGGTTATCGCCAGTTTCACAATAGTTCCTTGTTTTCAAATGCCTTTTGTGCAACAACTAAAATGTTGATGCGTTTTTTAAAGTTACCAGTGTTGTAGTCATTTTTTTGTAACCGCCTAAATATTTTTTCTATGAACTGTAATTGATTGAACACTTTGTTAATTTAAGTAAAAAAGCAGGCGCTCATTCATTAATAAAAAATGTAGTTTTTTGTTAAACATTTTGTAAATTTAACATTCACAGTAAATGTACTTCTGGAGAAAAGTATTGATTGTGTTTTTGTGATACGTAACTAGGTTAAGTATTTATTTATTATGTACAAGATATTGTGATGGTATTCTCTGAATTAGACTTTTATTACAACTGTAATGTACTGGTCAAACGAGTCTAAAAATCTTTACAAGTTCTTTTCCTTCCAGTTCTTAACACTTATCAAATTAAATGAATTCTGGCTTATAATTTCAAACATATATATTTTTTACACGTACAGCAATGTTTAATACATTTATTAAAACGCTATTTGTAAATATTCACTTTCTGAAAAACATCGTTTATCAACTTAAAAGTAATTTAGCTATTAGGAATAGATAGGCGCTTAATTAAAGAAAAAAAAAATATCCTGTACACGGCCAAGATAATGAATAAACAGATTGTATTAGTAGTCTATTCGGGGACATCGAAGCACCAATGTCAATAAAGATTTGTAGGTTTCCGTTTTTTTCATTCACGCTATAATCAATGTTGCCGTATGAATACTTACAAACGATCAGCTTGCTGCTCCCAATGACCATCCACTTAACCTAAATATTACCTAGCATAAACGAGAATGAACTCTTTTCTGTGAGGCCCTCTAAATGGTTCAGAAGTATTAATTTCTACATTCCTATTAGAAGGGACTGTTGGGATGAATGTTATTGCATATACAAATCATTTAAGAATTACTATGCATTTGTGGAAGGCTTCAGTCAAACCATGGTGTGAAATAAAATACATCTTGTTAAAGAAATATTTGTACAAAAAACTAGTTGCCATAACGATAAGTTATTCATGATTTTTAAATTATGTTAATAAATCGAAATTTATAGGCTTATTGAGTGTAGGTCTAACGTATAAATAGCCAAACTTCCTGTCGAACCAAATGTCAATCAAAGATGAGTAGTGTTTGATGGGGCCGACATGCGAGCAAACTGCTTTTGTACAGTCGGGGATTCTGACTGTGTTCCATTTTAACCCGGAACAATAACCAAAAGGTCGCAGCTTTTAAATGAGTCAGTTCGAAAAAGGGTCAGTCAGTGGTACGCGGCTAAATCATTATCCCATTTTTTTATCAAACGGGAAACTAGACATGTTAGTTTTCGCAAATGAACAATGTAGGTAATAGTATGACAATCGCTAAGAGAACGTAATAATAAAGAAAAATAATGAAAATGAATTAGAAAAAAGTAAACAGTATTAGAAACAGTAAAAAATCTTAGAAATTAGATGCAATATAAGTGACCAGGAAGTCGGACAATCAAATAATTTATTACTTAAATAACATACAATTTAAGCAATCTTAGTGTCAAACAAATCTATATGTGAAATCTCTGTTTATTTTAGTTTTAGTTTCTGCTACCTAGTTTGTTTGCAAGAAGAAACTGAATTTATCTCATTGCAAGGAACAAGGCAATTTTTCTGTAATTAGAACACCGCGTATTTTCGCGACTGTACAATACCTATCCGATGTACCTATCGTAAAACTAAATGTCATAGGGCATATTCGGATTGATGATGATCGTACTATATCGATTGGTTTAGCTTAATCGTGTTGCCAAAAGGTTATGTTTAGTTAAAATTAGAAATAACAAGGAATAAAATTATTCGTTGACTATTAGGCTGTCTACATGCTTATGACATGTTACATCGAGATGAAATTAATTATTCTTACACGATTAAATTGCAATATATTTGTCTGGATACATAAAACGACCCTTACATTTCACCCTACAGAGTTTTAGACAATTGCTTATACTTGTGATGCGTTCTATTTCTAAGTTAAATATTTCTTCCAATCAATCATGGAACATAATAAATGTGCATGCAGATGCATCTGACATTTCAAATAGCACAAAATGTCTCCTTGATCTCAATTCTATTATTTTTTTATTAATGTTGATAATAGCCTGGTGATGTGGATATGTTAATCAATTTTCCTTTCATCTGAGTTGGTAGTGACGTTAAATAAATTATAAAGTTCACGCACATTAGGTATATTATTCAATTTACAAAATGTCGTTAACATTTGATAAGATGACTTAACATTTCTTAAAAGAAATGATGTGGTTTTCGCATTATTTAAAATTATAATTCGTAGGATAGCAAATTGAATCTATAGACTTTTCTGACACTAAACTCGTTCAATATGAAAATAAATGTATTTTTATCGTGACATGCCAATAATTTATAACATCGCTAATATTCATATTATAATATTGGTTTATACGTGTAATCATTACTGTGACTTTTTAAAGACAGGACCAGACATGCTTGCATCCCCCTCTGCCAAAATAAATTATCGACAAGTTATACTCGTTTTGCATCTGTCGATTTTTGAGTCAGTTTCCCTTATAAGAGAGGGCACACTCATACCTATAGCTGGCACTCTTGCATGAAAACTACTGGCACGTGCCAACTACAGGCATGTCTAAACGCTAACTGACATGCCAGTACGAGGCATACAAACACCAGCAAGATGTTTGATTGTTATTGTCATGATGGCAGCACGGCTGATTTTATTTAGTAGAACGACGAGCAACTGCTCTTTGTCTAGTCCATAACCAAATAATCAAAGTATTATTTTATTTTAATTTTTTAACAAGTTATTCCACCAATTTGAGTAACTGGAAATTAACTTTAATCCGCGGGTTTCTGTATCGTCTTAAACAAAGTACATCACGTTAATTTATTTTATTTATTTAATGAGACTATGGTAGTATTAACCACATATTTTATTTTACAACATAAATAAAGGATTCACAAGTCAATGACCAGATACTGTTATATAAAAAAAATAAATGATAAAAGAATAATAATGACATCTTAAAATTTCTTTGCATGCAGCCTGCATGTCCGGGAAGGCTCGTTAAATTGTTTACAGCCGACCGGTTAAGGAAGGCTTCATGACTCGCAATATTCCAAATTTTCTTTGTTTACATTTTACATATTCATTTTATTTCCAATAAAAGATAATAAATAACTAATGCACTCGGTATATTAGTTCGCTTTTTATTATCTAGTATTGATTTTTTTGTGTTAGTCGTACTATGAAACATTATAATTTAATAGAAAAATATTTTAAAGCTTATTTGTAAATTAGAGGTACTTTTACCTAAAATACATTTTCACCCTAAGTCTCGCAATATAGTAATTTTTCTTTAATTATAAAAAAAATAGCTTAGGCGCCAGAATCATCCATCGACGCTCAACATTTCGCACTATAATCTTGCTACTTCATTTCAGCGTTTTATTGTCTAAGTTTCTTTAGAATTGTTTAAATATCAAAGAATTAATGAATAATTAAATGATATTTTTTTTAAAGATGCATTACATTTAGTAATGTCATCTAAATGTCATAGCATATTTGGTTTTTATTATTTTTACTCTGGAAAAAAGTAGAAACATCATAAACATATTTTCTACAACTTAGCTAAATTGCTAGATATATTAAAAGTTACGGATATTTAAAAACTTTCGTCTAGACTTGAACTTACATTTACTTTCAGTAAAACTTAGGTACGTCTATTATTAAAAATATACGTTTTCTGTTCGATATGAAAACAGAATTTGTTTGTCTTAATGACGAATTAAATGTCACAGAACCATATTTCAATCATATTTGATTCGATCAATTATATAATTAGCAATTCAATCGAACTACTTTTTTATTGGCTATCGTAAAATCTTACGTTGCTTAAAGTTTTACAAATAATATACTTATTTCAGTAAACATTAGAATACTCATATTCTTATTGTTGGTAGTTGCTGTATTGTCAGAAAATTTAAAGTCGCAATAAGTACTAATGATTTATTACATCATAAAATTATAAATTTGACTATTTGCTAGCGGTACTGGCACTGGTTTCATATCTTATAAAAAAAAAATTAATACCCTACAAACATAGTGTTACGGTGAGCACGGCAAGCAGTTTTTGTAAAATAAAAAAATGGCTTAAATATTTTTAAACATAAATGATTCATTTTCGGTTTAAGTATTGAATTACGATGTTCATTAAAGCTTTTAAGCTGAGCCATATGACTTGTTATAATCATAAATTATTTTAGTTGAAATAGATAATAAAAGTTATTGTAATCAAATTTTTATTATACAATAGAAATATTGTCTAATCAAAGAGAAGAATTTTGCAACAAGGCGTAGAATTTAGCGCACTGCAATGTACAATATAACTGAACACTGCGACAAAATTCGCGAATTTATGCTAAATTTGGTAGATACGATTAATTACGAGAAGGTTGAGAATCACTGACGATGAATAACTAATCATTTTGAAAATTATAAATGAGTAAAACTGGACATCAGAATAACTTTAAAAATTAGACGAAATTAAGGTATATATAGGCATGGATCACTGAATCGTCACATTTAGGAAGTAAAGCTCGCTAGATAATAACAAAATGCGGAGTTTGCTGGTACGTATTCAATCATAGAAGACGAATATGTATTATAAAATATGTATATTAGTTGTCGATATATCATACAATCGAACAAAATGTCGCTTCTAAGTAGTCTGGTATGATAATCGCCTATAAAATTACCATCGTTACAAGGTGCCAACATTAAGGACGTCAATATTATGTTTTTAATAATACAATGTGTCAGTTTAGTGATGTTTGCTTTTGTTTTAAAGGTCCTGAGTGCACTGGTGGCGGCTGCCTTTGCGGCAGAAAGCGAAACGGTGAAGTAAGTACAAAGAGATCGGTTGCAATTACATTTAAAGAAGACGCATAATAATAAAAAAAAGAAATATAATTGAACGGTTAATATTAAGTTAATATTTTAACAGTGGTAGTGCCCGCTTTAACATCTTAGCACAAATGGGCCGGCACGCCCGGTGTAATACCACGACCACACAGAAGACAGGCGTGAAATGGAAGCAATTCCGTGTTTCGTCTGATGAGTGTGGTGCCGGAGGCCTAATTTAAGTCCCTTTCTCTTTATCACCCTTTTCTTATAAGGAGAGGATGGGAAGGGGAAGTGGATTTGACGGTGG
This sequence comes from Papilio polytes, assembly GCF_000836215.1. Classification (NCBI taxonomy): domain Eukaryota; kingdom Metazoa; phylum Arthropoda; class Insecta; order Lepidoptera; family Papilionidae; genus Papilio; species Papilio polytes. The sequence goes on from NW_013526359.1 coordinate 1,190,225, forward strand.
AGGAGATGCATAGGAAGGGGAAATATCCTCTTTATGTGCGTCTCCTCCTTCGTCGTATAAGGGTAGGCAACGCATCTGCAATTGCGGATGTCTATGGGCAGCGGTCGCTTCGCCATTTTGGCGGATTCAAGTGGCCGCTTGCTCGTTTGCCACCTTATGTTATAAAAAAAAAATAATGATTTTATTATCTCTTCCTTTCCTCTCTTCAATCTAATGGTAAGGTGAGCTTGATTTTACAATTTCATAAAAATGATGATTAAAAATAATGTTACTATATTCCATAAATTATCTTCTTACTAATATTAGAAATGCGAAAATTTACAGATATGTGTGGAAGGATGGATGGATGTTTGTTAGTTTGTAGCGTAAAAAGCTGAACGGATCACAATAAAATTTGGCATAGATGTAGAGGATAGTCTGGAATAATCCATAGGCTACGTGATTTTTTTAATCCACGCGGACTGAGTCGCGAAAGCTAGTGTTTATTAAAATATCTACTCAGACAATCTTAATAGAATGTAGACAAAGGTTAAGATACTAACTGTTACTTATTAAAATACATAAATTATTCGCTTAAATTAAGTATTTCTTCAATTAAACTAATCAACAAATTATAATTTCCCAGGCCAACGCCGTTCCAGTTCGTCACCACGACGCCACGTTACTACGCGTCGTCAACAGCGTCCGTTGGCGCGTACGACCCTAACCGCTTCTTCAACGGTTACAACGGCGGCAGATACAACAACTTCGGCAGATACACGCCTAACAGATACGACGGCCGCTACAACCCTGGATACAACGCGGGACGCTACGACAATTCTGGCCGTTACGTCGCTGGAAACACCGGAGCTTACAAGTAATTACTACATTAAACTCTTTTAAAGAACTTCAGTAAGAAAACTCTAATTCTAAAGGGATTTCTACCTTTATTTGGTCTTTTTGTACTCCCAACATGTGACATGATAATAGACTGGCAAGAATCTTTTTAAATTTATGTTAGTAAAAACCCCCGAAAGTTTTAAAATATATAGAGATAATTCAGTTACATATTGTTGCCGAATAGAATCTTAGCACTTAGATATTTACTAACTTAGAAATCTACCGTAATGCATGAAGTAATGACTAAAATAAACTAATCCGTAAGACTAACTTATACTCTACGCCTAGGCGTAGAACGAAGAACCTTAAAACCTACATTTATACAAGTTTGTTTTATTTCATTGTTTATGTTTACAGCCTTGGTGGTTACTACAATCCAACAACGTTTGGCCAAAGCTTCGTAAACAAGCCCGACAACAGCGGCAAATACACGCCCGACAACACTGGCTCTTACAAGTAAGTCATGGTGTCTTTCTTAGTTGTTTATAAATAATTTAAAACTGATCATTTTTTGAACCTTAAAAATTTCGAGTCGTGATATTATATATTCATATGATATCATGAATTTCTTTTATGAATTAAAATATTTGAAGCTATTTAACGCAAAGAAATATATTGTTTTACATAGGTGATTTAATATTTGCATATTTTTTCCAGTGGTGATCGCGGCACAGCAGGCGGTGCATACGTCGCCCAAAAGGAGCCAGTTGCACCAGTTGCGGCTGTGAGCACGGCAACAGCCAGCCCAGTGCTTTCCGTAACCATTCTTCCTGAGTCTAGCCCCGTCCCCAGCCTTGTCCTTAGCGCTTCTCCGAGCAGCGAAACCGCTGCTCCCAGCGAAGCACCAGTGGCTTCTCCCAGTGAAGCCCCTGTTGTCTCTTCCAGCGAAACATCTGCTCCAGTACCAAGCGAAGTTTCCGTTCCAAGTGAAGTGCCAGTAGCTGTTGTCGCTCTTAACGATGCCGCTGATGTTTCTCCTAGCGAAGTACCGGTCGCTAGTCCCAGCGAAGCCCCAGCGGCGTCACCTAGCGAAGTTCCAGTAGCGACACCTAGCGAAGTTCCAGTGGCTTCACCCAGCGAAGCCCCAGTGGTTTCACCTAGCGAAGCCCCAGCTCCAGCTCCTAGCGCCGTCCCAGCTCCAGTCTCTAGCTCAGCCCCAGCTCCAGCTCCAAGCGCAGCCCCAGCTCCTTTAGTTTTCTTCAGCTCTACTGCTAGTCCTGTTTCCCCAAGCTTCGCGCCCGTCTTTGTCCCGAGTCCCACACCCACTTACGTATACAAACCTGTCCAACCAGTTGCACCAGTGGTGGCAACTTTAGGTGATGGCCGTTACAATTACAACTTTGGTATTCTCCGCCAAGAGACCGAAGTACTTCCTGACGGTTACCACTACCTTTATGAGACTGATAACAAAATCCTAGCTGAGGAAGTTGGAAAACTGGAAAGAATCGACAACGAGAACAGTGGAATCAGGGCTAAGGGTTTCTACGAATACGTCGGCCCTGATGGTGTTACTTACAGAGTAGATTACACTGCTGATGAGAACGGCTTCGTTCCAGTTGGTGCTCATTTACCCCAATAAACTAGTTACCATATAAATATTTAGAATAAAGTATTTACAAACAGTCATTCTTCATGTTTAAAACCTACTATAACGCGTGCGTGCATTTAAAATGTAAATAAAATAATCAATACAATAGTAACTTTTATTTTATGTATCCTGAATAAAAATCCATTTTCTATTTATTTTCAGTATTGTTTGATCATTACATTTACATTTAATTTTGATAAATGTCTGTCAAATGCGGATATGCCGATGTTCATTCTATCGTGACATTTGTTAAATAGCAAAAACCTGTAAAACTAAATTGAAAGTCGTCTAGATTTTGTATAAATTGTAATATTTATCGAAGTCATCATTTCCTTATATTGTTGAATTGTGGGAAGCATCTAATATGCTGTACAAGTTTTATTAAGATGTGATTAATGCTGTTGTGCTCTCAAATTTAGATTTTTTTAATGGAAGTTTAAAAATTTTTTTTTTTTTGGAAATGTATAATTTCCGATTTCTGTAAAGTAAATTATTATCTGACTTACACAACTTAGATGCATAGTTTGAAATAATCGAAAAGTTGTTCATCAAAAGGATTATGATCCAATGAATACAGCGAAAAATATGTTATTACGACCATTTTAATATTTTAATTGTTTAAAGACTAAAATAACAACTTCGAAGACTTGAAAGAAAAGAATTAGTATTCCTTTCGATCAAAATCTTTGTAACTGACAAATAATTAGCACTAACGTAATCAAATTCTTCCCGGGATAGTAACATCTGCTCCAACCTTAGCATAATCTGAGGCAATATTCCCGTTTTTCTTGTTTTTACACGTTTGCCATTAAATGAAAATTAAAATGTAATTAACATGTATAAAACATCATTTTGGAGGTGGCTATTATTAGGCCTTATTTTTACATTTTTTTGAACATAAACAAATTAACTGCCGCAAAAGGTACGAGCTAGCTAATGTAAGCCAGAGCTAATTTTAGAAAACAAACGGTCCCAGTAAACTTTCGTAGAAATTCATTTACGACATCTGCGATGCTTCATAGTACTCGTAGATTTATTTCATTACTAGCTGTTCCCGTGCGGCTTCATCTGCATGTAATTATGAAAATTTTATTTTTTTGTTTACATTTGTCAAATTGTAAATAGCAAATGTCAAAATGAAATGACATGACAAACCTTAGCAATCTTTCTTTAGCAACTTATGGTCTCTTTCCCACATTAGGGTTTTTATCCAAAATATTTACACCCTAAGTTTAATGGTGTGAAATATACATATAGCATAAAGCATGACGTAAGTGTAAGGCTTTTTATTGAAAAAATAATTGTTCAAGAATATGCTGTAATTATTGACATCGTAGGCAACGAAGAAGTGTGTGTTTACGCTTTATTATAATAGTATAGATAGATTCTATGACATGAATTATTGTACGTCACTATTCAATTGTACACATGGTTTGTTTGTAATTTACCTTGGCAGATCATGAAAATTCAGAAAATTAAATATGTATGCATACAAGTAATTCACAAATTGTTTATATTGCGATTACATTTTAAGGTATTATAAGCACAGAGTTGAAGCCCTGGAAATGGACTTAAATATTAAATATCTTTTTTTTTATTACAATACGATTAGGTGTTGATCATTATGACTCATCTGCCAATAATACCGTTAGCAGTGAATATCAGATGCTTTTTTTATTTTGCAAATCAAATGATATGGAACCAAGAGGGGGAACGTACTGTTAAATCCAAATTTGTATACTAACCGAACCTGCTTAAATTGAAGTCACATTTGTGGAGTCGGTTCGTTACCACGCCTGTTTCAACAAAGAAGTATCGGAAAGTGAAAAGGTAAAGTTTATTATAAGCTTAAAAAGGTCAAAGATTCACTCGTCATACGTCGCGTCGTCTTCAAACGAATTAATATTTGACCTCAACCTAAGTTAATATTCAAAATATGCCAAGATCCTTGCAAATATATCGTTTCTGGATTAATTAGTCAATAAGTTCCCAGTATACATATACTAAGTTGTATATTTATTATTAAAATTAGACAACAAAGGAAGCTTCTCATATATATGTTTATATTTATCAGATTCTAGCGCCGGTGTTATGTAATTCATTCCGTGACTTTTGATATTATCGAAAATGGTAACACAAATTACCATTTTCATTTTTATCAAAACCAGCACATAATGTTAAGTTTTTTTGACATAAATTTTCAATATTAATTAGATCAAATCGAGGCGAGACACTCGTAAAAGGAACTAGATTTTTTTGTTTGCTTTGTTGTATTGGAGCGAACAATACATTCGATTTAGGATGTTTAATTAAATTTTGAATGTCATCTTTTTGTCTGTCGACTAGAAAATACCCAAAGTCAATTTTTGGACCCAATTAAAGCTTTTTTAAATCAGATACTAAACATTTTAGGTTTGATGACAAATAACAAATTACAAATTACCTTTTACAGTTAGATAGGAAATAATTATACTGCTAAATTTTGTATAATGATTTATAGATATAACGTCTTAGTTAAATTATAATAATACGTCAATATACAAAATAACACATTTTTGTTAATTACCAATTTATTCATCAATACTTGAAGCTACTTCATATATCAAAATACGTTCTTGGCCTCATCTTCCTAAAGTCCAAGGAATTCTATTTAATTTATAACACAAACAATATATTAGAAACTATAATAATTAATTAAGGAAAACGTTTATAAGTGGTAATTATCTACAAAAGTGTAAAAGACTAAAATTAACATAAAGCAATTGTTACGTATAAATATTTGTCGTATAGATCTTTACAAAAATTTGCTTTGGTTAAAATCTAACAATATTTAAATAGTGAATAAATAAACATAAATTTTTTGATACCAGTCAGTTAGGATTCGAATCGCTGACCCATCGAACGTAAGACGACATCTCGCTACGGACGTTCCTATCTAGTTTCTATTTCTGTAAATATTTTTTTAAATATTACAAGTTGTTACAACTAATCGTTTCGCATAATTAAAATATTTAAGAACCATTTATGTCTCTAAAAGAAGACATAACTTGATTAATTAATTAAAATTTTTGACATGAAATGTGAGATATCTGAAGCATGCGGATCCATTTTGCATCAAACCGGTCGTTGATGTCGAATTGTTATATTTGATTTTGACGTATTGCCATGGCTACCGGTATTTAATAAATAGATTTATATTACATCACTCATATGTCAGTAACAATTTGTCTAACATCACGTCGCATTCCCAGAAGACATTAACCTTATTCTGATAGTGAAAATTCGTCATTTATGTTGAAAATCGTCCAAGTCATCGGAAAACCACTAATTTATTGATTATAACATCCCTGTCAGACTAGTTTCAGATCTCGCTTTTACTTAACTTCGAGAATATAAATAAGAATTATTGTGATATGATGGCGCTGTGTTCACCTCCGCGTCAAATTCGAGCGGTGTATATCCGAGTGAATAATGATTTGACATCGACTTCGTAGGTTTATATATTTACTTAATTTATTAATTAACAGTTACTAAAATGTCAAATTAGTGTCAAATGTGACGACGTGTAGTGGGACTCACTGCACTATAGGTAAATTTTACTTTGGTTTTTCTTTTATCTCTTTTAATTCCCTGATACTCTTTCAACCATACTCATAAATAATTTTTATTAAATTTTATCTTTAACTATGCATTTAACGTAACATTTAACATCAATATAACAACTAAAATGCATTACCAAAAGATTTATTAAGAAAACTAGTGTTTGCAATTGAACGATTTCAAATATTTTTTTGGTTATTACTATTTTTTGAACACCTAATGCAGCCTTCCATTGGTCGTAAATTGCCGCATGCTAATTCTCAATATGCAAATTTATTTGTGGAATGGAACCTATAATCAAAATTATTAGACCGAAATGCTTGATGAGTTAGTCTGCTTTAAGCGGCTTTAGTAAAAGGAGGTATTTGAAGAAATATTGGCGAGTGTTCTCTGTAGTGCAGAAACAAACGAGTGGCGTCTTTTAAGATCGTCTACGGAACTGTTTTATTATTATGAGCTATGCTAATGCTTCTGCCTGACCTCGTCACGCCTCGATATTAGGATTCTGATCCACTTTTCGGTATGTCTCGAACAAAATTTATTATACATCTAAATGTTAATGAAGGCAATGAGGAATAAAATATTTTTGACGAATATTGGATGTTATCCGACAAAAATGCTGTTTACTTATGACACATTATCTGATCTAGTTTCAGATCTAAAACATAACCTGCGGAGTAAACAACGTGGACGATCGTCGTGTGAAAAAAAATCTACAATTAGTGAAGCGATACTGCGCTTCCGAACAACTTAAGATTAATTAGTTCATTGTTCTAGTCTTGACAATATGAAGAGGATACAGCTATTAGTGAGTATTTATTTATTATTATTGCATTTAATTTTATGTATTTGTGCATTAATTAATTAACTTTATTACTTTTTGATTGATTTATAATTTTTACACTTGATTTTTGTTGAAAATCTTGATGAGATTTTTAGCTAACGTAATAAAGAAAGTTTGTGCAACTGAAGTTTTCTTTGTAGAGTGCAATTGTTTTTAATCAACCAAGATAATCATACCATGAACGGTTTTCGAAGTATTTGATTTTATTTACAGCCATACAACATGGATTCTATATTTTAATTCTCGTTAAAAAAAATGTTTCATGCGTTAAAAAAATGCATTCACATGTGCTTGATTTCTGTGGATCATGACGGTATTACTTTTACTAAGATATAAATTATAACTTTTATTTTATGGCCTCAGTTGTTAAAATTTTAGTTAGCTTTTTATGATATAGGTCTGTATAAGTTTAAATATTAATCGTTTCAACACTAAACTATGATTAATTGCTAATCGACCATTACATTTAGAATCGTATCTGTGTTAACCAAGTGATCTGTATCTAAATTAGAAAACAGTTCGCGGGTGAAATAACCATAACATTTATTAGTTACTGTTGTTTTCCAGGTTTTAGTACTATCAATTCTAAGCGCGGTGTTGTGTTCCCCCTTCGACGATGGAAAGTACAAACCGAAATCATGGGGTGAATATGACGATGGCAAATATTACCGACCACATGATGAAGGAAAATATATTCCTGGAGACGAGGGTCGATACACTTATATATACAAACAAGGCAACTGGCCTATAGATGGTACTTACAACTATAAAGATGGAGAAGATGACCCTTATATGGGCTATAGAGTGTATGCTAGTCGATACCCGTACGTGCATGGCGTGATAAAAGGTTTAATTGATAAGTATGTGTCATCGGACAATCTACAATTCGGTGAAGCGACTGAGGGTAGCACGAACCACTACAGCAAAGTTTACGCGGATAAGGAAATAGCAGTCAAATGTAAATACCTAATGCCTAATGCCAATGGATCGGAATTTACAACACAGTGAGTATTTTTTTTATTAAAGTTAGTTATTTGATATTGATATAGTTCATAGAATTGTTCCCATAATCTAAATAACTATACAAGCTTCAATCAATTTATACTGAAGCCTTATGCTATCATTTTTTAATCTTTGACTTGTCTTTATGTCGGTGACTTACTATTATGTGGTGCTTACTATACTATTTTCTTCTGATACGCACTTTAGGACTTTAGGGTGGCGTAATTGATGAGTCATAACTAATAATATTTTATCGTGTGCGAAAAAAGAGTCAAAACAGAAATATCATCCAAACGCTTTTGGTATAAAATACATACAGTTAATATACGCTTGAGTGTTCTATTCTTCCTCAACTTGTGATATCTTAAAAATTATTTAAATGCAATCCAAATTAAATTGTTATGAATATTATTTTAGACCGATGACGTTAGAAATTCCTCGGAAAATCTGTATTGCTAATTATATCATAATGTCAAAGCTACAGACGATGTTCCAAACGAAACAAAAGCAAAACACATGTCCTTGGGTTTGACAGGTGACTTAGTTTCAAGAGTAGACGCGAGATGATGCTAATTAAAACCGGTTTGGTGATTGATGAAGAAGCTAACAGGATGTAGCCAAAGCGAGTTTGACATTTTTTCCACATGACATTGCTTTTGTAATATGGATCACCTCGGTTTTATTAAACCATCGACCCGCGAATTCCTAACAGAATATTTTGACGCTGACTCAAATGTACCTAAGATACAAATATCGATTTCCTGGAGCATCTTGCATAAGGGTTATTGACCTTAGACGCATACCGTTTCCGTCTTTTCCAGAGTGAATCACTTAATTGTTTTGTTACGTTTTGTTGCTTGTAGCGGGATTGCCTTTTATGGCTTATCGATACGTTTGTTTTGAAAAAAAGTATCTTGATTGTTCAAGATTATCTCAGTGTTGTTGAATTTCACCAACATTTCAAGTTCATTAGCTCTGTTTTTTTTTTCGTAACGGTTAAATTTCCTTTCTTGTATTACCAGAAATGCAATGCATTGCCAGTTTTTTATTTTACTGCATATTTAAAATAAATTAATGTTTTGTTTTGGTACTTCACTAATGTTTATTGTATTATTTTTTAAGCATATAACAGAATTATAACGTAACTAGACTGGTATATCCTTCGTAATTGTTTTAGACCCCTTGTTATATACCTTTACATAAGCTTTTTCTTATAATTTACTAACATTATAAATGCGAAATTTAGACGGATTGATGTTTGTTATAGTTTACCACTTAAATGGTTGAACTGGTCTTGATGAAATTTGGCATAGACGTAGAATATAGTCTAGAAGAACACATAAGCTACTTCCGTTTTTGTAATTTTACGTGGACGGCGTTGCGGACGAAAGCTTATCTTGTTATAACATAGAAATATTACAAAATCTGATGCATCTCTTCATTCATCACCAGGGAAGAAAGATTTGTTTATAAAAGTTTGTAAGCAGTCTAAAATTTTTTATTTCAAAACAAACTAATGGTGTGGCTCATCAAATTCAATGATTTGTATTAACTAAATTTTAGTATTTACTACAATGTCCAAGAGTACTTTTGTTTGCTTGGTATATTTTATAAACCGTGGTTGTTTTACTTTAGAAAATGTCTTGGTAAATGGTAGTGGTCCATTTCCTTTGACTCTTTAAAACGTTATTGTAAAAAATGTAAATCATATTTTTGAACATTTGTGGTTTGTCGTGCACTCATGTAAATTGAGAATTGTTGCATATTTAATATTAATTAAAATAGGATCCGGGTCTTAAAGTTTAAGCTTTTCTTTAATAATTTGTAGACTTGCTATACTTTAAATGCAAAATTATATGACCTCGAACTAGAATAAACTATAAAATCTTGATCAACATGTTTGAAGATATCTCGTTAAATATTATTCGGACATTATTCACAAACAGCCGATTTGCTTTTACTTTTTTTTTTATTTAAATCGTTTAGCGAATAAAGATTCCGATAGTGACATTTAAACTAAGTGCAGTGCATAATTATAAAATAATACGTATTATTTTGGTTAATAAGAGCTAGCTATTAACTATTTTTGTAATGATTTTATTCTCATCATTCATTCATAGTTGACGCCATAGATATGCCAAAAACGCGTTAATTTCATTTTTGCACCGCTCATATGGCATCTCTTTTAGACAAGATACACGTATAGATTTGGAAAGAAATAGCTAACGCGGTCCCGCTTCGCGACCGATGAACTGCGTAGGTTGTTAATTAATTTCCTAGATAATATTAAACCTGTCACTGCAAAAAGAAATCCTTATTTATTTGGCAAGGCTTGATATCAACGTTAAGAAATAAGATGTGGCAAATATTAAAAAAATAAATAAAGTTTGTCAAGTCAATATTAAAAACTGTAATTGAATTAGTGATTGTGAGACTCCTACTAATAGACCAATTTATGATGAAAATAGTTTCCTTTCAATTCAATGTTCCACATCCGTTCATAATGATGAACATCGAAAATATTTAGTTTTTAGTAAAACCATGGAACTGACTCGTAAGTTTTTAGAATCATTAAAGTAATTTTTCTTTTGTTTCTGCATTTCAGATACCCACCGAATATGAAGATAAAGAAAGGAGAGAAATTGGGTTCTTTCTACAGTTACAAGGGATCTAAAGTGTTAAGTACTATATCAAATGCCCTCACAAACAAAATGAAACTAGAATACGAAGTCTTCGTAAGGGTTGTTGAAGACATATCATCGCCTACTACCAAAGTTCCTACGCCTTTGAAAAATGAAGAAATTAAATCGCCCCTTATTATACTTAGACCCTCTAGTTACGCCAAAGTTGAATCAACAACTAATAATATTGTTAAGGATTCCATAAAGGAAATTGTAAAATCATTGATCGTTGATGAAGTGTTGCCAACAGTTGCCGGTATCAAGCCATCAACTGCTGAAGATTTAAAATTGACGATTGGTGATGTACAATTAGTACCAAATGATGAAGTAGAAACAAAACCTACGCTACCATACGAGATGTTTTCTAACGCGTATATAACAACCACTGATAATGCAGACGTTTTATCTCAAGAGGCAGCCACCGCAACAGTGACTGACGGCGGAAATACTTTAACTCAAAAAGATGCAACTGCCACAGCAACGGACAGTGGATACATTTCGACTCAAAAAGATGCAACTCTTACAGCGACGGACAGTGCTTACATCTTAACCCAGAATGATGTAACATTAACAGCAACGGACAGTGGAGAGAATCCAACGCAAAAAGGTGGAACTGTTACAGCAAGAAACATTCTTGATATTTTGACACAAAGCGCTGCAACTGTTACAGAAACGGACAATACTAGAATTTTGGCTCAAGAAGCAGCAATAATAACAACCACTGACAACATACGAGTAGATGTACAAGTTTTTACAGACAACGATTCAAATGTAACGATAACTGACTTACTATCGACGACCGAGGGTGGAGAACGATAGAATGCGCTTTTTGGCTAATAACAGTGATAATTGCAAAGTAGGATCTAATTTATAATAAATATTAAAAATATGTTTTGTTTCATTCTGAATTAAACAGATACGAAATTTATTTATAGAATTAAATTAGTCTATAGAATTTATGATGCCCGAAATAAAGAACTATAATCTTGCCTACCTAATGCTGCAACGATTTATGTATTGCATATGAATATAAATTTTAATTTGAGCGTCGACGTATAAATAAAGTATAGATAGATTGTGTGAAAACCATATGATTAAAAAGGCAGCAAATTTAGTTACGTCGCCCTTAGAGATATATGAAAGAGTTGAGCTTACTACTTATCTTTCGCAGATAATGATGGAGTTAAGTGATAATATTTGTATGAATTAAAATGTTTAAAAAAATAGAATTACAGATTGTCGGTGTATTAATGGTATACAAAACGTTTTCCTTGTTGTGTCTATATACCTAGAGTTAACCCTTAGTCGACAGCGTCCAGTGTGACCAACAACTAACTAAAAAAAAAAACTACTGAACTAGTTTAGAGAAAAATACATGAGTATATTTTAATTCATCGATAACATAATACTTGTTTGCCCCAAAAACAGCGACGAATTAAGGGTATATGCACTCCTAAAATTTTGTAATGTCAAATTATTTCTATGCCTGTCTTTGCCTTGAATCTGAACAGTAGCTTGTTAGTTTTGTTAAATCAGATATAGACTATAAAATTTATGTAATGATTTAAATTAGTCTTATTTTAAACAATAACCATTGGTCTGTCCAGTTGTATGGCGCATGGGCGTAGCAGACTATAAAATATCGGTTTTAGATTTAGGCGTGCAACCATATAAGCTAATCCCAATGTCAACTTGAGAAATAAAATTTACATTTTTGTAGCTCATTCCATCTTATTGTTCAGATAAATACTCCATTTTGGAATTTGACGATTGTATAAAAACAAAAGTTAGTTTAACAGATTACCATTCAAAGTTTAACCTTTGGTTAAGTAGGTTTGGATTAAAATGAAGATCTTATTGGTAAGATAATAATTTTTGTAGTTGTTATATTGCTTATTACCAACAATTAAAATGGCTATTTTATTTAAAATTTTAGGTCTTTTTGTTAGCTGCCTTCAGCATTGTTAGGAGCGACGACGATGGACGATACCGACCTGATTTTAACTATGGACGATACAGTTATTCTGGCGATGGACGATACAACAATTTTGGAAGATTCAATAACTACTACAGGAACAATGGTAGATATAACTACAGACCTTATCAAGGATTGTTGTCACCGTACAGCGTAACAAGCGAAAACTACAGGTAGATACTATGTGTTTTAATCAGCTTATGTGCACTTTTATCTTTTAACAACACTTTATAAATTCCGTTAAAACAGTCGTAGTATTTATATGTTAAGTAGAGAGATAGTTTTTTTTTTCTGATTAAAAGTAAAAATGTTTACCACCTCCTTTGATAATATTTTGTCCTTGCCTACCCGCGTTCTTCTACTTTTTTTATGAAAAGTGTAGTTATTTGTTCCTAAAACTGTAACTATTGGTTGTTTCATGCTACTGAAAAAGCTCTTAAGAACAGCAAATACTAAGAATCTGATAAATTCCTTATTATGACTTTTTGTTTTAATGAATACAACTCTTTATGTTAATTGTAAAAATTCGAAACAATTAATTTCCAGAAACATTGTGCCGCAACTTACCCAGACTCCTAGTCCGGTTACCGTCCGACCCACGACTTCTAGTCCTGTTTACACACTGCCCACGGAAAGAACAGTTTTACCGACCGTTTTGCCAGTATTACAGCGAAGTAATATACCTGAAGGTAACGCTAGAATTGTCAGCCAAGACAATGACTTCGATGTTAACACCTATCGCTTCAGTTACCTGACTGAAAACGGAATCAGTGCCGGAGAAACTGGCTCAGTGGAACAAACTGAAAATGGTGGTACGAGAGTTACAGGCTTTTATGAATACATCGGTGCTGATGGTATTAAATACAGAGTGGATTATACTGCTGATGAAAATGGCTTCCATCCAACTGGTGCGCACTTACCTTAAATATTTTCGAATCGACATGAATAAATGTTTAAAAAGCTACGAATAAATCCTTAAATATTTAATTTCGTTTTAAAAAGTTATTATACGTTCTTATTAATGTCTTCTGCCTGTATACGATATATAAATTCAATTCTGTTTTTTTTTTCAAAGTCAAAGGTGGTAAATTATCGTTTTCTGCCTTGAATTGAATTTCCTGCACAGCCTCTCACCTAATCAACATCCATTCAATACTTTCCTTTATAGAAAAAACAATAATTTAGTGTAGATGTTTCAATAGTTGGAAATCAAGGTAAATAATAAATATTAAAGATAAATAAGTAAATAATAAAGATTTAAAAGTGACCAGATCATCAATCAAAATAACTGATGGAGATATATTTTAAAGCGAAGCTTTAAACGATATGGCAATTTCAAAGCCCACGTATTGACCACTTTAGGAACAATGATCTCACAGGGTTTTATACACTTGTATACTTATTTGGTTGTTTATCAAAAGTGTCAAAAAATTTAAAAGCTTACATAAATAACATAAGCAGCCATGCCTTGTAACCTTGTTGATTATTATAGTGGAATATTGGATTAAGTTTTAATACTGAAATATATAGCTAATAGAATTGGAGTGTCTGTATGTAATGTCGAAAAAAATCCATGTTTGTGGCAAACGAGCAAGTAGTCACCTAATTCGCTAAAACAGCCAAGTCGCGTTGCTGACTGATATTCGCATATGCAAATGCTTTGCCTCTATTTTATCGACGGAGAAAGAGACGAACAGGAATATTATACTTCCAGTTCATAAGAAACATAAGGGTCTCCTCCGCACTCAGAGTAGTAAAATGGTTATTTAAACATTTTGTAAGCGTAGAAGATATCCCTTAAATTAGCACTTAAATTTTCCTTAGTGACCAATTAACGAAATTGAATGTGGATTGAGTATGTGATGCCAGTATTAAAGTAATAAACCTGAAAAAATGACCGAATGAATGGTTATAACAAATTGACACTTCTCTGTCAAGACACTTAACAAGTTATATTTTTTTAACTAGATGGCGGTAATTTAAATTAGGAAAATATCGTATAATCATTACTGCAAACAACGACTTATTAAGTAACAAAACATAATCATTTGTTTTGCATTTACTACTGCTCATTTAATCTTTACTTAAATTATTTTTCTATTTACAATTTAATAAGCAATATAACAAAGTGCCTTAAATGATTAAATGACGTAATATTTTCGGTAGGCGCTTAATTATTTTTGTATTATATTGATAGGTCACTAATAAGTGTCGGCACACTGCTAGTCAAGGCATATTATTTATAACTGTTTAAGTCACTTGGACATCATTCGTTGATTACTTTATTTTTTTTATCTCTGTGTTTGTTTTAGTATATGTAGAATTGCTATTGATAACTGTAAGGCGTTAGAGTTAAATATTGAATTAAAAATGATGCACATTTATTTATTACTATTTGAAGGCAATTAAGATTAAAGTTTTTGCTTCGCTTGTAAATCGACAGCAAGACATTAAATTTAATTAATTGCTTCACCTATTATTCTATTGAGCAGCTTTTTATGTTTTTTTGCGAAATATTGGTAAATGATTAATTTTTATAATTTGTATTTCACGTTTAAATGCATTTGCACTTTAAATCTGTTCTTTTTTTTTTACTTCTTCAATATCACATTTAAATATACGTTATTTAATATTTAAGCGGTTTAAAAGCCTTGTCGTTAGGTTTTCCATCGTTTCAAGCAGGACATGATTAAATTATAATTAAGTGTAACACAAAGAAAAAAAACAAGATTGAGACGATTTCCTTGATCATAATAGGTTATTTGACGAAAATTAATGGGCTCATTATTATTTCAAGGTTATAAAATGTCATGAATATAAATTTCATATTTTGATATTAATTTTTATTGAACGTATATAGAGCACCTTAATAATGTTGTAAAATAGATCGAAATATAGTAGGCAATAAAATTTGGCTTTACATATTTATAACAAACTAAAGATTTTCGCAATAAAATCGTTAAAAATTCCATCAATGTAATTGTTAATTGAGAAGAGCCATCATATGAGATGGCGACGGCATTCGGAATAAATGTATATTAATTTTGTGCTATGCTTGTAAAATTTATGGGACCAAGATCTTGATTTTATCAGTTTTATGTCATACCGATTCGGATTGTAAGTATAGGGTGATTTCACACTAGCAACTTTGTCATGCTAGTGTAGCCAAAAAAATTTACCTCAATCTCAAAACAGATAACATCTTTTCTCAAATAACATAGTGATATTTGTAAAATTGAATATACATTATGTTCTCGATTATTTTGATAATAACTGGTAATAATTATAATGAGATGCATACTAATTAAGTGAATATTACGAAATTCATTGTTTTATAGTTCGAAATTCAAATATAAAAACCTAACTGTATCTTAATACCTTGGTCAATAGCAGCTCGTATGCACTCTCGGTGATAAAAAGGTTTCGTATGATTCCGTGCGAATAGTTCCTAAACAATCCAACGTCGTGAATTCAGGGTGTATTTAAATAATCTAATTCCGAACACAAATAATGTAGTCAATGTTTTTAATATCGAAATCAAGTCAATGTTTTTAATACCGAAATAAACTTCACTGTAATTCGACTGATTATTTTTAGCGGTTCAAACTGTATTTAACGGCCCTTTACTATTGCTGTAAATTATTTTGGAATATCCTAATTGAGACGTGCCTTAATATCTAAGTCACTGAATTTTCTAAAAAAATATGTTTTTAAAAACAAATTGAGGACTGAATGTGATTTTTCTCTGAATTTTGTACCAAACAAATTTGAAATGAAAATTATAGACTCTCACTGCGTGTTTATAATTAAATTTAGTCTAATTTCTTAAGCATACATACATGCATCTGACAGTTTTGAACAGTTCGACTGTTCACTTCAATTTATTACTTGCAACTAAGCGTGTATAGCAGGCTTTAGCAACATCACACCATGTTACGAATTTTATTGTAATATCGTCTTTGACATCTAACCTCATTCATATGCAGCTGATAGTAATATAGGCAGGACAAGGACAAATTTTTTTTTGGCATAATAGGCCTAATATTTCTTCCTAAAACAAGAACAGATACTGTCCGCAATTCTATATAAGGAGGCAAATTGTTTTCTAATGCAAAGTATTCCTAACATCTAAAAATCCACCAACGGTTCATGCATTGATAAGAATTGGTACTGGACCTTATTATTAAAACTAACAGACTGTCAGACTGTGGACTTAAAGATATTGAATTAGTACAGGCTTCAAATGTAACACAAATGTTATGAGTATGAAGTCATATATGAAATTTTTCAATGGGGTTCGAAAATTAAGCATTTATGTATTTCTTCGTCTCGTTGCTCTTTTATACGTTATTTTAGGAAGCTCAGAGACATTTTAGATTTTCACGTCTATCGAGGATGTTGTTAAGTTATAGTTATTTCTGATATATTTAAAGGAATCACAAAAAGTATCTCTTAGTCAGTTGTATGCTTGCTCGTTCCGTAATAAACATAAATCTTTCGCAAAGTTGTTGTTGATTAACATAAAAAGATGTTATCAAAATTAAAATAGATTTATTTAAGGTACAAAATATGTGTATCATTTATTATAATTTCTCAACGAGTAGTCTAATTCCGGTTAAGTGAACCTGTTTCGTAGCTGGAGCTATTTATCGTACAAAATGAATGACTCATAGATTGTAGACGCGACCGTTAACGAACATTAAATAAAATATTTAAGGATGTAAAGATCGTAATGATTTTTTTATTGGTTTAAATGTTAAGTGTTTCGCTTCGATTGTTCTACAAATAAAACGATTACTACTTATTTTGTAAATATATACCCCTATGATACTCCTGAGAAGTTATAAAATAAGACTGGTCAAAATCGATTCAGTTAGAAGCTATGCATATCGTTGGTACACGAAAAAAGCAATCGTTGCATGTTGGGGTTAGTTCTCGTAGATTTTCCGAATCGTATGACCTTTTTCCCCAGGACTTACAAAGTTACTTGCACCAAAAATTGTTTAAATTATTCAATGTGGTTTTGGGGGTAGGGTAAGGTACATACACATCTCATATACAATATTTTTATTACATATTTTAGTTTATTGAATTTCAAAGTGCTATATTTCTTTTCGATAAGTCTGATTCATTGACCTTTATCGCAAATTAGATAGAGGATGTAGGAGCGGTACTATAAATCTTTGTTTAATTCGAAACCTATAACATCCTCCAACTATTTATTCTATTTCGACATTAACGTTAAATATTTTTTTGTTTATTTTAAATTGTTTTTTTACTATAACCTTTATTTATTCTATGTATGTTAACATGAGTGATTAATTTATTAAATAGTGGAAAATCATGTTTCATTTTTATTAGAATATTTTTTTTCGCCTTGTACCTAAGTCAGTAAATATAATTATTAAATAATTAACTTTTACTCGCGAGAACGTACGCGTGGGATATAAAAAAATCTAGTCCATACTAATATTAGAAAGAGGAAAGATTTGTATTTTTGTATGTATTGAAATAACTCAAAAACAACAGGACCGATTAAAATATTCTTGCACCATTAAGAAGCAATGTTATCACTGAGTAACATAGGCTATGTTTTTATTATTTTTTTAATTTCACGCGGACGAAGTCGCGAACAATAATAATTATTCATAGTCCATATTACTCAGTTACAATGCAATAGTTTTGTAATCGTAAAATAATTTTGGTAATCGGTCCAGTTTATTCATAACACACAAAAATGCAACAACAAATACTTTTTCTTTACTACATTTTATTTGTTCATTCTTTTTGCTGTGACTTACATCACGTAACATATTTAATTTTAGGTCTTAGCTAAAGTTTTGCATTAATGAGCTGTTTTATAATAATTTTTAAATTCATATGAAAAATAAAAACAAAAAACGCTAAAATCTTGTTTGACGAGATATAAATATATGAAATTTGTTGCAAAAACTAAGGCGTGGTTTCTTGATACACTTTTATTTTTTTTAACTGTCAAATTAATACTACTTAGGTACAAAATGACATTTGTATCATAAAAACGTGTGTATGTCACTTATTTTTTTCCGGCTTGTGTAGTTGTAAGAAGACGAAAACGGTCTAAGTTCACGGCCTTTAACATTACGTAAAATGAGACAAGAATGCGACAGAAAATGTGGTTATTTTTTTCTTAGTTTTGAATTAAATTTGAATAATATTTAGATTACGGACGAATACAGAATTAGTTCACAAATGTTATATTTTTGATTGTTTAGTTAAAGAATGAAATTTAATCTATGTTTCGTTTGCATTCGTAGCAATTCATCCACCACCATTTACATTACATTTGAGGCAATTTATATTAGGGAAGAAAGTGAGTTCATTGCCCTTTTTACCTTTATTTGAAAGGCTTAGTAACATGTAAATTAACTAACTACTGTTGACACTGTCACTATTTGCTTTGTAAAACATTTAAAATAATACATAACCTTTAAAGCGTCAACCTTCAAAATATTCGATAATTTAAATAACAATTTTAAAAAGTTCATAAATAACATTAAAAAAAGCGATATTCCTAAAAAATAAATCAAATGTCAAATAACATTTTACACGATGATTTCGTCAATTTGATAACGTTTAAATGCTTATTGAAAAATGCTTTTAATACGTGAGCCTCTGTAATGTATTTAATAGACATCGCTTTATTAAAAAAAAATAGTGTATTGAATAGTTCAGAGATAAAATGTGTTTTGTTATTCAAAAAGGAATAAAAAACTATTTATCATACTCGAATACCATATTTTTATACGTATTTTACAATTTTAATGAATACCTGATAAATACTTGTAGATCCCAAGTAATTAATTCATACAGCAAACTTACTAATTGTACTATGCCAGCACGTCAGGAATCAGGAAAAATCAGGAAAGCACGAAAGAAATAAGTTTATCTGCTATCTGCTGGAATGTGAAAAATTATCCCGAACCAATATTTGTCCATTACTTCAACAAATAGAGCAAAACTCAAGGCCACTTACTAAACATACAACAAAACACGTGACAATAACGCATTGTCAATTTCTACTTTTGTACTCAGAAATACGATACGTTTAAGGAAATAAATAATTAGGTATGGTGAGGACAAGGGCAATTTATGCCGCGAAAATGCATAAATTGCTTTTGCCCCAGTAGGGGCTTTCCCAGACAGATTTATACCGTTCAGTAATATTTATTAATATGAAGTACACAAGAAGGACGATATCAAGTGCACCCGAACAGACGTACGTATTTGAGTATATGTATAAATGTAGAAAAAGAAAGATTTGAACTGTGCCAAATGGATGTCCGTAAACTCTACTTACCCTTTTGGGCGTAAGTTATGTTGTTGTAAGTTGAAGTCATATTTTATACAATCAACTTTTAATTGAGGTTCTTAAACCTTTTGGTTTGTGAGAACCCTGCACATGCTCAGTAGGTAGTGTAATTTTTTTCTACTTGCAAAGGATACGCCTTGCAAGTTGCTATGCAAACCAGAGACTTGAGACATTATACATAGTTATAAAACATATGTTTTAGATTAATGAAAACATTAAAGTGTGTCTGGATTGCATGAAAGAGGACATGCTTAAGTTGTGAGTGTGTTTAGATATGACGGCTCATAAAAATGTATTGAGGAGCAGCACATAGTATGATAACCCTTTTTAGGAACATGGACAAGTTGGTGACGATGATGATGAATTAATTATTATAGCTAATATGAATCAGTTTGCTACTCTAGACTACTTTTGGCGAATTAAGGCAAAATGGTATGTTGTAAGATGAACTTGTTATTATATTTATTTATTTACAAATTACAGGAAAATTTGGTAGAAGAGGTCTATTTCTATAAAATCCCTGATGCAGTATCGAATCATTGATTTCTTTGCAACGAAAACCCTTTCAAAGAAAACAGTGAGTAGTTCATTATGATCTGTGTAGTTTTTTGTGGCAAGGAGGAATAGTTCAAAGTATTTTCGGTTTAATGGTCGCCTTAGGCTAGATAAAATATACTCAAAACGTTTTATATGACTCCGAAGAATTTATGATTTAAGCTGCAGATTAATTATTTCATTTTGCTCAGGGTAATTTTAAATTCTTTCTAAATTGTAAATTAGTACTGTGAGGTTTACAAATTTGGACTAAAAATTACCATCTTTGTAAGGTTTTTATAAGTTAGTAAATCGACAAAAAAGTGTCTATCGTTTTACCCTTAGAATCCGTTTTTTAACCTTATAATTTTTAGTACTGTTATAAGTAAAAGTAGTTGGTTTAAAATCATACAATTATTTGATGATATGTTAAGTTTAGCACCAACTAAAACCAGTATCTTTGATTTTTACATTTATTGTTAAAACAATTAAGTATTTTCACATGGCATAGCTATTTTTTAAGTTAACAAAAGGGTTTCACAATTACCATATATGCGTTATATTGAGTAGTTTAGAACTTTTTGTAAAGGACACTGTGATGTAAATTTAGTTATTAGCACAGACAGAGTTTGATATGTTTTAGTTTATGTAAATTGGAGTTAAGATTTAGTAATCAATCTAACTTAAATTAATATCTATATCTGTCAAAACTACATTTTGTGTACAACAGATTTATTAATTTTAATTAAAAGTAAATGAATATCTGATTTATACAATAGTACATATAAATTATGTACTAACAATGACCATTTTTCAACAAGTTTTTTTTTTATAAAAAATAGTAATGTTACTTATTTTAAAAAGTTTTCACAAACTACTTAGAAAAATATCCCATAGAATTATACCATAAATGACTTTATTACTAAAATGGATAGCCCAAGTGTTATTTTAAATATAGTTCCTCACTAGCGTCAAATTATTTAAATGTTATTGCAATTCGGCGTCTAAAGTGGGTGGATCCATGAATTATATAAAAGCCTGCGCGGATTTTTTACCAGCATTCGAACTAGTTCATCCAAGCTAGACAATCCTAAAACATTAACAATATGAGAGCCTTCGTAAGTTCACGTTTAAAAATGATTCTTAAATAATTACAAAGTTTTAAGTTTATTTACTCAATCAAGTGATAATGGATTTAAGTTATTTTAAAATAAGATTTGTTCTGTGTACAGGTGGTCGCGATGGCGGTACTGGCCGTGGCCTCCGCACAAACCCTCACCTCCTCCACCCCCAAACCCACATACGACAACTTCGGCTTCCCCGTTCAGAACAGATACAACCAGTACAACCAATACAACCGCTACAACCGTTACCAGAACCAGTTCAACCCGTACGGACAATACCAGGGACAATACCAAGGAAATTACCAGGGACAATTCCAACCCTACCAGTACCTGAACCAGAACCGTTACCAAAGCCCGACCTACAAACCATTCGTGTTCAGCACCACCGCCGCCCCCGTGGTGACCGCCGCTCCTCCAGCGCCCTCTGCCGCACCCTCCGAAACCTCTGCAGCCCCCGCCGCTTCCCCCTCTGCCGCACCCGCTCCCGTACCAGTGTTTGTACCTCAATCCCCAGTCATCGCCGCCAAGGTAGTCTCAAGTGACGGAGCCGCCTCCATTGTTAAATACGGCAATGAAATCAACCCCGACGGCGCTTACAACTACTAGTAAGTGTCCCAGTCATAATCAAGAAGTGATTCTCTTAATTTGTCGTATTTTATTATATTAACCGATATTTTTATTACAGCTACGAAACCGACAACGGTATCGCTGCCCAAGCGCAAGGTGTTCCCCGCAACCTCGGTGGTAACCCCCCCGTCACCCCCGATGTCGTCCAGGGATCTTTCTCGTGGACCTCCCCCGAGGGTGAAGTGATCTCCCTCACCTACGTCGCTGACGAGAACGGATACCAGCCTCAGGTATGTATTTGCCTAAAATTATTAAGTAGATAGTGTCGATTCAGAGCATTTTCTTTTAAAGTAAACTTTTTCCATCCATATCGATAGAATACTTCAAGTCCGATATTTGCAAGATCATAAGAACATTTCGTTTCGTTTCAAACATGTACGCATTTACCTAACTTTTTCTCGTTTTTGTTTATACAATGTTTTTATTTTAATTTTTTTTTCCAGGGTAACGCCATCCCCCAGCCCCCTGAAATCCCCGCACAAATCGCCCGCGCTCTCGAGTACACCGCCAAATACCACCTTATCCAAAAGGAGTAAATGGAAACTTCATTTATATGAAGAATCTCACTTCGTTTAAAATAACGTAATCCACCTAACAAATAGAATTAATTTAATGCTCTTTGTGTCATAAAATATAAAATAGATTGTGATATGATTGTTAGATCAACATCGACTATACTGAATGTACCTTTGTAAATGATGAAATAAAAAAAACTATAGTTAATTTTCTACATAATTCTATCCTTTCATTCTCTCTTTTGACCTTAGCAATTAGTCGTAACAACATAAGTACTATTATCGTTCATAATTAATATAAATTTGTCATTCACTTTTTTACATAGAAAGACAGTTATAGCAATTGTAATCACACCTTTTGAATTAAATTTGTTTACAAAATACATCAAACGTATCAACAAGCTTGATGATAAAAACGTTGATTTCTATCAATACAATATCAAACTAAATCAAAGGTCAAACCGTAAATCATCTTAATTCTTTTATTTTTTAATATCGCCTTGACGTGCTTGTTTTTACTAAATGTCAATCCACACACATTAACATATTAGTATAATGTTCTAGATTATTTTTGTCAATACTATTTGATTACTGATGAGCGATAGTCACTAGAATATTTATTTAACTTTTATTGTTTAAAATTGTAAGGCATAATTCCTTTCATGTCAATTATATTTTATTGACCGACTTCCCAAAAGAGAAGGTACTCAATTCTTCTGTATGTTTTTTTTTTACATGTGTTACGGCATAACTCTGCCGCTAGTGGACCGCTTTTGATAATTCTTTTTTTACTCCTAGTGCATTTCACAATTGTTCCAACACAATAAATCATAAGAAATAACACGTAAACTCAATTTAATCAATTAAATTACCAACTTTATTTGAAACTTCTTTTTGTAAATATCATACATGCTAGTTTGATTCTAATGTGACCCGTGACGTAAAAAATCCATTTCAAAAAACGACTACCATTGCAATAAGTTCTACCGCCATACTCAGAAGTCTTTGTTATATTAACGTTCCCTTAGTGTACACTCTCATAATGTAAAGTGACAAAATACAAAACAATTAATCTTTAATATTTGCGGAATCGGCAGAATTAACAAAATTGCTCTTCGAGTTCATCCGACTCAAGAAATCAGATTCTTCGGGTACTTGTAGGTTTTAGGATTTATATAAATAAACATATGACTCGTCAATTTAAAGGTTTCCATTGTATTGTAATTGATGCAATGAATTATTTAGTATATTACGTATCAATTGCAAATAATCCTTGTCCTATTGTTTTATCTCAACATTATGCACTTCATGAATTTATCATTTGTGAAGATCAGTTTACGTTTATTTAATTCATTTTAAATCTGTGTTGAATTAAAAAAAAAAGTGTGTATTAACCAAAATATCAATTTTTTTCATAAAGAAGCAGAATAACTCGTTAAATGATTATTATTTTCTTCTTTTTCATTCGTTTTTAACTCTATATTACAGATCTATGCAAATTTGATAGGGGCTTGTAATAACACAAAAGGATACATAGAGTACAATTTCAGTTAGAAGGGACTTATGTCCTTACGGACATATAGAATTTTGGAACACCCTTAAACACGCTTTCTTGCAGCCGCAATGGGTCTATAAACATCACACCATCAGCACCCATCTGTACAAACGTCATACCACAAGCCATCGTAAAGTTAAAATATCGTTGTACTAATTTATTGATTTTAATTTTTTTACAGAGAACTCTAATAGGTATAATATAGATGTTTATAGAAAAATATTTTCCGAAGTTGTATATCATAATAACGTTCTCGCAATGTTACTATTAAAACTGATCGGACTTAAAATCGATGATGGAACTCTTTCGTTGTTGATTGAGCTATGGCATGTTGATTTTTATTGCTCGATATTATATGTAATTAACCCATAGATTTTTACAACATATCGTTTAGGATGTGTTCATAAATATTACTTTAGCATATAAGAGATATAATATAGTACATAGTAAATACCAAACGTTGCCACTTTTGGTTTACAATCGATCTTGCCTTGAATATAAATTTGAATTTGTATGAATTAGTTTTATATGTATAATATAAATTAATAGTTTGCATTAAATTGCGAAGTATCAATGACTGAATAGGAATAGTTAAAAGACGAGATGTTTTATTTACAAAAGTTAATGGATTTTATATGAAAATTTTTCGATTCTTGTGAAATTGTGAATTATTAGAACGAGGAGTTTTTAATGAAAAATGGATTTAGCTCTCTTGGTTTTGTCGATCACTAGTGATCAAATGATGAGTGCATTCTTGAATCTTTTGAAAATTGGTTCACCTCGAATATTCGACATTTGGCATTTCGCATCACAAATACTTTCAATATTAGTAAGTGACAATCGTACATTTTCGGTAGAAACTAACTTATTAGTTTTAATTAAAATATTAATTTTTAGAACATAGTATGGAAGAACATATAGGCTATTTACTACATTTTTCTATTACGCTCTCCGGAGTCACATGCAAAAGCACACATGCAAGCACACAAATTGGACACATGCTTTAGAAAAAAAAAACAAATATGTGCTTATTTCTTTTAAAAATTATATAGATAGTTTGTGTGACATTTAAAGTCTTAAATTATGATTTACGATTATCTAGATATTTGCACTTAAGTGTAAAAATAATTTTATCAGCTACAAATGATGTAAAACTTCCTCGAATTTCATAACAGTAATTTAAAAGCGTTGAATTCACTTGAGCATGTAAGGTTTAATTTAACTTGAATCAAAGAAAATATTCAAATCGATTTAGGCAGGTAATTTGACTGCTAATAAGACGATAAATCGAATACAGACATATCAACCGCTAGCTGAATTGTCCTTCGTTTTTATAGGTGTCATATTTATTTCAAGGCCAAGCTGTTTAAAGCCACGCGTTTACGTTCTGCTCATCAGTCGGTTACGTAACTTAAGAGATATTTATAACAGGTTTTCGGTGATAAATCAGTCCGGTCTACCTTAAACGTTTTATTTAAAAATGAAGAACCTTAAAATGCTTTTCCCAATTTGGCAACTTCAATGAACAGCCGACTTCGCAATCCGGTTGCCAACACTAGTATATATTTATAAATTAATGTTATTGAGAAAATTAGATATAAAGAATGCATTAAAATGTAAACTAGTTTACTTTGTAATAACATTAATACATATTATTATTATTTATATTTAGAATTAATTGTAATAAATAAATATTTATTCGGTTAAATTTTGTCACACTATTTACCTTATTACCATGTTAATTTTATTAGATTTGTTAATAAAAGATGAAGTGTTTGTAGAAGTAGGATATGAAAAAAAAGTTTAGTAGTAAACATTAATTTTAACTTCATGATAATTATTCTTTGCCACTACTGAACTCTTTTTATAAGTATGTCATAAACATGTAGGTATATTAGGATTTTTTGTAATGGGGTTTTAATTGTCTTTGTGAACCGCAATTAATTGTGATTACAAGTATTCAAGAAGATAACAAGGCGATTAAAATAGATGACCCCTCCTTATAAAACCATGATCGGGAGCTATAGAGACGTTATGCCGTCGTGCGGTCGCGACCTTAGCATTTGCCGCACGGAGCCGCGGTGCATGCATTGCCTACTCTCAACGAGAGAATCATCAATTAACCACATGCCTTAACACATCGTTCGACCTGTAACCGACCCTTTGAATATCCAATACTAAATTTAATACGAATAATATCATCTTAAGGAAGTTTGCTATTTTGCTTTCAATTATTTTTCCATAAATTTTATGCGGCACGTGTTTTTTTTTTTCGTTTTACTAAAAATTAATTAAACGCTTACTGAGAAAACTAAACTGTTTCTACTAAGTTATAGAAATTTTAATTCATAAACATTACAGAAATCAGTGAAAAGGTACTCAAATAGAATTAATTGAATGAACTTATACAAATAATTTAATAATTTCTTTTATTTTTTTATATTTCCTACGGATAATTTATTATTGATAGTATTATTTTCGTACTATATTAGGATAGTATGGTATTTTATGCCTAAAAGTAGACCTGTCCTGTTACAAGATGAAGAAGTTTACATCAAACTTGTAATTTAAATTTAAAAAGTCGAAGTTCATCATCCACTGGACCAGGATGTTCTTTTACAATCAAGATTCTCGTGTAACGAAAATACACGACACGGGGGCAAAGCACTCTCCGTTTAGTATCTTTCATTTTAATTTTATATATCGTCAATCATTCATGCAATCAACTATGTTGACGGACATTTTTAATGTATAATTCATCAATTTCGTAGTGAATCGTTTATTTAGTATGGTCAATGCCATATTAATTAAAAATACACTAAGAATTTACGACATGATAAATAGTCTCCAGTTCTTCATATCCTAAATAAATAAAATTTCGGATACTAACAGGATTTAAGATTAAAAAATACGACCTATGTAAAAATTGTGCATTTTGATAGAAAATTATTGATTTGTAACGGAAACATTTTGTAGTAATTTCGACTTGTAAATACGTAGGAACTGAATATGAATGAAAAGCATCCTACACTACTTATGTTTGTGATTGAATTTTAACGTTAACATCAAAACTTTATCTCACTAATATTATAAATGCGAAAGTTTAGATGGATGGATGGATGTTTGTTAGTTTGTAGCCTAAACGGCTGAACGGATCTCGAATATTGACATAGATGTAGAGTATAGTCTGGAAGAACACATAGGCTACTTATTTTTTTAATTCCACGCGAACGGAGTCGCGGGCGAAAGCTAGTTATAACATCAAATTGTACATTGACATGCAATGACATGGCTTTACTTTGGGTAATCTCGTGGGTTATAAAATTTTATGGAACAATAAAGCATTTTCGTTTTGATTTTTTTATTTTCAATCTGTAGTAGGTATGTAGTAGTTCTTGGGTGAATCCAGTCCAGTTAATTCATTTTAGGTTGCGACTGGTTCTAGGATGATTGTTTTGTTTCATTCTTTACTTATTTTTTTTTCTTAATTCTCATTTATTAACTTTAAAGGCGAATGTATGTACCATAACATAAACTTGGCTATCATTCTAACTAAACATTACAAATTTAATTTCTACTAAGACATAAATCACACAAGTTGTTTCTGGAATTTATTAACATAGTAAAATCGATGTAAATTTATAATGGTTTACGGTTTTGGAGGAAGCTACAAAACAACTATATATGGAAATAGTTAGTGAATAGATTCTAAGGCGAACTTGATCTGTCGAAACAAAAAACACGAATACGAGTAAAACCGTGCGCACACCTGAAATTAAACAATCGCACAACTGTTTAGTATGGTTTTGATTCCAAAGACTTTATATGGAGGTGCGCTTTCTACTCGATTTTTAGTTTTGCAACAAAACTGTTGAATAGACTGCGAAACAATTGACAATCCAACAACAGTTGTGCGATAGTTTAGTCAAAGGTGTGCACGCTCTAAAATAACCTTATTGGATAACTTTTTTGCAATTAATTGTATAATACGAAGTTTTTATATCAGTTAATTATGTAGTTTTCAATTAAATAGGTGCTAAATGTCTTTTTGCATTCGAATATTACATATTATTTAGAATTTGGATAGCATAATTCGTTTTGTTCAGATTTCAATCGAAACATAATATTAAGAACTGTAGTAATATTTTATCACTGATCCTAAATGAATTTAAATAAGTTCAAGTTAGTTTTTATGCAATGTTTCTAATATTAAAGGGCCACTAATTCACTAGCCAACA
The DNA here is from genome assembly GCF_000836215.1 of Papilio polytes. Taxonomy (NCBI): domain Eukaryota; kingdom Metazoa; phylum Arthropoda; class Insecta; order Lepidoptera; family Papilionidae; genus Papilio; species Papilio polytes. Next base: position 1,218,738 of record NW_013526359.1, read on the forward strand.
TTTGAATCCACTAATAACATTGAATTGCTATTACAAACTGACAGAGATTTAAAAATATAAGGAGATATTAATAAATACTTTATCGATACAGATAATTTGTAAATAAATGTTTGTCGCGGCCTTGACATTCACAATGTTAATTTAACCCGCAAGAAAGGTTGTTGGATGATTTTGTTTAATAATTTAAGCAATTTGGTAACATTTTAAGTAAAACGCCATCTTGTGATATACTTATCAATTAAATACCGTTATGCTTTTTTTAAAGGCGTTGAAAAAAAATGTAAAAAAACATAACAGTGAGGGAATATTATGTAATTGTAATTATATATGTAATATATCTTACATGAATAAAATAAATAATTAAATTAATTTATTTAGGAAAAAAAAAACGATTTATTTCTTTCACCTTATTTATTAAAAGGTTAGATTTGAGGCATAAGCCTTACCTTATGTATAAACATACTTCTGTTATGCGAAAGAAAAGTTTTATGCAACAAAAATAACTAAACACTTATTGCATAAATATTTTCTTCTTTTGTAAAATTAAAAAGGATGCGGACTTCTATTCTTACAATACTTATTCGCTCGAGTATTCAAGATTTAAATAGATGATGATGCTACATTAATATTACATGAATATATAAATTCGTTGCATCATTCCCCGGTTTATGGCATATGTAAAACTATTGACCTGTACCTAAATTACTTCATTATAAAATGTTACCAGATTTCTTGCCGTTTTAATGTTGAACGAGAAAATGGGCAAATATTTACCATTTACGTTACCATGAGACAAGCTTGCATTATGTAGGAATGCTGTTATGTCAAAGTTCACCTGATTATTTTCTGAGATTACGATTCGTTGTCTATTTTATTTTATTTATTTGTATTGTAATTATTGACTTAAATAAATAGCAGACGGTTAGGGCAAAGGATGAGCGGGCCGACGAGGTCGACTATACGACTATAATAAGCTTTGTGATGTTCGGATGTAGGTGAAGTTAATGCCATACGGTCGCAACTCCGAGCAACAGACCGCTACGAGCCATGAGCAAAATGTCAGCGTTTCTCTAAATATCGTGCGTGGAATCTTTAAGAAATCTTTTAACATATTCTATTAATTCTACATCCGCAAGGATCTCGTTATGATAATGTTGAATAAATTGTAAATTGTATTAATTATTTATGCTTTTAATAATCGATGCGAATATTTTTTAAATGACGTCAGAGTAAACATAAAGATGGCAGCAATCAAATAGCCATCTGACAGTCGCGTCGCCAAACGGCAATGCGCATCGTTCACTTTGCAATTGTAAGAAATATGTGTAACTCACGAACATGTATTGACATTCACATATTTTATGCTATAATAATAATTATTCTTATTTAAAACAATCCATTCACAGTTTATGTCAGGTCTGCAGCCACAACCGTTTAGTATCTGCACAAGAACAAGAACAAATTTCCTTTTGAACATTAATCCCTGTAACTTTTAAAACATCAGTATTCTGATTTTTTTAACGGAAAACGCAAATTATTCTAATATTATAAATGCGAAAGTTTAGATGGATGGATGTTTGTTAGAGTTTCTTAGTTTGTTGTAAATGGCTGAACGGATTTCGGCATTTTGTAGGGAATTTGGCATCGTTGTAGGGGATAGCCTGGAAGAACTCACAGGTTACTTGCATTTGTTGTGTTTAATTTCGCGGACGGAGGCGCGGGCGAAAGCTAGTTAAAAATAAATTGATATCTACAGTTACGTGAATATCATGCATGGAATGAGAATAAGGTGGCGTCGGAAATAATAATAACTATCTTGAAATAAAAAAAATACGAATTAGTTATAAAAAATATTTTCATAATTGGTGAAGTAATCATCCGTGACCAGAAGAATAATTCCGTATTGTATACTACTATGCCAAAGTAAAAAAATCCTAGATTTTAACCACTGAGCACCCTACCAGTCAAATTAAACACTTCTATGTTTTAGTTAGTCTGGACATTGAAACTTTTGGAAGTAATTTAATTAAAATATATATTGTTTTAATGGCTGTAATAAAAAGCTGAAATAAAGATAGCGTAGCTATTAATGAATTTAAAAATAAGTGGATGACTTCATTCTTACCTATCTATCTCCATTTGTCAATCAAAGTCATTGACCGATGATGATCTTTCTACATAAATTATTAGTTTACATTTCACACATAATCTTAGGAACTTGTCCATTAATAACTTAAACGTATATAATTAATGTACCTAACATACTCGTAAGTAGTACTAAAACAGTACGTCCTGTAGCAGGTTTACGAGTTTTTGCTGAGTGACAATTTATTTGTAAAATACGTGGAAATAGATTTGAAGTAAGCATTAAACAGGAGGTGTAGAATTAAGGAACGTCCTCCAATCATTAAAAGTATATTAAAATGACAGAGTTCAAATGTTAAAACTACAATAATTGCAGTTATCTTAACAGGAGACTATTAATAAAGATTATAGTTACATTAAGACTGTCAAGTAAATTAATAAGTTAATTTATTGTTGCCACTACATTTTTTCTACTTTCTCACGTAGTGATACAGTGTGCATATAGTACAACCGCAACTTATTTTAATCACTAATACTTGCAGTGTATAAAATTTACATAGTAATTACAGAACCGCGAGCATCTCACGACCAAGAAGTGGACATCTGATGACGGCCTCAAGGTTTTCAACTATGCAGATAGGACAGTAAAAATGCTGACACACTGTATGACGCGATTCGTCCTAAATATTTAAATACATAGAAATAAACATAATTACTTCTAATATGGTTAAATGGACGTTACAAATTATTACTCATTATTCTCTACAAGAATAATTTATCGCGTATGTTTCATATTGTACTTTTCCCGTTCTGAAACATCTTTTTAAAGGAGAATAAAAGGGGTACAAATACAATGGACAATATGCTTTTTCACTGACTTGCTATTAACCGTAGTGATTTGTGCCTATTTGATTTTCGCCGTTGGGGCCGATGGTAGCGGTTCCCAGTGGTGAGAATACGAACTAATTATAGGAAAGGACTTATTCAGATTCAGTAATTATATTTTAATGATCTTCCATCTCAAAATTGTTATTGGATTACTCTTTCTCATTAATTTTATGAACAGAATTTCATCGATAGCCGGTGGAAGTTCAAAACAGAAGCTATCAGGATCTTTACCTTCTTCCTCAGGAGATTTCGTTTTCGTCTTAGTTCAGATCCAAGTCCCTATTGTCCAATTAATTTCTTAATTCCACAACATAGAAAAGGTTCGATAATCGGAATTAGATGTCAAAGATATAAACAGGCACGTTTAAATCGGAATAAAGAAAAAGTTATTTCGAAGCAACGAAATCAGTGATAAGCAAATTTATTTGGCGCTAGTGAGATGATTGTCTTCATTCAATGTTCGTTGAAAAATGAAGCTAAGCAATGCTAGTGCGTGCTTAAATTAACCAAGTCTTATGAAAACATGCATCCGTGGGAAATTTCGACATCAATTATTCATATATGTGCCTATGTTTAATGGTTAATATAAAATAAAATTCTCAATACATACGATCTGCGAGGAACGTTAATTAATCGTATGTCGAAACGTGCGAACTGTCATGATATTTAAACTTAGAAATATACACGAGAGTTGAAATCCGTATGTATTTGCGTTTAGCACAATTGCCTTTGTGTTATAAACAATACTTTTATGTTGTTATTGTGTTAGATGTGGACCGATGACCTGTTAAAGCCTGCGCCTGACCTACATTGCGTTAAACAATTGGTACATTAAGAGAGGCGACCGCACGACGGTTTATTTCAAGAACGTTCGTAAATAATGTAGCACAGCTTTGATTTAAAATAAACAATCACTGGCCACTTACAGATCAGATAATCTACTATTAAGTATTTAGAAAAAAAAAACAAGTCGAAGTCAGGGAAGCGATGTTAAAATAATGATAGAATGCAGAGTTCCGTTGAACTTATATTTATTCAGAATTACTACGAGAAAAGTCCTTGCTTTCCTTTTTTGAATATGTAAGGAAAAGAATAAGAAGCGGTTTATGTAAATTTTATGTGTCTCCTTTTATAATAGTGCAACTTGACGATGAAGTGAGTGTACGCATCATGTATTGACATTTATGCTTTTCCTTGTATATTGATAACGTAGACAAGAGTGCACATTTAAATGAATTATTAAAATAAAGAAATACGTTGAGTCTTATTAGAAACTAACTACCTTACCATACCAATAATTGTATTTCCATTTATTATAATATCGTTGTTGTGTATCAGGATGTTCGATTTAACAGAAAAGACAATTTTACGTACACTGTATGTGTTTTTAGGTTGATCACATTATACTAATAAACATATGGCCCTTGAACTATAAGAAACTTATATAATACTATTTTTTATATACATTAAGAAAAAAGTAAAAAAGTCACATATTAAATTTATCATATTCTACGACTAGATACATTTTATCAATTGTCCGCAAGGTCAGGCCACGTATCCTATTTCGTGAGACGTGTTCTAAATGACCGCCAGTTGTTTTGCGTGTAGTTCTGCTCTAAAAGCAAAGCAACTGATATTGAAATTCAAGTCCTAGTGCAAAGTTTGTTACTTGATATCTCATTACGTTAGTTACCTTAACTCTTGAGCAAAGGACAAATGTTTTACTGGCAGATTAAAGTTGCGATGAGCACTTGCAGGTAACAAATATCCAATGCTTAAGATAGCAATTCCGAATCTTATAGCCTGATGTCCTAAACCACGGATAGGGATATTTTCAAAGTACCGTTTTTCTAAAGAACTGTTTAATGCTGTCTTAGACGTGTCAATAAATACTATGCTTAGTAGATTTGCAATACATTTATGGATGATAAACGAGTAAGCGTTGAAATAGTAAGCGATCGCTCCCAATGGACGGATGCATTACCTTTTTTATAGGACACACGCGTATCTCCTAAACGGTGGGTGGTAAGGGGAAGAAGACTCGAACTCTTCGCTCATTTTAATGCAGAGTATTTCATTTTACGCTTATCTTTTTTAATATTATTATTATGAGTCATAACAACGTAATATCTCAATCTTTTTACTGTTCTTAACATAGCATAATTAATATGTATGTTTGCATCGTAAATTTAGTTCGGAAACATATTTATACTACTCGCATGTTAAAGATTAATGCATTTTCTACGCCATTCATTAAACTGCATAAGCAAAAAACCCACCTATTTGTATACGTACTTTGAAAACGCTCCTTATAAATAACTTAATGCGCATGATTGGAATTTGTTTTATAAAACTCGATCACTTTTTCCACATAATTAATTACTAATTAATTCCTTCCTCATACAAAGTAAGAGTTTTTTTCCTATATTCGAATTATTACCGGTAACGTTAATTACATAGTAAATGTATGTTTTAAAGTAAACGAAATGTATTGTAATTACGTTACTGTTAATAATAACGATAAAAAATCAATTGTTGAGAAAAGGTACTATAAGTACGGAATAAGTTACAATATATTTATATTAAACTAGATGTTCCCGCGCGGCTTCATCCGCATGAAATTATGAAAATTTTATTTTATTGTTTACATTTGTCAAATTATCAATAGCAAATGTCAAAATGACATGACATTACAAACCTTGGCAATCTTGCTTCCTTGATTTTGGCAACAACTTATGGTCTCTTTCCCACATTAAGGTTTTTATCCAAAATATTTACTCCCAAAGTTTTAATGGCGTGAAAATATATAGCCTAAACGTGAAGTCAGTCTAGGGCTTTTCATTAAAAAAAGAATTATTCAAAAATATGCTGTAATTCCTGACATCTTAGGCAACAAAGAAGTGTGTGTTTACGCTTTATTATAATATATATAGTATAGATGACTTCTCTGGCATGGGTTGCTTGTCTATTAACATTCATGTAATATTTGTAAGTTTTAAATGTAAGAATCGCAAGGCAATACGCATCTGCATTTATGTATGTTTTACGAGACTTTTAATGTGTTGCTTCATTGCGTGAACGACCTGCGGATACTGTGGCGCAATTCATTTTTAAACACATACAATGTGTAGGCTTGATAACTTAGGGAATTTACAACTGTAAACGCATCATCTGTAATTGAAAAATAAAGTAAATTTAACCTTAAATGGAAAGTGGTTAAATTGCTTTGAGTCTTTTAGTAACATTACAATAAAGCACAACTAATTAAAAACTATTATAGAAAAATTACCATGGAAGTTATTATTAACGTAAAATCAATATCTATAGTTCTATACTAATATAATAAAGCGTAAACACACACTACTTCATGGGTTAGGATGTCAGAAATAACAGCATGTTTTTGAATAGTTCTTTCTTGAATTAAAAGCTCTACACTTACGATACGCTTAAGGCTATACAATTTAATTAAATTTAAGGGATAAACAAATCGGAAAACACCTTCACGTGGGAAAGGGACCATAAACTACAAGCTGGCAACATCAAGGAAGCAAGATTGCCATAATACGGTAATTGGTAATTTTGACATTTGAAATTGGGAAATGACAAATGTAGACAACAAAATAAAGTTTTATATTTTCATGCGGGTTCAGCCACACGGGGACAGCTAGCAAACAGGAGAAAAGACGGAAATATTTTTTTTATTGAAACGACAAATGATTAGGAATTTGACAAGATAAAATAGTTTATTGTTGAGGGACTACTGACTGTTCGGATGACTATCATTGCGATAGTCCTACAGCAATTAAAAGGTAAACTTTGTGAACAGCTGATATTAATCAATAAAGCTTACTTATGCTAATCTTTGTAACAAGTCATCGCTCAGTCCAGCTGTGATCGTTGAACATCTTTATTTTTATAAAACATTCCAATAATAAACAACGTAAATACGTAATTACACAGAAATGTATAAATGATTGTAACAAGTATTGATGACAACAGCAACTAAATCATAAGTTGTTAACATTATGCTCATGTAATTAAAACCAGTTATGTATTCACACAGCATAAACACTAAAAATAAACAAATAGTTACTATAAAAAATAAAACAAATACGTTACACAATCATAATATGCATTTTTGTAATTCTAAAATGCCATATGCCAGATATTTTTTTTATTATATAACGTTTATAACGAAAAATATAGGTTACTATTATTGTTCAGTGCTTTGTGCAGATTCATAATGATTAGTTAATTATTCTATAAGTGTTAAAAATATTTATATATTTATACAAACAAACATACAATATTACAATTCAAATATAATTTTACAAATACATTTCTCGCATTTTTTATAGATTATAAAGAGATTTCATACTTTCCATACAATAATTTTTTCTCAAATCTTATTGGTTAAGATTTAGTGAAACTAGTCTTGATAAATATACCTAATGAATTTACATATTTTACAAATAAAGAGGAAATGTCAGAGGAGTAAGAAAATTTGTATGGAAAATCAAGGTAAGTACATTTGTATTGCTGAAGATTCTAATGAAGGTGTAATAGTAGCTAGTAGTTCAAGGTACCGGCCACTCAGACACGCATTCTTACTTCTTTATGTTAATACTAGCTGTTGCTCGCTACTTCATCCGCGTGAAATTTAATAATAAAAAACATACTTTATATAACTTACTGATACGAAGCTTTTTAATGATGAACGATTTTTTAAATTGACCCAATAGTTATTTCAATACATACAAAAATACAAATCTTTCATATTTATTATATCAGTATAGATCACGCTCAAATATATTAGAAGACATTTATTATACTCGTAGTTAATATAAAAATAGTGAATATTGTACTGAAACTAAATTTTAAGCTATTTAGTATTGGTAACTCCATTTTATTATTTTAATCCAAATCATAATTAACCTTGTCTATAAACTCTAGAGACATTTGGGTAGGGTCTTCTTCCTTGTTTACATGTAAGTTTATTTGTAGTACTTAATCCTGTTAGTTAAGTTAAATAGATTTTATTTCCTACACTGAGAAATACAGGAAGCACACATTGAACCTTGAACTTTGGCCCATCAAATCTGAATTGGAACATAAATCATGGAATAAGGAAATAAAAACACAGTAACTTAAAGATAAATTATCACATAATTGCGATCGAAACGCGTTAACCTTAAAAATCTTCACTCCCACACTGTTTACTACATATATATCCTAAATTTATGGTGATATTACTAGGAATATTTATAAATATTTTCACTCAAATTTTAAATTTAGTATCATGTACGAAAATAAAAATATACTAAAAAAAAATTTCAAGTCCGGCCCTGTGTTCTTCTGTTGTTGCAGGCTCCCCCTGCAGTATGCAATGCCTAGACAAAACTGCGTCTCTATAAAAGGGACAGATGATTAGATGGCTAAGTACAATCCGGCGCACACGCCGCCGACAAACGCCACATGGGATATTACATCTCTACAATAACTGCAGTCATTTAAGTGCCAGTTTTCACAGATAATTATAATGGTGAGTTTAGAATTTGCTTTACTAACATGTTTAACGCGTTAATAAGCCGTAATCTACAACGATTTTAAAATGTTTCAACAAATTCAATGATTTTTTTAAACAATTAAAGACATTTAACTTATCTAGGATATTAAAAACTATAAAAGGGGGTAGTTCATATACAAAAATAGAGATTTTTTTTATTAAATCTTATAATCAGGAAAAAACAACTAAAAAGTAAGAAAATAATCACAACAATACAACTTATGTACGTTATCTGAAACTTTACTTTCACAGCTTTGATTCTGGAAATTAGGTCATAATCAAAAATAAAGCGTTTGTACTTATTTTGGCGACTGCAAATATTAGTTCTATGTGTGCCATTGGTTTATTAAGAACGAAGTAATTGTATAGTAACATCATTTTACATTAACAAACTCTATACTTAGTTCTAAGAGCCAATACGAATTGAACCGCATCAAATAGTTGCATTTATGCTTTAAATAAAAAGCAAAAGCTGTTGCAAGATGAAAGAGATTAATTCAAATCATTGCAGACATCCTTGCCTTGTTATCCTACCTGGTAATAATCGATCTACTCCATTCATAATAGGAACTAACACGTTTAGGACGAGTATTGCTGTAATAACTGTTTTATAGCACAACAGCAAATGAGTACGTTCACACCTGAATTCACCAAAATGGGGAAGTGACTATAGACATTAGAAATATACATATGCGTTGCCTGCCTTTTAGGTTGGGTTGGGGACACAAATTATTGCCGCACTTAGAGTAGTTTAAAGTCACTAATGTAGACCCTCACCTTAGTATGTATATAGTGTAAAATTTCTACAGCAAAGGACAATTTTTTAAGTGTAATTGTTTAATAGTTACATTTAAAAATTACAAGTAAATATTTCCCAAATAATAATTTGACTGATTTTCTCTTAAAGATGCGTAATGATATAAAGGGCATGCGGACAGTTCAGCGGAACATTATGCAATACGCGATGCATTAAATGCCTACGAGACTTAACCTTTACAGGCAACCGCGCTATTTGCCGTAGTGACAAGCGGCGCATCGTTTTAGCGAATACTTTATCGTTTGAGGACGCAGTGAATCCACAGCCAAACAGTACCTAAACCTAAGTTGCCTCATTAACCACGTAAGGCACACTAACCTTTACGTTTTTGCAGAGAGTCTTTCATTCGTTAGTATTTTAAAAAATTCTGGACTTCAAGAATTTACCGTATCTTTTTAAACATAGTTAATGATTTTGTCTCTATTTAAATGTGGCCTTTACAGTTACTTGCATATTTTAGGTTATTCTAAATTGTGACTAGTGTAACTACTGCCAATCGTAAATAAAGCGTAAAAACACACTTCTTTGTTGCCTAAAATGTCAGCAATCACAGCATATTTTCGAATAACTCTTTTTTTAATAAGAAGCCCTACACTTACGTCACGCTTTAGGCTATATGTTTTCACGCCGTTAAACTTAGGGGTAAATATTTTGGATAAAAACCCTAATGTGGGAAAGAGACCTTAAGTTGGTGCCAACATCAAGGAAGCAAGGTTGCCATGGTTTGACATTTGCAATTTTTTTATTATTTTATACGGATGAAGTCGCATGGGGGAACAGCTAGTTTGAAATAAATATAAACTAACAATACAAAAATTGTTAAATAAAAATAATCGTGCTTTGTCACAAAGTCCGTCCCTGTATTTCGCTAGAGGCGTGCGAGAGCCTAATTAAGCGAACACCTTTTGTCTTTGAGCGTCGAAGTTGGACATTGTGTTTTGGAGGCGACTCACAAATTCTGTGCCATTTTCTCACCGCTCAATGCGCTTACAAAACAAACGCGAAGACAAACAAATGTCGACTTGCGTTTTGCAAAGGACACTTATGAAACGTCCATTCTAATAAAAGTAATTAGATTCCATTAAAAATATTGCAGTCTTATTCTTTGAGAATATCAATTTCAAGAAGATAAACCTCAAAGGGTCCGAAATATATCTGGAAATAGGAGATAAAAATGTAATCGTTAAAAGTCATAAATTTAAATCGTTTTAGTTTTCACAATTTGATGATATCCGTGTAGAAGATTTTAAAAAAAAATTGACATTTATAAATTCAACATAATGAGCACTATTTTCGTTGTATTATTACCATAATTAATGAAGCAAGTTTATCTTTTCCAGTTTATAAAAACTAGAATACGATCTCAAAAATCTTATGTAGTAAAATTAAATAAGAATTACATTACTTTTAACCATACTATTCAAATATTATCAGGCGTTACCACTAAATCGTTCCAGCTCCGTTCTTTCATTGACAATATTAAGACTGGTACGATCTAGAGTGGTGATCAATTTATTTATACCTATTGTGTATTGTAGTTGTAGTTATGAATTAGATATCTATCCAATTAAAAAAATTGTCTAATTTTAATACAGAAAAAATAAATGAAGTATCCAATATGTGACTGTAACGTATTTAACACGTGTCTAGCACGCGAAGGTTACATGGCTCTGCGACACCACGACCGGCTTTGTCTCGTGTTACTAAATTAGCAACACATTAGATGGTTTTCTAGAAATACGCATGTAACCTAAATTCTTAAATGATAAACAATACCCATATATATGTAAAGAAGAGGTAGTCAAATTAAATAAAAATTTCCTTTAATTAGTTGTGAATAAAAATTTGGAGAGGTAAATTACCATGAAGTAAAGGTCAAATTACTTTAACACTGATATGATATAACACATAATATGATGTACATATTATTTTAAAATACAGTTTTTTCGTTCGTAGGTTTAAAGGTAGGTTTCGTAGGTAGAGTCAATTTTCTTAGAATAGGTGCTTTTTTATCAGAAACGATAACCTCAGTGACATAATATCAAAATACAAAACATGTTGTTCTAAGAATTACTCTTTGTTTTTCGATTTATAACAAACATTTAATGTGTAAATTGAATTTCGATTATATAGTATTCTAAAGTTTTATTTGCTGAAGTAATAAAATTCAATTTACATCCACTACGTTCACAATACAATAACATGCCTGATTTTTCGAGAATACCTATTTACATGTCTGCTGTTTTTGCTCACAAAAATCTTACAGGCGTTAAAAATCATTTTTTCCCCAGAGGGTGTTATTGATTTGCGCCGTTCTTGCTTTGGCCGCAGCCGCGCCCCAGCAGCCTGAAAAGGTTATAGCAATTCTAAAACAAGACTTCGACCAGCAACCCGATGGATCCTACGTATACAAGTAAGAATAATATTAAAATACTATAAGTTGGTAATTATAACGCATAGAATTATTTAATGTTTCCAGTTGGTGGGTCCCATACGACGGACAGTCGGAAAGGTTAGGGTACCAATATAACTGTTCAAGGGCAGCTTTGGTAATTGTCGCCTGCGTTTCCTAAAATAGTAAACGAATACTTCAGTTTGTAGCAATTTGAATATAGAAAACTTATTCGTCCTGAATACCTTATATTTCGAATCACTTATAAATGCTTGTCGAGATTTCCTCGGATTGCAACATTTTCAGTAGCTAACTTTGCTTTGCGCTGTAGCTCACGGTATTTCTTATTTACACATAAATATGTAGGTACGAGAAAATTCTGATTGTTGTGTTTTCACCTTTTAAAATTAAAGTTGCATAGTTCACACTATACACAAAAGTGGCTCTTATTTAATGCATTCCTCATAAATGTTTCCAGCTATGAAACTGAGAACGGCATAAAAGCGGAGGAGACGGGGACATTGAAGAAGGCCAGTGGTCCGGACAGCAACGACGTGATCGTGGCGCAGGGAGGTTTCAGCTACACCGCGCCCGACGGCACTGTCATCAACCTTAACTACATCGCTGACGATGAAAACGGCTTCAAACCTGAGGTACGCAATTACAATGTACTATATAAGATTAGGAAAGAAAATCTCTACTACAGTTTGTCATTTTTTAAATATTATAAGTCTTCATTATTTTATAGTTTTTATAGTTAGTCTATATATCCTACCTAAAAATTGTGCACTATCCGTTGCGGAATTCGATAAAGGAAATCAGTGATCAGGTCTGCAGAGGTAGGATCCTTCTCACGATGTGAGTGTTTTCTTAAATAACTGCCTTTTGAATCAGGTCTTTAAATCAACTACTACTTTTAAGCGACTGCTTCTTAAGATGATCTAAGCTCTTCTCTAGTTATTGTTACAATGTATGAAATAATTCGTTTAAGCATAAAGTTAAAAGAACACCAAGCTCTTTTCTGTTTCAAACTAAAACATATTGTCTTTTAAATGTACGTGTAATGTGATTTTAAAAATACTTAAGTTTTATGATGATATTGCATATAAACTCGACATACGCAGTACGAATTCATAATTAACTCTATAAGGAATTATAAATTTATCTAAGCGGCTCTAAATAAATTTATTCAAAACGAGGAATTTTGATGTCAAGTATTTAAACTAACAGTGATTCAATTAAATGTCTACTGTTTTCTGGTAAACTATTTCTGTCGTTAACATCAAAAAAAATATACGTATGCTAATGCACGTGTCCTCAGCGGGTACAAAATTTGTAAAACATTTGCTTAGACGTACGAAGAAAATATTTGTTAAGCATCAATAATGATTGAAAACACTAATAGCTAGCCTTGACTAATCCTTACACGTTCTTTGTGTCTCTACTTTGATCGATTGTTTATTTTTTTAATGTTACAGGGTGAACATTTACCAACACCACCTCCGATACCGCCCGCAATTCAGAAGGCATTAGACTACTTGGCAACTCTTCCACCGCCGCCCCCATCCAGAGCTTGATCGTCATCACTACATTTATGTTGAAATAATTATGATACTCGTTTTACGTCTGCTCGTTAGTATCTGTACTGATTTGTAAGCGCAGAATAGATACATTCCCATTTGTAGATATGTGAATCCAATTTTTTTCAGTATCGTTGCTAGTGTTTACAAAGCGGTATTGATGCATTTTTTTTAATAAAGCAATGAAAAAACAAATAAAAACACGACCGATGAACTGTGATAAAGATTATATCGGCACAAATATGTTATACATTTTATTATTTATTCAATAAATGCAAAATCAGTGCCAAAGATGCATTGTGAATGAATATTGGAAGTTTTATTACGACTTTAGGAATCCGGTCAGTTGATTACACAATATATTTATTAGCATTACAATTGTCCACAGAATCGGTTGAAGGTGTTAACCGCTGAGGTCATTTCCTATAAAGCCTATAATTTGTCTCGAAAACACATATAAAATGTAAACAACATTCAGTTGTTTTAAACAAAGGTTTAATAACGTCATACAATATTAATAGATTTTTTTATTCCTGCAACACGATCACGATACAAGACGATCGCCGGCGTCGTAAAACAAAGACGGATCTACAAATCGGCAACTTTACAGTTTAAAGACGACTATTGGCGAAACATTTGATACGCTGTTTTACAACGTTTTAAATGATAATTTAAAACGATTTTTTATTGGGTAGATATATTAAGCTGATTTCTGCAATAAAAGAAAAGAAAACTTAAAAAAGTGAGATCAATATTCGGTTTACAACGACAATAAAGTAATTATCACCAAAATTATTAACTATACAATTACAAAGCTTACAGATCGATTTAGAACTGTAACTAGGTTGATAACAAAAACCGTTTACTGAAAATGAAAGTTAAATATTGTAATGCATGAAAATCACATGTTCATCTCATCTACTTTGGTTCTCTCAAATAAAATCGTTTCGATTTACCATTTATAACATTGAGTAAAATTTCACACCTTATGTGAGGCGACAGCTTCTAAAAAAATCTAAATAATATAATATTGTTTGACAGATCAAAGATTTGTATAACATCAAAAAACTTTAGACGTTAGTGATCTTTATGTACTAAAAAAAGCTATAATCGACATAGATCAACCAATGCATGAAAATTATTTTGAAAATGTACCATAATACTCAGGGAGTTGTCCAGAGGCATATGATAGTTTTAAATTCACAGAAGACAGGCGTGGAGTAGGAGCAATTCCTCGTTTTGTCTGATTAGTGTGCGTGCCGGAACTGACTTTCAGACCTTTCCCTTACCGCCCTTTCCGTATGAAGAAAAAATGGGAAAGGAAAGTGGATGTCACAGTGGAGGAGACGTAACATTTGGTAGAAATAAGGAAGGCTGGCTCTACGTCAAGGGCTAAAACAAATAACCCAGAGTAGAATATTCTAGAAAACTTTTCTCGATCAGGTCCAAGTGCATCATTGGCTGCGATGATGAGACTGTCGATGAGATCATTACTGTCTCACTATTAAACATGTAAATCATTGATAGTACTAATTCGAGGAATTTTAAAAATATCGCCTATCATATTTCCAAAGAAACGTGACTTTGCTATTTAATGTTAGTGAAAATCAACCTTAAATAATTTGTAACATCCGGTGCGATAACGATAAGGCGTTTTATTGAATGCGTTACGTAATACGTTAAAATTAAAATATCATAAGTTATTTGTAGGCATTTCATCATCTAATGAACAAAAGGTCGCTTGTACATGCGTTGAGTATTTATTCATCTACGTTGTAGAAGTTTATTCGCTTACATTTATTTATTTTTATTAATACGTTCCACAATTGACTAAAACAAGCTATTTTTTTATTATACAGATATAAATCTGTCTGTAATAGAAAAAACTTATGGGTATCTATAGAACCTGTTTGACTAGAAAGACTGCAAGGCCAATGATGAGAGCAGACTAGTTTAAATGTCAAAAAATTAAAGTTTTCCACTTAACTATAATAAAATTAAATACGAGAATTTATTTTTATGTTCCGCTTTCAATACTCTGAGAGAATAACCGCCGGCTGAAGCCAAGATGCCACCAATTTCAAAGAACGCAACAATTTAATATTAAATAGAGAGGTGACGATTATGAATATGATTAAGCCACCCACAGTTTTATAAAGTAAAGAAACTCAATAATGAATTGAATACATTTCGATTACTTAACACTCCAGTACAATGAACATAGTACAGAGTTATTGATACAAAAATTACAAACGCATTATCAATGAGTTTACAGACGTCTAACATTTGGAATGTTTGAGAAGATATCAAATATTAATATTGACAAATTGGCTTCGGTTGAATGTGTAAAAATTATAATTTACACAATACACTATCAGACAGCAATAATGGTCAAACCTGTTATAAGCAAAGTGACTTAATTAAATAGAGAAATGATTTTTATCAATGTATCGTATAATTTAGACATTAAAGTTACATTTAATTAATTAAAAACTTGTTTATGGGAAAAGAATATACGTTACAAATAAATTCTTTTATTTTTAGATTACTAACAACTATTTTAATAATTTAGAATAGTGAGAATGTTTTAAGACTAGTCGAATTTTCTTGTAGGTTCTGTTACGGGTTGTGGGGTTGATTTTGTAGCTAGATACGCCAAGGCGCGTGCGATTTCTGGTGGGATTGGGGGAGGCGTAGGCAGGTGGGCGCCGATTGGTCTGTAGCCGTTTTCGTCCGCAGTGTATGATAAGCTGATGTCGTTGCCGTCTTTGTCCTGAATTAATTTCGAAACATTAAGTATGAAAATAATACAAAGATTATGCTTTGATTAAAACGTAACAAAGGACAAAATATACAAACTTTTTCTTGCATTTCCGATACTTGAAACTTATATATACTCTTACATATAGTTTGTTCTTAAATGTATTCTTTAACATAAGCTAAAAATATACTTACTTTGTATGAGAATCCACCAGAAACAGCCTCACCAGTCTCGTCATTTATTGATTTTAATAAGCCGTCCTCGAATACTTTCGTGCCATCACCGCCTTCGAAGCTGTAGAATAGAATATCAAATTAATAAGAAAATTTTTATGAAAAATACGTTATTTAAGACTGCTCTTCACAGTTACCTATAATGAAAGTTACCGCTATGTGCATACACGAAGTTCCTTTCCGTTACAATTGGTACAACAGGGTCACGTGTTCGTTTTCGTTTTACAATTTTGATTTGGCTTTTGTCTTTAACAGGTGTATTTGACGGACTTTCTGTAGAAGTTGTTGGAAGCGACGATATACCGGAATTATTTTCAATGATTTTCTCTTCACTTTGTTTATTATTATCAATTACAACATTGTCTTTTGGTTTTCTATATACTTCGGATTTCGGTAGACGCCTTCCGGTTGGTCTTCTTCTTACAATTGGAGAACTGGTACTTCGAACACTCTCTTTGTTGCTAGTTTCTGAGTCATATACAACACTAACGGGTATCTGCAGACTTCTTTCGCTGTCTGTTGTTGACTGGCGTTGAATTTTTTTCTGCTCAACTTTGTCTATTTGTTTCGGTACATCAGCTACTTCCGGTGTCGCATCCGTATTTTGTTTTGCATTCTCATTGGGAACGATGGGATCATCTTTCTCAGTTTGGAAATTAGCGGACAGTTTAATGGCTTTATTTTCACGAATGTCTTCACTATCATAAATTACAGCTACTGGTACATTCTCAGTCGATTCTATTGACGGCGGATGATTGTACCTGTAACGTCCTCGCTTCCCTTGCGCATGTCCACAAAGTAAACTGATTGTAATTACAGCAAAAACTATCACTAAATTACTTCTTAAAAGCATCCTAATTTGGTTTTTAAAATTGTTAAACAACTACAAAACAGGACAGACGCGCTTGTAGCCGTATTGTAGATGAGTCACTAGCACGGGTCAAATCTGTCTTATACCTCTAGATAACCGAATTACTTGTCTGACAAGAATAAAAAAACACTTTATACGTATTATAGGTAACTATATTTTGTTACAGTATGACATCAACGTTTGCATAGTCTTTAATAATGCGGAAGACAACATCAAATACTCGTAAACAAAAACATGATAAAAATATTGGCTTCATAAGGCCCTACCGAAATTCATAAATGTAGCAATCGTTTATCACAGTCCACAGCCATCTAAGTATTTTTAAATATCCAACTTATAAAAATAAGCCATGTCAATGATTCCTATGTAAACTGGCTAAAGTGAAAAAAATCAAACTTTACAGAAAAGTAAGCTGCCGGGACTGCTTTTTATGTTAAATCTCAGACGCTATTTTTCAATCGACGTAAATGTGCAATAAGCAATAAAATACCATGTTATTTATAGTGAATTTACTATACTACGTTTTTTTTTAATATTTCGATGTTTTTCACATTCACATACATTAAATGTATTTACCGCCAAAAAGTAAAGATAATATCAAAAGATTATTGACTTAAAATTATATTGTTTAGGTTTAAAATTCAACACTAAATCCGAAATATAGATATTAAGCTTGTGTTGTAGTTTATCAAATTATTACGTTCATAAATTAAACAATAAAGAAATTATTTAATAATATGAACCAAGCGTGAATAAAAAATGGTACTTAGTTCTGAAAAAAAGTTAGATCGATTACATAGATGGAATAAAAAATCAATTTGAATCGCGACCGATCGTCACCCTTCGTGTCATGTTATTGACACCTAGACGATTGTGCAATTTTCTGAAGAACACATCAGGCTACTGCTAAGGTTGAAGTATTTAGCGTCCGCTGAGGCTCGTACCACCGGCACGCGGGGGGAGGTTAGTGTAAATAGATGAATCTTACATATAAGTGCTTACGAAGTCTGGAGTACCATTCATCAGTAAATTTCGGGAGTGATTAGGTACTAAGATTAAAATGATTTATAAAATAGTTTTTCTTAGTCTCGTAGCGGCGTGTTACGTCTTGGCGGCACCTACGGCCGTCGTGCCATTAGAAAAGCAACAGCCAACCGTCATACCTATCATCTCACAGTCTGAAGAATTGGAACCAAATGGAACTTACAAGTTCAGGTAACTTAATTATAAACAATAATGCATATTAATCAAAAAATAATTATTGTAGTTGATAAAAAATATTAGTGCATTGCTGGCAAATAATATACCAAATGATCTTTTTTTTCTATGTCAATAGCCAAAATATTTTTACGAGTTACTACTCTAGTAAAAATTTGAATGTTCTGTGAAAATAGTTAATTTCTACTGAATTTGAAAAAGTCTGTATCAAACAATAACATTCAAGTACTTAGTATTAGATCTAATATAGATAGTATGATTATTGAATTCATAAAAAAAAGTAAATGTGTTATGCACAGTAAATAACAAAGAGATCCTTAAATAGAATTTTTATAAGGCATAAAATAATTTGGAAGTATATCTGGATTTTTAGTTCAGAAGGTTTAAATTTTCATTAGTTAATGTGTTATAACACAAATTTAAATGTTTTATGCACACGCACACTTGTGACTGCTATTAGCATCAGCTACTGCAAATTCACACTTCTGTAGTACTAACCAATAAATCCAAGAAAAATATACATAGGTGTACATTTTAGCCTATTGTGTTTATTTCTTAGAGTTGACAATAAAATATATATAAAGTAAAACATTTCTAATTTTAATTAAATAAAATCATAAGGTTTTGCATTTATTATATGGTGGTTAGATTGAAATTCTATTGAAAATGCTATGTCTGCTTGGCTTATTTAGCTTAAGTATTTACGAATTGTTTAATTGAACGAGTATATTTGTTTTCTTTTAGTTATGAAACTGGTAACGGAATAAAGAGGGAAGAAGTATCTTACGACAAAGTTATACCAAAGGCTGCAGGTCGTAAAGCCAGCAGCAGTGAGGAAGGTGGGGAAAGTGATGAAAGTGGCGACAGCGATGAAATTCACGTACAACGAGGTTCATACTCATACACTGCTCCCGATGGTACCATTATCACTTTAAGGTAAATTATAATACTAGGTAATGCGTAAAAAGGAAATTCGTTTTATTATGTGTTTAATGATATTGGTAAATTATAAATGTTTATACATTTACAGTTACATTGCCGATGAAAATGGCTTCCAACCTATCGGAAGTCACTTGCCTAGAGCGCCAACTCCAGTGCCGGTTTCTCCAGCTTCAAACGAAAAGACTGGACGCGCTTTGAAGACTCCGGACAACTCTGAGTCAGCATCAGTGCAATTACAGAGTGTTAAGGCATCAGAAGATAAACCTAAGGCTTCTGAGAATATACCCACTGATTCTTCAGCTCAAGTGGTGGAGCAACAAGAACAACCAAAAGATTCTGAAAAATCTGGAGAGAACGCTATTGCAGGCGATTCAGCTACTTCACCTACTCAACAATTAGATGCACAGCCGAAGTCAGCTGAAACTATAGTTTCGGGTGAACCTGGACAAAAAGTTGAAACCACAGAAAACGCAGCAACTCCTCAGGCCGAAGTGAAGTCTGAATCGGCCGAAGCTTCAGCGCCTTTACAATCTAATGATAAACCAGCCCCTACTGAAACTGGATCACAACCTATATCTGAGCCATCATCAGATCAGCCACAGCAACAGCCACAATCAGACGAAAACTCGCAAGTAGGTGTAACAACTGGACAAAATGATTCCCAAGAAATAGCTGAAACTACACCTGGGTCAGCAGTTCCTAAATCTGACATAGCTGAAGTTCAAACTACGGCAAGCCAATCTAGCGAAAAGTCTGACATCAATGAAGCCAGTTCAGAAACAACGCCTGAGGCTATATCTACAGAATCACCTGCACAGCCAGAAGCAGTTTCAACAACTGAACTTAACGAGCTTGAAAATAATGCGGCAACTACTGAAACTTCCGCAGTGACTGAATCAGGAATTCAATCAGACACAACTGAATCTGTAGTCACAGACTCTCCTCAGACCAGTGAAAAATCAGATGTTACTGAAGCTGTATCAGTAACAACTGATGCTGTTGCAACCGAAGCAGGATCAACACAAACTGTCGCACAGTCAGAAGAAGATTCAACAACTAGTCAAAGTAACGCTGAAGAAAAAGCTGCGACTACAGAAGCATCAATAAGCACTGAAGCTGAATTGAAATCGGAAACCACTGAATCTGCGGATCAAACTATTCCTGCATCAGATGTCACGGAGGCTGGCTCAGGAGCTGAACCTAAGACCAGTGAAGATAATTCACTTTCTGATGAAAAATCATCAGAATCAACGACGCAAGCAGCTTCTAATGAACAAACAACTGGTTCATCTGAATCTGTAGAGACAACATCAGGTGCATCAGATGAAAAAGCTACTGAACCTTCAAGTGAAGAAACAACAATAGCAGTTGCGGTAGCTGGCGATACCACTGCAAGCGCTGAGAGTTCAGTAACAGCGAGCGATGCTGCAGCGGTAGATGAAGCGACAACCGCGAACACCGACGTAACAACGAAAGCAGCGGAAGATATACCACAAGCGGTCTCGGAGTCTGCTACAAGTGCCGCGCCGACATCTGAGGAAGTAAGCGCTTCTGCTTCTTCAGCTTAATTGTGTTGGATAGCAGCTTATTTCTGTCGAAATTGTAAATTAACTTTCTTTCCAGCATTTGACAATCAATAACGGATATACTCAAAAGGACGGGGTACTAACAAATTATGGAATACTTTATATCGACGAAAATGTTAAAAATGTGATATATCAATGTGTTAATTCTATGAATAAGCTTTAAGATATTTTTTTTTAATATCCACTGTAAATATTAAATATTTCTATGAAAATCTTGTAGTTTTATTTTCGTCTTACATGGTTGCCATATCCTGATTCGAAAGATTTTTTGTGTATAAAAAATCTATTTTAGTGATTACTAAATTGCTGTAACTGCGATAACCATACAGGTAGATATAAGGAGAATTAATTATGCTTACAATGGCACTTGCTTTACTGATTTATTAACATGTTTTGGGTACAAAAACATCATTTAAAATGTACATTAATAATGTACATAATTTATTTAAGATTCAAGCAGTTAAATAAGTTAAAATATATGGCATTGGTTCATTTATTTTGCATGTCTGTAATTATCAATTTCTTGTCCTCAGCGCCTAGCGTAAATGAATTATCACTTGTGCAGATGATAGACATTGCTATTTTTTTCTATTGAAACGTACAGTTTGGGAAAAAAAGGAGATTTCGTTTTAGCAAATTTTCTTCAAACAAACACTGAAATACTTGGCAATTATTATTAACTAATATAATGAAATGATATTAATAATGTATTAAACCTAGTTTGTTTTTAAAATTGTTGATGACGAAAAACAATTTTTCAAAATAGCAACATAATTATGAATCCCAATAATATAATAAGTAACACGTGTTTGTTACATGATAATAATACCGAATCGATCAAATATCATCCATTATTAATTCTCAAAAGTAGTTTGAATAAAGAATATATGTATAACATGCTAACATTAACATACAAGCTGTTGTTTTCAAATTCTCTAGTTTCATCGTATAATTTTATTATTCAACATTTAATTTTGTACCTATTATGGCGATATTTTCAAAATCCAGTTATCTTAATTCTTTAATTTAGAAACGAAGAAATGTTAAATATCATTAAGAAACTCAGGGAAAAATTACCCATTTTATTTAGTTATATTGCGATCTTGCTTTACGTAATTTATGAATTTCAAATTACTATTTTACATGGAAAAGATGATTGGTATAAGTACTTATTATCTTATTATTGCAAGTTTATCAATTTTGGTAATTTAAGATGATAGTAACACATTAAAATTGCCTAAAGATTTCTATATTCTATCTATGTATTTTGTATCATGCGAAATAGTCGCAGTTGTGCATGGAAATTGGTTAAGACAAAACAATCTGAAAGTAATCATAACTACTGGAAGAGAAAAGAGTCAATACATATATAAATACATTTTCTGTTGAAGAGAACTATAAGTCATAAGGTCGAAATACCAGATCGACAAATGTCAAGATCAGGGCACGACTCCAACGCAAATCTTCAAAGAAGCGCTCGGCCCTCCTCTCACTTCCATTACGAAATCATTGATACATTAAATACGTGCACGCTAGCAGGTGACCTAATTTCAACAATATTTCTGCTAATATTGTTTATTTGTCGACGTGTTTGTATTATAACATAATTTGACACAAGAGAATATTTCGCAAAATCTCACATCGGATACTTACTGATTGAAACGAACTCTTGTCTTGTTAGTTTGCACGCCCATTGCGTACCTATCCTAGAGTATATTATTAACAACTATGCCCCATTACGCATAAGATGCTGCGCCAAATGGTGTTTCGTCAAATAATTATTAACGCGTATTTGACACGCGCCTATAAAACAAAAGATGCCACAACAGTGACAAACTTACGACATAAAATACCATTAAAAGAAAACGGCTTGCTTCGACCTGTATTATTAATATATACCTACTAAATGACCGCTCTCAATAGAATTCTCGTTGATTTATAATTTTCCTCAGTTCATAATACTGAATAATATTTAAAAATAGAACAATGTCGTCTTACGTAGAAATAAAAAAAAAACATTTAGGTGTACTAAGCCTCCATGGTAAATAATGTTAAATTAATATAATAAATCTACCCCTATCATTCTTCCGTTGTAAGAAGATAACTATTTGATCACCCTACATAAAATCATCTTAACATTAGCTTTCTTAAACGTGAGCCGTAGAAACTATTCTTTGGAGTGAAAACAGTTCGTTTTGACAGGAAAACTACCGCCCAGTACAATGTGAGTGTAAGATAACAACATAATTGTACTGTAGACAATCCTACAGCATTAATTTATTCACCTTGAACCGAAGTACAAATAATTTGATGTCTCTCCTAAAGAATCTGTTCAGTTCAGAGTAGGATGTACGTAGGCCGCCAATGGTAGTTGACTCAAGCGCGAATGATCCATTTGAAGGATAAATTGCAACATCCCAAGAACACACAGAAAGATGTATATTTGAATATCTTTAATCAATAAATGTTTTAATTATTTTTTTACAAAAATACAACAGATCTGTTTAGGCACAAACAATTTGATGTAGGGCTTAAAAATAGAGAAAACTAATAGATCAATTACAATGAACATTACTTTTGTTCAATATATTTCACGATTAGTCAAATAGTCAGAGAGCTTTTTTACTTTCACAGGAAGCTTTTGCAAATGGCAGTTTTGATTCGTTAAGTACTGACCGTGTGCTCGTCTGAAATAATGTAAATGTCTTAAGTAAAATTGTAAAAAACATTATTGAAATGGTAATTAAAAATTCCAAAATAAATGTAGAAACATTAATAAGACATTTCTTTCCATTTGTAGCGAAATACGGCGCCGTGAATATGTCTATTATGTCATTTACGAAACGTCGTCTTCTCACCAGAGACCTTGCTTTTTTGTAATTATCAATGAAGTATTCAATAAAATGTTGAGGCTATTATCGATGGAATGCACTAATCATGTCAAGTCATAAAGACGATGAATCCCTATCAATCATTGAACATAATTTATCATGCGTAAGTAGTTGAAAATTGATAAATTAATGTCAACATAAACGGACAAACCTTTTGTGTATGCTTGAGATGGTAAAGTAAAAAAGGCTTTTATTCTATTCTTGAATTCAAATATCTTAGCTGTTGAACATCGCATGGGTCGTTGCAACTCAATTTTAGGTGTGGCTGGACGGGCATTGGGAAGAAGCGTACTACGCAAAGAACAGCTGACTGTGTGCCGTCAATATTGACGCGAATACTGGGCTTTTTGCCGAAGTATAGTAAAAGTTTACACTTTTACCGAAGCATACTCGTAGTATAGTAATTTATAGGAAGTTAGTTAGAATGCTGCGAACTATACTACGGGATGAACAATGTTACGTGATTGGTATTTTAGAACTTGTGCTTCCAATCATTATTATAATAAGGAGATAAATACTGTTTATGTGATTCATTTAAGGCAAACACTCTACATCCTTGTACGAGTTTGCCTTCTAAGAAAATGTGCTCAGGTTTCGTTTATTAATTGAAATTCATATGACCTAGAGAATTATGAATTAAAAAGTTACCTAGTGACAAATACATTTCGCGAGAATTTTTATACGACTTTGTAACATGCCTTTAAATTACATTTTAAACCTAAAATAATAATAGGAAATTAACTGCAGCTAAACGATCACGTAACCCTGGAACCCCCTGAAATGCATAGCTTCCGGATTGAAAGGATTAAGTTTTAAGACCATTATTATTAAACGAAAAAAAAAAAACTTAGTGCAGATATAACTTAAGAGACAATAGGAATACTAATGTTAAGTAGTAGTAACATATTTAAAGTGAGTTTATCCTTGACCACATTGCTATCCTTAAAAATGATATATTATTTTTGATTTTACTGATACATGATGACATAATGTGTTGATCTTCTCAAGAAAGCAAGTTTAGACTAGTTGTTTAACCAAATCTGTACATGTGGAACGAGTCAGTGTAACGCGTGATGGACGCTTATGTTTAATGCATGCAAATAAATTAATCAAATTATAAACTGGAATACAATTATTTTGAACATGTCGTTTCTTTGACATTTCGGATAGTAACTAAATTATTAAATAGGTACTATGACAAGGTCAATCAAATAATTAATATAGTATCTATACATATTGCTTTATAGGTCATGTTACGATGCCAAAGTAAAAGCAGTGTAAGGAATTTGTATTTTCGCCCTTGACTTACAAAATAAGAACCCAGAAGTTCCATTTGCCACGACTATAAAAAATGTTCTTCGCTTCTTTACACTTACATATTCCCTCATTAGTAATTAGATGTCTTGGAGAATGTGTTTGAAAATAAAAAAACAAACTGACCTTTGGCGTAAATGTGAAACTATGATGACGAATGTCTTTGCCCACGAGGTATGATGCACCGCTTACCACAACTTTATTGATGGTGACATTTTACGTAACTCGTCCTTGACAGGTGGTTTAAACAATTGAAGAAATGACTAAATAACACGGAATATCACATTAAATAGATGCCAATGTGAGTAAATCTTCGTAAGATGCTAGGAAATCGTATACGCCGCGTGCATGAACCTTCAATTCGTGTCACGGACAATTGAAATTCTTAAGTATTCCCCCGAGCGGATGAGCTCCAGTAATATTTAATTAACCGTTACTGACCTGTCATTTTGATTAATATCTTTGAAATGAAGAAAAAGAAACTTATCAATGTTCCCGATTTTAATTACCTCTGAGATACGCATTAAAATCGCCTAAATGCTTAATTGCTTGGATTAAGCTATAAAACTGCTAAAAAAAAATTAATTAATAATTTTAAAGTATATTTTAAAAAAAATGACGACATAAGAACATTGTAAAATGTCCTTTAAAATACCTTTTGATGTTTCAAAAAATCTCTTTATTTAAAAGATTACAAGTAATACGTACATGTATTTGTACAGGATTTATTCTTTGTTAACAAGAAACCGACATACAAATCAAACATTTTGTATAGTTTTAGCTATGTAATGCAAACAAAAATTCCGATGTAATTTTAGAATCACAAATATTTAAAATGGGTGAACGATTATTTTGACATCACTATAAGCTAATGTGTGATATTTTACCTTCAAACTTATAATATAAACAAATCATAAATATTTATTATAATTTGCGTATGGTACTATGTCACTCAAACGTATGTATCTCGTTATTAAAAATGTTCTATCACGTTCTGTATGTTTTATTTCTTTGTCGTATCACAGGTAATCATTATTTCATAACAAAAAATGTCCGTACTTACATCTCTGACTTAACTACTGTAATAATTAAAAAAAAAAACGTTATTACTCACTCGAGCAAAACTACTGGCTAATAGAGCGTAATTACACTTTCCGTACGTTAGTGTTTCATTCATCGATTGGTTAGAAGTTATTAAAGCATTTGCTATATTTATTAACTTGATAATATTTACATTTTATTTTAATAAGCTTTCGCCCGCGACTCCGTCCACGTGGACTAAAAAAAAGTATGTGACTTATCTGTTTTTCCAAGCTATCCTCAATATTTAAGCCAAATTTCTTTGAGGTCCGCAGCAGTTTAGAGTTTGTATCTATCAAACATCCATACATCCATATAAATTTTCGCATTTATAATATTAGTTTTAATTATATAGTAAGATGAATTTGTAAAGAAAATAAAAACTTTTCATATTTGCTTCAAATGTTTTGGTATTACAGAAGATTTTTGAATACAATGTAAGAGTCCAAGCAATTATCATGATTTCAATAAAATTTAAACAACTAAGAATTCGCACATAAACACATGAAACGTGAATCTCAAACTGATAACAAGGAATTCAGTGACATGCACTCATAAAACATAGTTAAGATAAGAGATGTTACATGATCGAATCTAACAACAAACGTAATGTATCAAACAGATGGGTTAAGTACAATTGCCTCAATCAAGTCTGTCAGGGGACTTCAGTCAATTGTAATCCGTTACAAGCATAAAAGCACCCTTTTAAGATAGACCGTTGCACAAGGGCCCGCGATAACTATACTAACATGTTGCTTTAGTGTTAAGCAGAAACAACGCCCATTCCTTATGTAATACAACTTCACAATACCCATGCAGAATTCTTAAGGAAAGAATATTTGGTATCTCTTTGTTGTGTTTTAATAACAATTAGTACAAAAATCAATAGGAAAAATAAATATTAAGAGCTGAAAGTACTTGCATACAATCATTCAATAAGTATCGCGCAAAACAATCATAAAATCAGAATGTTGACATTAATAGAGTAGGAATTTAAGTTGCATGCTCTAAAGATGTCGCGGATTACGACCTCCGTAAAAGTCACCTTGCGTAAACACTTACAGTGAAGATTAGAATTAGATATTGCTAATAAAGGGTACGTAATGGTATGTCATGCTATCTGCTATCTATTTGTAATTTTACTTGTCAATATTGTAATGTTTAAAAAATCGCGACATCTCCGCTAAAGCAAGCAAGCACGGTGTCGGGTATGAAAGTGTGATGGCTCATAGCAGAGACCGAGTAAGTGGCAGGGGTGAAGTATATAAGTGAGCGTAGAACTACCACTCTGACACAGTTCTGAGGAGACTCCACGTGCTTCACTGCCGCACGTTACATTATTAAAAAAACACAATGAAAGTACTGGTAAGTTCAAAAGCTTTTTATCAAGCATTCTTAACGTAAATAGTTTAGTGATAAGTGATCTTTTCAACAACATTGAATTGTTATATGCGCTAATAGATTAGTAAATGTAGATGGGTGTTGTTAGTGAGATGTAGGTATGTGATTAACTCAAAATCCAAATGTTGCTTTAATGTTTGTGAATTTCCGCAATCATCTCTTGCGAGATGCAAGCTTGAATAGGGTCGGTTGTTGAACTTTGACATAATGTTTGAATACGGTCCATTAATTATGTGCTTTAATATTAGACAATGCAAATATTTTATCCTTACGTGGGACAATTTTTAAATCTATTAAAGTGTTGATAATTCTAATCATATGAGGTTACCAAATATGAAGTACACTCAGCAGTTGTATTTCCAAATCAATCGGTGTTCAGATTTTACTTACATAATTAACGTGTTATTAATTTATTTTTACTTTTATTAAAAATGACAAACGATTTGAATAATAGAAAATCGATTTTTGAAATCAATTTTACAGGATCTGAGGATCAGGATTATTCGGTTTGAGCTGATGAATATTTTATAGTGACACATACCCGGACATGAGAATATTCTCATCCTTCTTTCTCTTGGGAAAATCAGAGATTAATTATTACTAATGAACTTAATAGTTCTTTGTACAAGTATTTCAGCAGTATAAAGTAAAGGTCACTGGTTCATTGGCAATATTTTATTGTAAACTAGATTAATTTGCCAAAAAAATAATAGCTATATAGACTTTTACTTGTTCTATGCTTTGATGAAAATTTAATTGATAAAATAAATATATTTGATAAAATTTTAATGAATATAATTTTATTAAAATCTCAGAAAGTTATAAAAGAAATTAATTCTTCGAATTCAGTGAGTTTTAAAGATATTGAGAAGCAGAGAGAGTTCGGAATTCGACCTTAAAATCTTGAACCAGAAACCATAGATAAAATGTAAAGAATACAGATGAAAAAGTAAAACAACGTTTTATAAAAAAAGTGTACAATAAGTAGACATAGAAAACGTTATATGATGTTTGCAAGAGCAAAAAAAGTTTTTGATATTTATTTAAGCAAAGTGGTGTCGCAAGTTTTTTTGTTATAGTCGAGACCGATATGTCTGTCTGTCTGTTCTAGTACATTACCTACTTTTTAAAACGTGCTGTTATACAAACTGTCTTGTTCATCGTGTCGGTAAATTGCATAACCACTTTCTAGGTCACGATATATTCGGCCTCAGGTATTTTGAACTCTGGTTACAGGTGGACTAAAAGCTCTAATTTAAAACCTAAATTACATGATATTCATTCAAGGATATTTTATTTTAATTTTTAATGTTTTGAATCGCAATCGCAATTACATTTTACAATTAAAAAAAGTAATTTCGTACTTAATTTTTGCTTTGTGTGTTTTTTTCACTTCGAATCAGCCTTTTAATACATTTATTTAAATATACAACACCTGACCTTTACATCATGTTGTTTCCGAATTTTTTTTTAGGATTTATAAGTTTGGGTTCAACGCAGTAACTGGGTGTGTGAAATGGATGAAAGAACATTACCGCAAGTAATCGTCCGGTTGATAATAATCCGTTTCGCTTCAGAGCTTACAATTGAAGCGTTAAGTACTGTGATGTGTATTCGTGATCGTAACAACATTACGAGATTATTATCGAAGTTAAGGAAACATTAGTAATTTAATAGATGTGTAACGTAATTGAAGAAGAAAAAAATATAAATCGAAGTTAGTTTCGTGCATACTTTTTACGATCGATTCGCCAATCTCTGTGTTTCTGAAGGCCAACGCGTTTCGAGAAAGATGACCCTAGTTACGTAAATGCAAAACAATATCCGAACGACTATTTTCAATGGTAACAAAGCATGTCTGGTTCGGATACGATTTCAATGAAAACAATGCCCTGTATAAGATCGCCAGCATGTTTTACTGGAGTCCACTTTCGCCCGGACCGCGTGTCGAATAAGGTTTCGTAATTATGGTGAGCCATTGTATCCGCTCCACCTTATCTTACAACATCGTGAATATGATTAAGCTCTTCTCGGTGAGGTCACCGTTTCATTATCGGTCATTACTTTACATAACTGCGAGTACAATTGAAATGTTATATTGTACCAATCGGAATATGACGTACTGCTCTTTGAACTCCAGTCGTGTTCTTTTCAACTATGTCAATCTTAGATTATCACATTACTCTATGACTATGTACGTTTAGTTAGATAAGGATGTTCAGGCTTACAATATATCTTGTACAATTGATTAGTAACTGGTTCATTGTGACCTACCCCCAGTTTGTTTGTTTGTATTAGATGTCATTCAATAACTAGATATTATTCTATTGTTATACATTTTATTAAATTGTTTTTTTTTGTATTCCAGGTAGCATTATCCGCTGTGCTGGCACTTACGGCTGCTCTCCCTCAAAGGAGAGCGCCGGAGCAGCCGAGCGATCAAGCGGCAGCGGAACAGAACTACAATTACCAGCCCGACTAC
The DNA here is from genome assembly GCF_000836215.1 of Papilio polytes. Lineage (NCBI taxonomy): Eukaryota > Metazoa > Arthropoda > Insecta > Lepidoptera > Papilionidae > Papilio > Papilio polytes. The sequence goes on from NW_013526359.1 coordinate 1,248,845, forward strand.
AGGCAGCCTAAGCCCATCGAAGACTTCAGACCCAGAGTGCAGTTGGACCTTACCACTGTCATTCCCATCATCCGTTTCGACAAGGAGCAAGGCACCGATGGAAGCTACAAGACCTCGTAAGTATACATTTGCACACTATACTTTACTAAATTGTAAAAACCATTAATCTTACGAAAATAGCAAAACTAAATTAACATTCACATTTGGTCAGACTTTTAAAGTTGACTTTGATAAACATTGCAAATCACTAAGATGTAATTTAAGGTCGAGACTTTAAGGTGAAGACGAAACTATAAGTTTACTAGTTTTACGTAATTTAATGTTATACTGTAAAACTATAAGATATTGTGTAACCAAAACCTAATATTTGTTATGAATTTTTTCAGATACGAGACCGGCAACAACATCCAAGCTGAAGAACAAGGCTACCTTAAGACGGTCGGCGAAAACCAAGACCAAGCTTTAGTCCAGCAGGGCTCGTACTCTTACACCGCTCCCAACGGCGAGGTCATCACGGTCGAGTACACCGCTGATGAGTTCGGCTTCAGAGTCAAGGGTGACCACATCCCCACCCCACCACCAGTCTCCCCCGAAATCCAAAAGGGACTTGACCTCATCTACGCCGGAATTAAGGCTAACGCGGTAAGAATTTTAATTTCATCCATTCATTAATTATCAAATTACTAATTTGTTATACCTATACTTGCGTCTAAACATTGTAATTATAAATTTCATTTCGATTTACTTTAAACGAAAAATTCAAGAATTCCTGAGCTCTATTGAATCCAGAAAAGTATAATAAACTTGCTTAGATATTACAAATTACATTCATAATTTAATAAACAGCACAAGCATACAGTAAAAGATTTATTACTATAACTGAATTTTTATTTTTAGGAGCGCGCCGCTTTGGAAGCCAAGAACAACCCTGAAGCTGCCAGACTACAAGAGGAGAAATCCGCCCTTGACTACAAGGGTTTCTACCACCAGTAAACAGATAGTGCGAAATTATAAAACCCATGTTTAAAGACTTCAAATTCTTAAACCGTTAATAAGTCACCAGTGTTTAAAATAGGTACCTAAAATATGTAAACTTCAAGATGCCATCTTCAATATCCCAATTTCATGGACGTCGTTTACTCCTAATATTAAACAATAGTTAATACAAATTAAGTTATCAGTCGTGATAGCGCCTATGCTTTAAGACTAGGTTTTTAAATAGAATTTTACATAGTGTGGAAAAAGTCAGCCTTGTAAAGGCCATATTATATAAGGATCATACTCAGGAAAGGCGTTGTTTACTATACAAGTGTTCAATTTGTACTTAATTTTGTAGTTTTGTACATATATTTTTAATTTATGTTTTAATTCAAAACATTTTATTATAATAAAAACGTTAAATATGTTTCAATTATTGTTTTATTTTGACTTTTAGTAACTACATTGAGTGCTAATTTTTTTTACGACAAAAGTATGCGACGAGAACTGTGAACTGCATAAATAACACTGCAGAGAAATCTATGGGTAAGTTTGGGGCTCGATCGACCCATCAATCCATTCAATCAAACAAAAGTCTTGATTAAATAATTTGTTATATCCTTACTTTTCAGTAACATGTTAGTTTTATAACAGACATGGGCAATATACGTGACAATAAGTTGTATTATGGGACGTATTACAATGTTATTACAGCTTTAAGTTAAGTTTATGTCTTAAAACACAACAAAGACAAAACTAAGCAGTTATTTATACATTTCCTTGTTTAATTACTTTTTAATAAAGAAAAAACGATTTTAAACAAGTTAACAACAATTACACATTTTATAATATATTGACTCCATTCCACGGACAAGAACAAAGTCGGGTCGTATAGCATTATCTTACAAATGAACCATTGGGTATGTTCAAGGTTAAGTGAACGCCTCTACCTCTATGGGTCTTGGAATCGGAAGGATGAAACTTGTGATGTCTTTTTTATTGTAAATATTATAAATAATAATCATGCAATCATTAAGTGATCGTCGCCTATGAATATTTATATCTTACTTAGATTCCGACTTATTCGCCCTTGTTTTTTTAAATACCATTTTTGGAATGATTATTGATTGATTAAGAAAATGGGCATAATTCATTTTACTAGGAAACTGGGGAAATCGCGCTTAACAATCGCGAGTGTCAAGACAGAAATAGCTTTTTTTGATCAGTATTTCATAGTCCTTACAATTGGTTTTTGGTTGGCCCAATTTAAACTTGTATCTAAAGGTTTTTTGGTACTATAATACTAACCAGATGTATGACCTAATTTTAGGTATATTAAATAGGGACAGAGCTATTATCCTTACAGTTTAGATTTAGGACTTAAATAGGCTTGCATATGTATAACAAAAAACAATAAGCATTTATTAAAACATGCTTTTAAAATTGTTTTCACCCTTAGCAGACCTTGTTTCAAGTTTCTTCTATACTTATACTCTATTACAAGGAGAGTTATGTGCGAAGAATTCTATAAAACAAAAAAAAAAACAAATACTTATCAAACATTCGTTTATCAATATGGCATTTATAGGTTTCCAGGACTTGCGTAAGTTTTCTCACATGTCGAAATAGGCCGACCGGTTTTAAACACATTACTAATAAGTTATGAGATTCCATTTATTGATGCTACGATAGAACTCTGACCTTTGATTGTAAAACTTTTATGCAGCGAATCAGGTTATCCGTGAATCAGGTATGAGTTAATGTTTAATGTTGGTCCGGCTGTGGGCAACTGCCAAAGGTCCGGGATTTGATTTATTTATGTCTATAAATATATTGAGAAACAATTACTTTTGTGTAATAATGTATTTATTTATTTTTTATTTTATTTAATTTACACAGTAATATTATAAATATACACATATCTAACAATCATAATAAAAAACCTGAACAAACGTAGAAAAGATCAATTCGAACCTAATAAATATTGAATTAAAATAATAAATATTAACATTTGTTTCTTATTCGATTTCTATTGGTTAGTAATTATAGTTTGTCTACAACCTTATTTATAAAAAGGTGTTTGAACTACAAATCGTCATCAAAAATGCAGACTGCGTGTCTCAATAGTAATCAATCATGTAATTGCCATGTGCTTTTACTTTAGCATGAATATATTCAATTTCATGTCTATTGAAAGATTGCATACGTCCATCGTCAAATGCCACGAGCAGAACTAGATTCGGGGGTCAATTGCTATTGCGATGCACCTTACGAGTTTCGTCATTAATAATTATACCTTAAAACCCTCGTAAATTATAAACAAATTATTCAAAACTTAGAAACTACTGAAATGAACTATACTTTGACATGAACTTTATTTTGATTTGGAAAATAGAAAGCGTAGTGTTAGGTTGTTTTACCGTGAAATGTAAAACCTTTGCTTGATAATCTCGATAAATGACAGTTGATGATAACGAATTGAATATTGAACGCCACTGCTCAAAGTCTATTTTGCATATCTGATCATTATATAGGAACTTTATACACTCCGAGGTCTATTATGACTTACGATAGAGTTCTGTAAAAAAATTAAAGTTTGGTAACTTTTTATACAATATTCCTGTTACTTAAATTTGTTTGAATTACAGATAAAAATCCTATTTCAAACTGTTACTTATGAAAAGTTAATTAGATCAATGCTAAGAAATTAATTTTAAAGAATGTATTCAGTATTTACGATTTATGAGAAAGTGCAACAATAAAAAGTGGTTTAGAAAAATGAAATTGAAGATGTCATAGCATATTTTCAAGTCATCGCATTTAAAAAAATTAACAGAGATTATAAATAATAGGGATTATAAGGGAAAATAATAATGTTAGTGTAAATAACGTTAAGGTTTGGTATAAAGTTACATATTAAATGTTGAACTTAAACGCAACCATTAAATACATTTGTATTGGATAATGGATACTTTACGGATGTCACAGATAATATAATACTATATCAATAATAATTTTGTTCGATGATTTTACTGTGTAGTAAATAAATGACTGCGTTCTTTTTACATATGCCCTAAATTTAAAATGTAAAAGGCGGGCTTAACCCCGTGAATTTCTTGGTTATCTTAGTTAGTCTATATTTAATACTACAAATTATATTATTACTAGCTTTCGTCTGCGACTCCGTCCGCGGAGAATTAAAAAAAAAACAAAAGTAAGTAGCCTATGTGTTCTTCCAGACTTTGCTCTAGATCTATGCCAAATTTCATCCAGGTCCGTTCAGCTGTTTAAGCTACAAACTCTAACAAACATCCATCTAAACTTTCGCATTTATATAATATTATAAGATGGATAAAATGCGAATGTATAGGTACATACATGCAATATATTCCTTACAACTATGTATTAAATTTGCATGATATTTTATTGCCCAGTAGTATTAGCCAAGGCGTTCCGTGATTTATAGAGAATGGCAAGGAACGAGTGAGAATCTTCGAAACTGATTAACATTAAATATTTACCCTTTACGGATTTATAATATTCTTATATACGAAGACACATACAAAGACAAGTATGTATACAATCCTTTAGGTGACAAACATTTAACAAGAATTCGGTTCAAATTACTACTGTCTACAAAACTATGGTTTAACGATGATTTAAATTTTGTTTATTTGATTGTAATGAATAGACTCAAAAACTACTTGGCCGATTGAAAAAATCCTTTTACCGTTAGAAGGGTAATTTATCTGTGAGTAACATAGGCTAAATTTATTCATTACTTTTTATTATTTTTTTAATTTCACGCGGACAAAGTCGCGGGTAAAAGCTAGTTAGTTATATATTCGGAATTGCATTTCTTTCAGTTCTACAGCTTCGAAATAGTTAGACGGATTAAATTATTCAATACTTATCTAAATTCATCCAGCATGATATCGTGCCTATTTTGGTTGTGATAAATTTTTTTACATGTTCTATGTATGTTATATGACATCCTTCTACATACTTCTACATATCTATAAGTCGATATCTCCTATCTAATGTAATGCATAGTGTGAAATACAAATATGGTTACATTTTTTTTATTTACGAATTCCTTATTTTTGGATGTCGATTACTTTTAAGTATTTAACAGCCGATGATGAGGGTAGAGAAGTATGCAAGGAATTTAATTGACAATCAACGTTCATCATAATAATGCATACAATTTTATTGCCATTAGTATATTTTTTTAATTATATACGCCGTTTGTGTTTGTTTATTGGTTTGCGCGTGTGTGTTTAGTTCAGGATGCGTTTGGTTGCACGAAGTTCATAGGTAAAGAAGACGGTATATAAAGCTCCTGCAGTGTCACTCAGTACACACCTCAGTTGCATTTGATTGTATTTGGACCCTTTAGTACATTTGTCCCCTAAGTCAATAATGGTAAGAGTATTATTAATTTATTTGAGTTCATATATTTCATAGTTTATAAAGACAACTCAACAATACAAATATATTATTACATTTGTCTTCTGTCATAAAAGATGTAATTTAAAAAAAATACTTTAATAATGACTTTTTAAAGTAAATATAGATAAGTAGAAAGTTTCAATAAATTTAATTAATTAATTAAATTTAATTATAATGACATTTTTAATAAGCTTCAATAAAAATTTTATTTTTATGCATTTGGGCTAATATAATTTTTTTAATATAAAAACTAATTATTTGTTAAAGCTTCGTAGGTTTTGATATTGAATGTTGTAGACATATCTTGTATTTCATAGTAGGCGGGTGAGCTTTCACACGTTTGTGTTTGAAAATCACAAACTCAAGTAATTTGCATGTCGAAATGATGATTGGTAAGGATAGTAAAATGTCTAGTTAAATGTGTAGTTGTGAAGTTTACTTAATACTTCGATGTAATATTCTCTAACATAGTTTCCCATCTGCCATAAAATGACAATACTTGATCCTCTGGTTCATTTCAAATGTCTTAAACAGTTAAAGCGCCTGCACATTTTTCTTCAGTAATATTTTTAGTTGATTAATTGCTAGATTTTGTAACAAGGCGTTACTTCACAATTAAGTACGTCAAATTTACCGTAACCAAATAAAATTAGTATTAAGAAGACAAGGAAATGTATAGAAAGATAATGGAACCTAGTGTTGAATAACATGTGCTGAAATCTGAATGAGTAGTAAAAGATTTTTAATAATTTAGGTGAAATTTTTTAACGTTACAATCCTTCTAAAAGCGAATATATTAAATGTTTTCAGATTACTCCGATAGTATGTTCCGTGTTGATTCTCGCCATAGGAATACAAGCTAGATCCAGCCCACAAGATGTCATCCCTATTGTGCGCTACGAATCAGATGGACCAAATGTTGACGGATCATACAAATGGCTGTAAGTCATTTTTCAAATCAGTAATGATTTTTACATTTTTCCAATTACGTTGTATCGAATCTATCGCACATTCCAAAGAACATAAATACGCAACACACGCAGATTAAACGAATATTCTCAAACGTATATACGTATTGTCGAATCCGATAGAATAAAAACAATAAATAATAACAAATCTATCTAAACAATTGGACGTTTAGAGAATCTGTATGTAAATAACATACATGATATGTTTTGTATTTTGAGATCGTTTACGCCTTGGTCAAGTTGGCACCGACACAAGCAGAGAAAGATGTAATCTTACAATAAAACATAACCTGTCCGTATATAGCCTCAATGACCTTCGTCAAGTGGAAACCTGACAACACTTGTACTCGTATTTACTTTAGCATTCCTGGAATTCTGGGTAAAGAGGGACAAGTTTTTATTTTTAATATTCCACTTTGACACACACGTTATTTACAATTTAAACTATGTAGTTATTTGTAAATGTGTATTTTTTTAAATAAGGTTATCAAATTCTGTAGCAATATTTAGTGATTAAAAGAATTCAATCAATAGTAAATGATAAAATTTAATTGATTGTAATTTTTCATTATTAATCACATACAACCTTCAAATTAACTTCTATTTATTGGGATCGTTAAAATATTGTATATTATCATATTAAGTAAGGCGAAATTTTAACTGTATTCTGCAACACAGGGAAACAGAAGTACATTTATTTCATCTCTAGAATTCTTAATATTCGTAATCATTGTTAATTACAGTTACGAGACCGGTAACCAAATAAATGCGGAAGAGGCTGGTTATGTGAAGAATTTCGGCAAGGGCGAGGGCCAAGAGGAGCAAGTCGCTAATGGAAAGTTCAGTTACAAGGCACCTGACGGGTCTACAATAACACTGCAGTATGTTGCTGATGCCAATGGCTTCCAACCTAAGGTATTAATATTTCATATACATTAATATTCATACAGAAACCGATAACTTAAAGATGAGATAAACTATCATATTTACTCACTTCAATTTCACACTTTTACACTTAACAATTCCAATCAAAAATGTTGATAAAAATAACGTTAAAAAAATAAAAAAAAAATAACATATCGACGAATTGAATACCTCCTTCCTTTGGGAAGTCGGTCAATAAAGAAGAAGTTGTAACTCTTGTGAGTTGAGTGACTTTAGATTAAGTAACTTTATATGACCCATTGCCGCTGTTTTATGGCACTGGTTACACGAAGTTGTGCTGAGCCGTTAGCGTTGGCATCGCACCATTTCTTATTTAGTACAGAGTGAAAATAACTATTCTATGATAAACATATTGCATCTCGAGAACACTTACACAACTATATTCAGCATTTTAATAAATAAATTGATATTATATTCTTTAACACTAGGAATAAAATAAAGCCCACGAAAATAATAAGTCAATTAAAGATACTAGAATCTTAGTTCTTATGTACGCTATAGTTTTATTGATTTTCACTTACTTTATATGCGTTTTAAAACCTATTTATAGCATCAATACTTTGAATTCCAATGTTATATAGATCGTCGGTGTTATATTACACATTTACAAATTTAAGTTATGACTGTACCTACCATTTTAAATACAATTATACGCCGTCTTATAGAAACCTTGACATCTTTAGGTTCGCACTCGTAAAACGAGGAGATGCATCACGGAATCCGGTACTGTAAAAATGTTAAATACAAGTTCAAGTACAGTCGGCAATAAAATCATAATAAAATGTTAATTTAAATACACTTCTGTGCTTGTGTTTACAAATTTATTTTGCAAGCATCTTGTATCAATGAAATCGTTTTGTATTTTATCAATTTACACTTTTTCACCAACATTAACCTATAAGGTCACATCACTCCACATCTAAGCAATAAAGGTAAATCAACATTGACCTACTAATAATGTTCCAAATTTATGGGTTTTTATTTCAACGGTTACCAAACGGTAATTTGATTTTGAGCAATCTGTTTTTACTAACTTAAAGAAATCTGTTTTTAAAAAGTTTAAATATTTAAAATCTCAAATTTAAAAAAAAACACCATACAAAATATTAAAAAAATATGAATAAAATAAGCGGTTATTGAAAAAAATTATACGCTATTTTAATGACACAACATTCAAGTTTTTTAACAGTTAATCGTGGGTCGTTCCAAATAGGTATACATGTCGATACAAAATATTTTGCAACAAGTAACTTTTTTCTGAAATTCGGATGTGTGGCTGAATCATGAACCTTACGTAAGTTTGTAGAAAATTTAATACTCTACGAAGATGAAGGTGCAGGTGTGAATCATGATTGCTAACATGTGGGCAAATGTCGCGTTAAAATATCAAATGACGCCCTACGAACTGTAGTTGGGAAAGGCTTGATTGGTACTATGACGGGTTATTAAGTCCAATTTTAATAGTAATGAATAGAAACCTTCCACTGTTTTGAAAATTGCGCTAACATTTTGTGAGCAAAATAGTACATTAAAGTTATTAAACATTTCAACAGAATATGTTAGGTTATTGTAATGGTTGACAGACAGATTTTAAGCTATGATGTTAATTTACAACAGAATAACCACAACACATTTTAAAATTCAACATAAAACTTACTTTTTGTATAGACATCGAAATCTATTTTAAATAAGTCACCACCTTACTAATATTTATTACCAAATGTCAAATATGAACTAATTTAAATATCAAAACTATAAATTAATCCAAATCCGAGATTACAGTAATGCAAAGAAGTTAGAGTTTTGAAACATTCGCCAAAAATGAAGGACGTGTGAAAGCAACTGTTTTAAAACGTAAAACCAAGATTCGTATCAACAAATGATCATCGCTGTTAATCATGTTTACTTCATTGCTTGCTTGAAGATCTCTCCCGTGCAATTTAGATTATACGAAAATTACTATTAGCATAAATAGCACCTTGTCAATACATGGACTGTAATGAGTGTCTATGCACACGTGTCGTAAGCCTTAAATAGAATTGTACAGTTTAATACTCTACTCTTTACCTTAGCGGTTAGCGTAGTGACATAAGTAGATATTATGACTTACAATTTATTACTATTAAAATATGAGTTATAAATAAAAATAAATTATAGTTGAGTGACCAAACTTCGAATTACTAGTCTTATTGCAGGTCGTACTTTATGCACTACAGAATTATTAGTTGTCGGGTTACAAAGATTATCTATATTAAAGACACAGTAAGATAAAAGCTAGTTAATTAGCTTAAATCTTGAAGATAGAAAAGTAATATTTTTCAACCTTCTTGCACATGCTTTTTTAAATAGTTAAATAAATACATTTTTTTTGTTATCTACAAGTTGTCTACGAGGCCCGTTGTTACGTGATGTGTCAAAGGCGGCGTCAGTAAAGAATTTATCTAAATCACGATTGCCCGCATCCTCAGCCATATTCTAAGCACATTTGACATTTAAAATTTTATTTAACAGTGTATGTGAATCACGTGAATTACGTAAGCATTGTTCGCAGACGTACGCCGCAACCGCTCACGCCCTTTCCACTGACCTAGGCCTTACGTATTGTCTGTTATAGAAATAGCGATGGTCTTGAAGTTTACGAGTATAGTATCATTTTTTCTAACCTATCATTATTTCAATGACAGTTACTATTTATTTTTATACATTGAATCCAACAAAATAGTAATTTTTAATTTAAGGTAATAGACCTTCGGAATCACTTTCTATCTTCTCCTACAGGATAAGACAAAATAGCTTTTGTTTTTATTGCGTATTTTTAACATCAAAGATGTTTGTTCATTAACCAACTTACATAATGAATTCTAATTAGTGCTATTGATTTAGGCAAGATTTCATTAGTTTGTTTAAGGTCAGTTGTAATTTTATACTTCGCAGTGACACAAATTACAGGCAACACATTGACTCCCATACTTGTTATGGCAACAATATTATATAACAAAACGAATAGTAAACGATAATATCTAAAAGTAGCCGATAAAAATGTTATATGCGAAATTTTTGAGTCTTCGAGGTAACACGTATAGACATTTTGTTTTTTTTTTTATTAAATTTCACTTTTTCCAGGGCGACCATTTACCAACTCCCCCGCCGATCCCACCGGCGATTCAAAAAGCTTTAGACTTAATAAAAAGTCTGCCAGCAAAACGAAGCAGCGGCGGCACTGGTCCATACTACGGCTGAAGATAGTCTGCACAAATCATTCGCTCTACGTCACAACCATATTAATACATGTATTTAACATAATTGCTCTATATTTAAATTAATCAACAAATCAATGTACATAATGACAATAAAATATGACATATTTAAAAGATTTTTTTTCTATAATCAAGTTTTTTGGGTATTTGAAATCGTTAGCCTAAATATCCACTAGTTCCAAATTATAAAAAAAATCACTAAGACAAATGTTGTCTTGAAACACTAATGAAATGTTATTCGCATAGACATATGTTGTAAAAATAACCAGGAGGCAAATTTATAATAACAATAACTAAATAAATAATACAATAGTTTATAGTAATCTGCGTATGTTTAGATGCGAAAGTTAAGATAGATGGGTGGATGTTTGTTAGAGTTGGTAGCCTAAACGGCTGAACGGATTTTGATGAAATTTGGTATAGATCTAGAGGATGATCTGGCAGGACACATAGACTACTCACTTTTGTTTTTTTTTAACACTGCGCGGACGAAGTCACGGGCGAAAACTAGATAAATATAATTAAATAAATATTGAATTGGATTTTGAAAGACTGCACTGTATATTACTGTATTTGTTTTTTGATATTGTGAAGCAATGTTGAACGTATATAATTGCGGTATTGAAAATCTATTGTTAGTTCGAATTAATTAGAGCACTGATTGAAATGGAAATGAAATCGTATGTTCGCACGATCGGTTTGTCCCATGCAATATTGATTTAGACATTTCTTTAAAATGATTTTTACAAAAGGTAGACGTGTGTAGGCAAAACAACATTAGACTGATTAGTTAAAATTATGTAGCTAGAAATTAGTAATACTTTGATTAATTGGAGAGTTAATACTGGTTTCACTAAAATAACTTAAAACTGATTAGGTATGGCAGTTATCTATTACTTTGTATGAATCATAAAAAAACATATTTTATCTTTGAGTACTTTGAAACTCGCAGAGTACAAAGTTTAACGTCCGTTTCCAATTCGCAATAAAATACATTTGCAGTTACTTTAAACTTTAACGAAGTATGAAGAGGCTTAGATAAGGTTAAATAGGAAGATAAAATAACTTTAGTCCATTGAAGGATTGCGTAATATTTTAAACAGTATGATTATTCCTACGCTAAATAAAAGGTAAAGAATAGACATATAATGCAACATATATGTCTTTTAAATTCGAGATTATCATTATATTGTGATTTCAACTTTGAGTAATCCGACAAAAAGAAAAGTAACAGAGATAAGCAACTGTCGGATTTAGTTTAAGAAAACACACAAAGCTCTGTGTATTATGCTATAGTTCTAAAAGTGTTGCTAAAAAGCTTCAAATGTTAAATCTACAACACAAATGATACGAATTAAAAGTCCAAAAGCACATTCTAACAAATCATAAAAATGACTGCTTATGTTTCCTTTTAGTAATCATGAATCTTTACAACATTGTGGCCACGGTTTAAGATACCATCATGATGCATTAAAGCTGTCAATTTTCTGATTGATATCTGATTAATATTGTTTAATAATCTATGAAGATGCAACAGATTTATTCAATGAATACAAAAGACTTATCAAAGTAACCGTACATTGAGAAATTACCTAGATTGTAGATAATAAAGGACTTCAAAGTGCTACATTGAATAATGGATGACCTTTTAATATACGTAAAATAATATTTACGCCTATATGTATAATACTAATATAATGATGGCCAAGATAGCTGGTGTACATGTAACAAATTAGAGTTTAAACAGAGTCTTGGTACTACTAGATCTCATAGCTTTTAGCAGTGTTAAAAACTTATAAATTTAAATAAATGTGGTGTGTTGGATCAATATCTCCTTAATTCTTACAAGCACATAAACTTGAACAACGGTTCATCATCACCAACTATATACATCCCCATTGAAGGACTACCCTAAGCTAGTTAGGACCAGCGGTTATGTCAGATTTAATCATTATTTTTCGTTAAGTTATTATTCAACTGGAGAATTCATTTGTTATTTTTTAAGTGTCATCTATTTAAACCAAAAAAATATTGCGTAAAAACATCGAATCCTAGAATAATTACTTACTGAGGTCAATAGGAAGAAATCAATGCGAAATATAACTCTGAGCTGATATATTGAACAAAGCTTGAAGGTCGTGAAATTATATTTAATAGACCACATATTTGAATATTCTGATTGTTTTAACTCGATCTTTTGCGTTGTTAAAAATGTTGATCAAACAAAAAAATGTTCTTCCATCAATGTCAATTACAGTTTTAAAATGTTATGTTATAAAGGTAATCTTAATATCGTCATTGTACTCATACGTATCTTCAATATTACGTGGGAAAATCAGGGATAGTTTCTCTTTATAATTATTTTTTGTCATAATATAGTCATGTATAGACCTCAACCTTAAGATATCATAAATTATCCATTATAATCTGCGTACCAGTATATTGGAACTATGTATTTTGATATCTCAAAACTCATCCGCAAATAGCGGTTCAAAAAGAATCACCATGAGTTTAAAAATCATAATTCAATACATTGTTATCGATGAATGCAGTTGATGCCAGCACAACATCCTGTATACAATCAATTCCACCGCAAGATGATTAACAAATGCATAGTGATCATTTTTAGTATATTTCATATCTCAACCTTAAGAATATTTTCGATTTCAAAATAAATAACTGTAGATTCTTATTAGTGTAGAAAATTCTCTGTAATGGATTTTATCTAGAATAGCGAAGTTACTTATCGACATCTTTTTTCCGCAGAGTAATTGTCCTCAAAAAAAAACATCCTCATGGGACAAAGAAGTATGAAAGAAAAGCATCAGACTGTATGTTAGAAAACATTTTACTACGTGAACATAAAAATGGAAATATTAAAATACGAGTATGGTATGTAGCAATAACCAGATTGACAAAGAAATATAATATTATCATCATAATATGCCTCTTATGGCATATGCTTTAACTTTTACATAATATTTTATAGAATAGCGTAATCGCAATCAAGCAAAAAGATAAGACCCCTAAATGTTAGTGGCCGAATTTCTAATATCAGTATTAAAAAGCGGAAATTACTCGTAACTTAAAAAGCTTACTATTATTAAATTTCGATTTCATTTTGCCACTTCAATTCTAAATATTAATTAAATAATTTTTCAACTACATATGCAATGTCGACAAAAAAACGCATCATTGAACAATACATCGAGTTGAGAAGCTGCAAATATTAATATATATAAAAACTTTACGGAGCTTAAAGTTATAAACAAGAAGTCATGGTCACGACCAGTATGTCAGTGTGGCGTAAATAAATGAATTAAATTGAATTATGATGGAGGTAACCTGACCTAAGCGTTAGTGGATCAGTAAAGGCATTTCGTGTAGCCTTTGTTACAAACACATTCCGGCCATGTATAGCAAATCATCTACGCCCCGAGGGCATTTAGCCTTTGTGAACAACGTTTAGGGACTGCAATCAAATTGTATACCTAAGATGAATCAAAATTTGATTGTTCATATTACTAAATACCTTTAAAACAGTTTATGGTGATTACTTGACATCTGCATAACTTTTTTATTTAAAAGTTCCTGCTCGCATCTTGACTATTAAAATGAATTCACTCGAATAATGATGGTTAAAAAGAGCTAGCCATAACTATAAAACAAACAAAAGAACATATGAAATAAGCAGAGCTTAAAACCACAATCGTCTCTTATTTCTAAGAATTCGGACTCTAAAAGATAATATCTGGCAAATGTGAAACATCACACAATGTAAAAAAACACCTTTTTATGAAAAAGAAGGAAGCAAATGTAGCAAAAGGGCATTAAAATATTCTACACATTGCTTTAACGTCGGTAAATCCAAATAACTTATAATTTAAACCACGATAAAATAAAACTGTATTGATGCGGTAAAGAAATTCATCCTGTATATTACAGTAACCTTCTTACTTTATAAACCCCTTTTTTGAGTTTTCTGATGTCGAAATATGATGACTGACTGATGAAACTGATCGTGAGAATAGAAACTTAATATCTGCCTATCTCTTTGGATAACGAGCGTAAGCATAGGTATAATAATTGAAGTTATAAAGAACAAAATTTTGTACGAAGAGCTAGTTCTCAATAATTCGGTTATTTATACGACGAACTTAATTACATTGTAATCTTTAGATAATTTCCGTTGACGTCTTTTGACATCAAATGTGCAAGGCAAGAGCTGTATATTAACTGAACATCATCTATCAAAGCCATCCACGGCTCAAATCGGTTCAACTGACACTTAAATAACCAATATTTATTGAACAAGTAATGTAAATTTTAGATATGAAAATACAGGATATATAAAAACCTACAAGTAGGAGTACTTTCATACACGCATAGGATATGTGTGTTTACACTTTTGAGAAACCAAACCAGGTTCTATATTTTTGAGAAATAATAAACTGTCCTAAATATCATTAACCTGTTCCGGTCTAATGTTGGACCTTCCCCAATGACTTTAAAACTTTCAGCATCCTAAAGTTTGCATTTATTCTATCCTTACTCACTTGAATGTCGTTGATGATTAGTTTTGATTTTACATTCTTCTTGGCTCCATTTCATTGTTCGTATTATTTCCAGAAGTGTCGTAGATGTAGAGTATTTTGTGCTTGGTTTAAGGAAAGGTGAATTAGGTAATACAGATAAAACCGGAGCATTATTATGCCCAAGATTGACTCATTACGTTCAGGTCGAGACATTCTAAATAACTAAAGTGTTAATGTATGTTAATCAAAATGTGAGGAGTTATAGTACCCTTTACACATCCGCAATAATAAATTAATTATTTGCTTTGTTTAGACAAGAGATTTTAAAGAGGAGACGGATGCGGTTTATACACTCATCCATGCACTGAATGATACTAAGGAAATATCTCTTATGTCAAAATTACCGTCATGTTCCGAATAGCATTTAAAAACTAACAGGCGTCATCAAATGTCAGTAATTAGATATTCCTTAATTAAAAATCTCAGTATCTCATCGTAAAGTACTAATGATGCATTTCTAACTCACTAAATAATAAAGTACATATTAGCATGCAGTGTGCGTGCGCCGGGCGGGCGGGCGGCAACACTTTGAAGTTCACCACACCGAGCCTGCGCTAGACGTACTCTAATTTCAAGAGCTGCGCCTGCGCAACATAGTATAAAAGCCGCGGAGTTCAATCTGAAAAATCATTCCCGCCACAAACATCCACCGAGGATCATCCATTAATATACAACATATTTTTGATTTTATTAATTTAAAATTACAAATATGAAGTCGGTGAGTTTACTTAATTCATAAAGTTTTTCTTTTACAGTACATCTATAAATAACAGTGAAAAGTGAAGATTAACAAGTGGTTTCCTGTTTTATTAATTGTTCTGATATTTAAAAAAAAAGTGAAAGACACATCCTGAAACTTTTGAGACTAAACATATAAAACGTATTCAATCTACTGCAAATACTTGACTATCTGTATTAATACAAAATATTTGTGTTTTCATCGATTTAATTGTTTACCTATTTGAGTTAATAATTCTGAAATAACCGCAATCTTATTATCTTCAAGACAATGCTTGTATATTGTTATAAAACATTTGTATAATTGAACCATATACAGCAATATTTTGTAACATTCCCACACATTGTAATTCATCAGTGTGCTTTAATTGCGCGTAACAAGTTACTCTTGTTACAGTTTTTATACAAATCTTTATGGTAATTATAGTTTATGTTGAAAGTCATGATTAAGTCATTTACAAGAAAGCTATTGCAGTTTTATTTGATGTCATAAAAACAGAAGCTAATTGCCGTAACTCGTGAAGCAGACTACGGGACTATAGATTTTATGTTGCTCCGTCTATATTTGTCTAATCTCTATTTCTATTTTTTTTAAATCATGTCAAGGTAAACCCTAAAAAGTAAATTAATAAATCGAGCGTTACAATGTAGTTGCATTGTACGATATGTTTAATCGGAGATACATAAATTTGAATGTTAACAAACAAAATTTAAATTTTACGATCATTGTGACCAATCTTGGGCAAGCAAGGTTGGTGCTTTAAGATTTTATTCGATTCATTTTTATGGTAGTTCCGTTGACCTTTCATCTTCGCGGCAACAAATCACTTTCGCAACTAAATTTTTAGTACTTTCGTCTTTATATATGTTGCTTAATAGTTGAACTTGTGACCTGCCTATTGACTGAATTCCAGAAAAAAGTTAAATTGCCTTTAAGTGGGTTTTTAACAGATGGATTGAAATAATGGTAAAGTTTGTTAGCTTTTTGTGGATATTCATGTTAATTATGTCTTTCCATAGTGTCATTTTTGTATATATTAATAACTAAGCACTTGAAATCTCTAATTTTCTTTAAAAGATATGTGATGTTCTAAATGTTCTCTTTGCATTTTCGATTACAGTTCGCAGTTCTATTAGCAGTGGTTGCTATGGCCAGTGCCGCACCACAGTTCCAATACCAACAGCCACAGTACCAGGGCCAACAAATCCCTATCTTAAGACAGACACAGGAGGTCAATTTCGATGGCACCTACCAATACAGGTATTTTTAAAATTGTATTTTATTCGTTGTCGTGTAAAATTACAAATCTACACTTTACTTGATAAAGATGATTTCGGAAAAGAAATATAACTGAAAATATTTTAAAACTCCTATTACCAAGCAATAGGGAATTTCACTTGAACTTAATTTTACATTGATGATGATATCTTCACAATAAAATTATTCAAGATGCCTAGATGCACGCATTGATTACAGACATATAAACCGGTTTTTTTTCACAACATTTATTGTATTATTGTAATTAAGTTCAAGATCTAAAGCCATATTTTGATGTTTTTCAACACAAGTGTTACAAATTATTTGGCTTTAATGTTATAAATTAGACTAAAATTTTAAAATAGTAGACTTTGAAAATTTGATAGTAAAGAAAACAGTGGAATATAAATATCTTCCGAAACGGTATGGTTCGTAATAGCGAAAAGCATCAAATAAGTGGAAGGCTAAATGACAAATGTTTAAAAAGTAAGAGAAATGTTCTTTTGCAAGAAACGTAATGAGTCTGCAAACATTGTTGTATAACAAGATTATTTAAAACCGTATTACCAAATAGGAACAGTACAAGTGTTAGTTAAAGGCAAACATTGAAATAGTTAAGACACCGCGGTTATGAATTGTTTCGTAAATCGTCCCAAAATTGTACGAATTCGGAAAACAAAGATTTCCCACGAACAATGAATTGTATTGACTAGATTGACAATGCATGTATATCGTAGTATTGCATTCTGAACATTTTGAAACCTCAAATTACATTTGATCTTTACTTGCGTAAAGTACTACGCCTATTTCTAAACGATCATCTTTATTGCAGTCTTATTTGATTTATGACATTAATTTTAAACCCATACTTAAATTTACAGCATATTATATTAAAGATGTTAGAAAATTCTCTAACCATATTAGCAATTTCAAATTACATGTAGGTTTTGATTATTTATAGCTACGAAACTGGAAACGGCATTGCCGCTCAGGAGCAAGGGTACTTGAAGAACGCTGGAGTGAAAGATGCCGAAGCTCAAGTCGCCCAGGGATCTTTTAGTTACACATCACCAGAGGGCATCCCCATCTCCGTCTCCTACATTGCTGACGAAAACGGTAACATTGCATAGTAATAAATTCAAAGTAATAAATCTAATTTATGAGCGACACAGATTGTAAGTTGTGGAAATTTTAATTGCAAAATGTTATTGTTCTCTGGATAAATTATCAGTCAAAAAACCTTAAAAACAAGAGACAAATTGTATTATTACACCGTATAATTATGTACAGTCTCTTAGAAATGTAGTGATGATGCTATGTCGTGAAATGAATACAAAATGTTTAAAACGACTGATCTACTAAGATGATGCATGATGCAGAACGTAAAGATTTAACAGATCTCATCATACATTATTATTCATGGAGGAATATCAGACATTTGCATATTTTACTCTAACAAGATTGTTTTAAAGTTTACATATCTTAAAAAATATTTATATCTTTTGTCAAAAACTAAGGTTCTAGATTTGTGGTGATAGGAAACAGCCTCGGTATTCCTTACTACTACGATTTTTAATACATTTTCATGTTAATGGCAATGTTAGTCAGAATATTTTTTGCATCGACGTTTCTGGCAGGCGTTGGATGTAATTTTAATGTAAAAACTATTTTTTATTCCACAGGTTTCCGTGCGGAAGGCGCTCATCTTCCCACCCCACCTCCGATCCCCGAAGCCATTGCCCGTGCTCTCCAGTACATCCAATCCCAACCCCAACAGCCCCAGCAAGTGTTCCAACAGCAACCTTTCAGAGGTTAGATCTCAACGAAACGCCCTCTACCGATCAACGCAACGTACCTTCTAGTGTATCAGTCAAAACATGATACAATTAAGTATAGCGATTTGTTACTGTGATGTATTTTATATTATTAGGAATATACAAGATTTATAAATATAATTGAAGTACAAAAATAAATTGTTGTTTGATTACCATAAGATAAACGACGTTAGATTAGTCGAAATAAACTTCATAGCAACATTCTAACACCTAATCTTTACTTGATTACCATTCTCTTCGTATACTTAAAGAAGAAAATAAATAAATACACCTAAACCATTACTCTGGTAATTTTATGTTTCGATTATATTTCTTTTCTCAAAGATACTATAAATAAAATAACCTTAGTGCGTATTTTACCACATTCAAAACAGACGTCTTTTAAAAATTGTTTGGAAATTAGGCAGATTTTTTGTTTTTATACTCATATCATTTGAGTATTTATCTGTGACTGAATATCAAAAAATTGTGCTGGACCTGAACAGTATCTAAGGAAATTAAATGGTTTATCTACGATTGTGTCTGAAGAGATAAATCATATTTTAGATGTATGTAAAAATCTCATGTTACAAAACGATAACGAATGAGGATCTACTACTTCTTCTTAAAGTGCCATCTTTCGAAGTTGCCCTAAGGATCGCCGAACTTCAAAAGAAAAGGATCTACTTAAAAATTAAAATTGTTTTTGTATTGCTTATAGTAAAATGCACGTGCAAAGTTCGAACTCATACCTAGTTATACAATCTAAATTAATTGTATGCTATCAAATTTCTTTGGTGTTTAAGACAACTAACAGACAGTCTGAGTGGCATATGTTCGTTGCGACCTTAAGGTCTCTCAAGTAAATTAATTATCATGATGTAATTTTATATTCTCCAATAGTTAAAAGATAATTAAATTGACGATTGTTCATTATAACTAAAGGTGTAAAAAAGCTGACAGATTAGACATGATTGAAATCTAATTATTCGATGCTTAATAGTTTTTCATAACAACTTACAGGAAGAATGTGTGGGGTATATGAATATAATCACTGCTTGCATTTCAAAATCATGAAACAGTTTTGGGTACAAATATCCGCAGTGGAAGAGTACAGTTCAGTGATAATTGACAAAAACATGCCTTTTTGATATCGGGCGGGAAGTCTTCAAAAGATACGTTGCCGTCTCCCAGTTATGTGGAGTTTTCCCTCAAAAACCTCCTCGGAGACTATTTCGAGTGCGATAAAAAGTATTTCCAAAATCATCAAAGAACGCATCGGAACCCTCGGCTATACAATACAGGGTAGGACTCTGCCTGTTCTCCAAAGCATTACGCCTAAAACAAACCTACTTCACACACTATTACAACCTATTTACACTCAAAAAACATTACGCAACAGTTTTTCACGCCTGAAGTTACACCCGAAGTTACACATAACATTCATTGTTCATCAATAGTTAAACAACGCCATCTCTTAAATGTAACGTAAAAAAACACCGCAATCAATAAACTTTCAAACACGTACAATAAAGCGCCATCTGTTAACATAATATGAAATTAGAAAGCCAACAAACATTCAATCTTAACTTTATACATAAAATAAAGTTGTTTCATAGCTATTTTGAAAGATGGTGTATTGTATGATGTGAAATGGGACTTCAGAAGCGGATTTAATTTACTGTCCAGTAGGCCTTGTCTTAGATCGACTAGATAAAAAAGGCAGCTAATATAGAATGTATGTAAGCTATCATTTTAGCAAAGGTTGTTAAGAAAGGGTCAGAAAGTACTACAGGGTGGCGAAATCTGCAAATCCGTCGCTGTACGCCAGTAATTAAAAAAGCAAAATGTGAAGACTCCTTTATCCTTGTAACCAATAGTTTATTTTTTAAATCGAATCACATGCCCATAATTATATAATACTAATGACTACGTTATATCCTGTCTCTATTTAATAATTATAAATCTCAAGAATTTGAATTTTTGAATAATAAATTCAGTATTATAAAAGTTGTTATTTGGTCCATCAATTTATGTTTGATGTGGGTTAAGGTTAAGGTTACGCCAAAGTTGATATTTATATTCAGGAATCTTATGCCTCTATAGATAATTATATTTGACAAACATAACATTTCTTATATAATGAATTACGGATAACTTAATACTACATACTTTAATAGCTAATCCTGCGGCGCAAGTTAAAAAGTCAAATTATGTCAAAAGTCTGAATAATCTTTTCTGACGTTAATGTTCTACAAAAAGCTTCATTAAAATATCACATCCACCGAAATTATATTAGTGTTAGTTAATAATTGCATTTAGACAAATTAAATAATATTTGGATTTGGAGCGTCGGTGGCTCAGTGGTTCCAGCACTTGACTTATAATCTACAGGTCTTGAGTTCGAATCCCGCCATGTACCAAAGTGATTTTCGAATTCTCATATGTACATAATTTACCCGACGTTCTTACGATGGAGAAAACATCGTGATGCAACCTGCACATATCAGTGAAGAAATTCAAAGATATGTGAGAAGTCAGCCTGCATTGGGACAGCGTGGTGTACTATGGCCTAGTCACGCTAACTTAGGGTAAGCACCGAGCCCCTCAGTTGGGACGTTCAGTGAGCTGGTGATGATGTGATAATGAAATAATATTTAAATACTTTAAGGGTTGAAATATACCGTTCTAGTTCTCCTGTAGGGGTAATAATAACTGGTTTAAAATATTATCGATTGATCAATAGACTAGGACGTTATATAAGCAAATGCAATGAGGGGGACCTTTGAGAGTAATTCTGATTACCTCTGGCCCCGTAGTGTCATTCGTAATCTTATATAACGATCGTGTCGTGATCGAATATTTCTCCATTTTAAAACGCGTCATAAATCAATAGATTGCCAGAATGGATGGCTAATTTTGCATTGCTGTTAAACAATACGCGTCGCTCTTTACAGACCTCATATTTCATATTATGTAAAACAAAAATTTATACAAATTGCAAAACAATTGACGTTAAAACCGATTGTGATTCAATAAGCAATTAAGTAGTATTCAGAAAAGTATTAACTATAATTGAAATACATTTAGTTAGCATTCTTAGTTGAATCTTTTATATGGCATATTAAAAATGAGTTGTAACGCATATTGATAAAGATTATTGCAGATGCATCCTTTACTTTTTTCTTAGATCAAGATGGTTTTAACATATTATGAATAATGACTGGATTTTTTTTTTAAATTAATTTGGCAAACGAGCAAGCGGCCACCTGAATCCACCGAAATGTGATCGCTGCCCATAAAAATTCGCAATTGCAGATGCGTTGCCTACCCTTAATTAACGGAGGCGGAGACGCACATAAAGAGGACATTTCCCCTTCCTATGCGTCTCCTCAACCGTCAAATCCACTTTTCCTTCCCATCCTTTCCTCTTAAGAAAAGGGTGGAAAGGGAAAGGGACCAAAATTAGGCTTCCGGCACCACATTCATCAGACGAAACGCGGAATTGGTTCCACTTCACGCCTGTTTTCTGTGTGGTCGTGGTATTACACAGGGCGAGCCGGCCCACTTGTGCGGAGATGTTCAAGCGGGCTCTACCACTGTTATTTTTTTCTATTTGATATTATTTCTATTCTATGTTATATTATTTAGATTCTAATTAAATAAATGTTACACAAGGGCGGCACCAGGGGGGGGGGTCATGACCCCCCTGGACCACGACTAGGTGACCCCGGCCTTTGGCGCCAAAGCTGGATCCGCCCTTGGTGTTACATTTCTCTTAAAATATTAATCCGAAAAATTATTTAATTTTAAATTAAAGGTGGGCCTATTACAATAAATAAGACCTAACCGAATTACTAATGTTCAATTTTGTAACTAAGTTGAGATATTAATAAAGGACGAATCATTCTTTAAAGCATATAATATGAAACAAACATAGTTTAAATATAATTCGAGAAGGAATCCATGCATATGTTAAATTGCTTCCGATATACGAATTACTTGTAAACATTGTATTACTTTTAAATGTTGTTACCTTGGGAGTTATAAATATGAAGAAAAAGATAACAAGTCTGGTCTTTTATTATACATATATTTATGATTAACCTGTACTTATATATTTTATTAGTTGCCAATGGTCATTGCACGACTACATTTATAACTATGTAGATCGCAAAGCGAAAGTCATCCATAGGGCAGGAATAAAAATAAGGAAGTATTGAAATGCCGCAGCTTGGATATACACATATGCGGTTATAGAACAAACGTGCGTCACACATGCCCTTATGTACAACAGTTTGTTGACCTACCAACTTTATAAATAACCAAGATTATTTTACAATTTAACTGGCAGGAAAACGATCTGATAATGCCGAAAAAGATGCATAATTATATGAACTCAAAAGTGGACATATAAATATGTCAAATAACTCATTCAAAGGATTTTTTTTTGCTCCGCAAATGTTCATATGAGGTAATGAAAGTATGAATATGAAATCGGTATATTGTTCAGTCAGCTTCTTATTTTATAGACAAGTTTGTAGATTACATATTTAAGAATTTGTTCTGTATGTAACGTAATTTTAACGATGCAAATACGTCAATTGTAATAAATGTCATGGTGCTTTATTATAGTTATGAAACGTTTAATGGAATAATGTGAGAAGAAATCGGACATTGCATTGGCTAACACTATGACCACATTATGCATGCGACCAAACACACAGATATTTATTGACCATTGTGAGTGTGATAATACATTGTTATGAACTGTAAAAGACGCACAATAAAGGGTCTTAAATTGATGTGACCCGTGACCGTCTAAATAGGTTTTAAAATCTATACTAAAAACAATATAATCTATGCTCTTGTTATACGAAAAGGACTTGACAGTATACTCATAGTAGACGTTACGTTAGTAACTATACAATATGTAACATTAGTACAAGAACATCTTGCCATGGTACGTAGCAAAATTAACAATTGTTTACCCGCCTAATATACTTCGCGATTTAAAAGTCGCATGCGAAACTAAGCATTGTAAATATGATACCTTGGCAACAACTAAAAAAACTATAAAATTTCAACGCTTTAAAACTAAACTTAAATCTCCCATCATTTTATAAAAACTTGATCGTGCATCAAAATAACGCAACGGTTAGACTTTTATTTGTTAATGCAAATTGCAAACTGGTATTAATCTAGCCTATATATCCTAACATATTCAATTAGACAAATTATGTAGTCGGTATCCTTCGCAGGATCCAGTTGTGTTTTTGATTATTTTCCAAAACTAACAATCATCTTCAGTTCATTGATATTTAAATTGTTAAACAATAAATATGTTTAAATTCGTACTGGTATTGACTTTGTCAATGCTTAGTATTGAAGCTACAATACCTTCGGAGACTGAAGCGAAAATTGTAGAATATAAAAATGACAACGATGGCCTCGGAAACTATTTTTTTAGGTAAGAAAATACTTGATTATTTCAATACAGTAATTACGAGTGGTTATATCAAAGCCTCAGTACAAACTTTAATGTTAACACTATTTATGGAATTTCGTTGAGACTAACCATTTTTAAATATCAACAATTCATGTTATTTAAGTTTAAATGTGTTTTATTTTAAGACAAGGCTGAATATAATACATGTTGACTTATCCGTTATAAATACAGTTAAGATGAAAATAAATGAAGACCATAGTTTATATGGACCCAATATTGTTATACGGGCAAATTAAAGTTGCTAATTAATAATTTGTTACTAGATACGTAACATCGAACGGTATAACAAGACAAGAAACCTCACGACTTATTAATTCCGGTCAGTCTGACGAGCATATCGCTGTCGAAGGATACTATTCTTACAAGGATCTTGAAGGACTCTTACACACTGTTTATTACAAAGCTGATACCAATGGATACAAAACTAGTACAACATCTAAACCACGATTAGATGATGTAAGTTATTATCTCTAAAGAAGTACACATTTAAATGAGTCTAGACAAACATAAAATGAGATAGAATGTTATGATGAAAATAAAGTAATTATTTTGCTTTACAGGGCTTTTTGGAGCCGCCGATACCCGGAGTCCCAGATTCTGTCGTCGCTTCTTTATTGGGAAAATAAATAATCATCATCATTGTCATCATGTCAGCCTGAAGACGTCCTCTGCTGAACGTAAGCCTTCCCTATTGATTGCCACAATGCCCGGTCCTGTGTCGTCCGCATCTAGAGCACTCCCGCAACTTTGACCAAGATAAAATGTAATAAATAATAGAATAAACTATTACATTAATTTAATAACCTCAAAATTAAACTTACAATTAAAGACACCAAGTTTTTTACTTTTATAAATTACTGCTTAAGTATATACTTTCACCGATCGGGGACTTTAGTTAAACTATCTAGCAACGACGATGGATCGTTTCATCGTCTTGTATTTGTTTCATATTCCCCCGTCCAGTTTTAAATTTACTTCAAAAAATAAATAAATATAGATACAAAATTCTCATCACAAACGTAACAGGTTCAACCAGCGTACATCGTTATTATCATCTCAAGGTTATAACACAGTTAGAGCTTATTTTGCAAACATAAATTATAACTTGTATATAATTAAACCTATATAGTTCTACAGCAACGAATGGACAAATTATGCTGATGGTACATTCCGCACAGTCGAGTTGTGTATTTAGTTTTATTTTCCTTAATAAAATTCTTTACTTCTTTGTTAATTTAACACACAACGCAGTAAATATGTATCAAGTCGTGCTTGTATTAGCTTTAGTAGTATATAGTATAGAAGCTAAAAATTTATTGGATAAAGAAGCTAATATTGAAGATTATAAAAATGAAAACGATGGCCTCGGAAACTACTTTTTTCGGTAAGAAAATACCATTGTTGTTTTAAACAAATACGTAAATCTTGTCTATTTAACTTGGCACACAAATTGGAAGATGTTTGTTTATTCAATTTGTAGAACAGCATAAAATTTCACTGCTTACTTCCTTTTACTAAAATACAAATTTGAAAAATATCGAGATGTGGCATACATTTAATATTTCATGCGAATACTTAGCGTTTAACATTGAAGATATTTTAAATTTACATTCATTTTATCGCATTGTTTTAGATTTGTTACATCAAATGGTATAACAAGAGAGGAAACTGGTCGCCTTGTTAACTCCGGTCAATCAGACGAGCATATTGCTGTCGAAGGATTCTATACGTACAGTGACAATGATGGAATCTTGCGCACGGTTAATTACAAAGCTGACTCAAATGGTTACGTCATTATTTCACCTGCATTGCCTCAATTGGTAAGATTTTAATTTACTAGTAATCATATTATAAGTATTTCATCGTCATACAAGTAGTGTAAGTAATAAAAATAGAAAGAAAAACAATTGCCCACTAAAAATCTAACTAAAGCTTTTACTTTCAATCACTCTTCGAGCCCTCTATTGTACTATCTTTACACTTCAAAAGTCAGACTTACGCTTTACAAAATAGAACTACTTATTGTGTAAACCAAACAAGTTCTTCAATTCAATTAACTCTATGGCTATTATTTTACAGATCATACCATTGTAAAGCGCTTTTTGTTTTATGCTAATTTGTAGGGACAAAATTACAATTCTTCTGTTGTTATTGTTGTCTTTAATATTAGTTAACTATGTTCCATCCATAAGGAGGAATAAAATTATAACTGTTTTCTTTGCAGCCAGCTGCACCAGTACCAGCATCTGTCGTCGCTTCTTTATTGGGGAAATAAGGGATATTAAGGACAATGTACACAAGTGATTCTATAATTTGTTTGTAAACACAAGTTTTTTAAAACATTTCAGGGCTATAATACAGTAGTGTAATCAGAGTTTTTCTTGAGATTGTGACGTATTACCTACATGGTTTTTATTTGTAGTAATTAATTATAGGTAACATAGATTTATGACGTTAATGGAAAACATGAAGTAAATTAGTGAATTGATACACTATCATTAAATACATAATAGGAATAGTTTTTGCATTGTTCATGTAAAAACTACCTTATGGTATTCATTCAATTATACAAATAATAAAAATCCCAATCAAAATCAAGTTTTTAATTAATTTCTGTATTTGATAATCCTTATATCTCGATTGATTTGATTTATAATGTAGATAAATTAATTAATATATTGAAGACTTTAAAAATAACTCTACCATTTTTTTTTACTTGCAATAATGCGATGTATGAATTTATACTAATACTTTACGATCTTTTTTTATATGTACAATCTTAAGTTACATTTTATTATATACAAGTAATTTTAACGACACATGGAAACGAAGTTTTGTTTATATATTTATTGTTTTATAGAAAATTATAATGATTATCATCATCAGCCTATAACAGGTCCAACCGGCATACATCGTGATTACCTTGCCATAGGGATACCTATCACGATTTTAGTTTATTTTGCACATAATTTGCGAAATAGGATTAAGCCTATAAAACGTATGATGATTAAATAACGGAATTATGTTGACCGTAAACTTCGAGCCGCCAAGTTGTGTTTGTTATTTTTGAATATTCTTTTTGTTAAATTAAAAAATAACATAATAGTAAAAATGTATCGAGTTTTACTGGTTTTAACTATATTTGTATTCGGGTTTGACGCTAGAAATCTTTCGGACATAGAAGAGAAGACCATAGAATATGAAAATGACAACGATGGTCTTGGTAATTATCATTTCAGGTGAGACGTTAACGAGTAGGTATTAAAATCAAGAATTTGAAATATTTATGTCTTAATTTGTATTTCTATAATGAATAATATGAAGATAGACAAACATACGTTAAATATTAGTTAAAAAGCTCAATCTATTTCAATTATGAGCAAATACAACATGGAAATAAAAAACAAACAAAATGTAAACAACAATAAACTTGTAAAAAGTTAAAAAAACGTGACATTCTGTTATCAAGATCTCGTTTAAATGTTCGTTTAATACATCGTTTACAAAAATGAACATCGTGCAACGTTATGATATCGTGTTACTAAATATGTTTAATTATTATTTATAGATTTGAAACATCGAAAGGTATGATAAGAGATGAAACAGGACGACGAGTTAATATTGGTCAAGCAGACGAGCACATCGCAGTCCAAGGATTTTATTCGTATAATGACACAGAAGGAGTTTTACAGTCAGTTCATTACAAAGCTGACAAGAATGGTTATGTCATTATAGATCCATTTGCGGGAGCGGTAAACATTTTAATCTACTATTTAACTTTTTAATTATTTTGTGTTATTTCCGTTTCACATATTTATACAAAACTTGCGTGTTCTCGCCACTACATCCGCGCAGAATTAAAAAAAAACTATGCTCTATATCTGCGCAAACTTTGTGAAGATACGTTGAGTCGTTTTGGAGATATGTACTTCACTAGGTATTATATGTATGTTTTACTTAACATCCATTGGCCGATAATCTTTTTTGTATTATACATTTGAATCTTGACTTTAGACGTAACCTCAAAGCATTGGCCAGTTGTTGTGTTTTGTTTTCGTTAATTTAGCATGACATCTTTCATTACAGTTCAGGATTTCAGAAACTATCGTCGCATCTTTATTGGGAAAATGAAAAAATTAATGGAGATCTTCGATAAAATAGCTTCAAATAGACAACAACAATCAACTTTTAAAGATTGCAGACTGAAAGGAAATCTTGAATTTAGCTACTTTCTTCTTTACGTTACTTCTGTAATTTATTAAACGTTCTTGAATATAAATTAATTATTTATTAATACATTACAAGGCATGATTTAGTGTAACTTTGGTTTTAACCCACGTTAACGTGAAAATACATGACAAATACATTACGTAGAAAAAATGAATTCATCAACTTACCCTTATCCCTTACGGAGGGTCGGCACAGTATGTGCTGCTCTTCCATACATCTCTATCAGCCGTCATATCTGAAACCACTCCTTTCTTAAGCATAATGAAAAAATGAATTGTTTTTTTTTTAAATAAATGCTGATAAAGATGATTCAGTGTACATCTTATTCTATGTATAGCACCTCATTTACCCAAATTATTAACTATGTTACTTTCATCAAAAATTGTGCTATCGACTGCGAAGCGAGGGTGAAACTAGAGTAACGTACCTGACAATTTATAGTAAGTAGTAATTTTGTATAAAAAAGATGATTTTAATAGTAATTTTGTCAAGGAAGTTATCGTATCCGCATACTAAACGTTGTTTAGTACACCGGGGGCATGTTTCCTAGAACTGTCAACACTACAATACTGTCGTATGTCGCTGTTGATTACAATATGTTATCTGCATATAGTATCGATCGCCATGGTCATTAAACTAATACAAATTACTTCCGGAACATGTACCCAGTTATGATACAATTAAAATGTATGTAATTAAACTATCGTATTTAGCCAAAGGCTATTATAATTATCTATAAGCGATTGCGTTAACGTGACAATGAATGTCGTTTTGTAAGCAGTTAGTGTTAATCATACTAATAGAAAGGCTAATCTAAGGGAAAACTTAGATGGAAGGATGGATAGATGTTTGTTAGAGTTTGTAAATGGAATTTGGTTTAGTTGTAGAAGATAGTCTGAAAAAACACTTAGGCTACTGACTTTTGCTTTTTTAATTCCACACGGAGAGTCGCGGGCAAAAGCTAGTGACGGAAGGATTTGTGTCTGGAGAATGATGTGGCAATTGATATCAGTGACGTGATAAACCTTTTTTTAAAATTGATATCCTACTTATGTAAATACATTTAAAAATCTGTTATGTAGCTAAAGTTAAGGATTAAAAAAGCCTTGGATTACGATTTATTTCGTGTTGTCCTGTCTATTGATACATATTGTTGAATGTCCTTGTATTTAATTAAAACCTCACTGGGTTTTCCATTTAAATTAAATTTTGCTCATTTTTTTAATTCGTCAGAATAAATCATTGTTAAAAACAAATGTATATGAAACAGCATCCTCCAACACACATATGCGGTAGGCTACTTATAGCTCTAATAGGAATCTTGACCGTGACCTTTATGATGATTCGCAAACGAAGACCAATAAAGAAAAATGAAATAACATATAGCATAGGTAAACACGCGCGTTGCATGTGACAACCTACACACGATACGGCTTAAATTGTCCCTTATTAACATAATAATTTATTAACAAAATTTTTTTACATAGAAAAGAGACATTAGACTGACTAAATTAAGAACTTCTGAAAACAAACGACAACAAAAAACTACTTTCTTAGTAAAATAATCCTCATCGTAATCTTTATTAGAACGAGGACTCTCTAAGATTCGCTGAATCCAAAAATACAAGAATTCAATGTAATTAGAAACATGTAATTGAATGTCCTACCACATTCGTAACTTACACCGTCTTCACCTGCGTCTACGGCATTGCTATCTTTAATTTAATATGATCAATGGTGAAATATAACTTTATCTGTACGTGTACTATGGTACTCAGAACTCTTAAAGTTATTACGGGTTTCAGATCCGTAACTATTTGTAAATTGTTGCGATGCGGACTTTACTCTCTATCCCTAGTTTGTATCCTGTATGGTACTGGGATCAGCTTTCCTAGTTTATTTCTTCCACTTCGCTCTATCCTGAACATTTTCATTTAAAACTTGGTGCTTGCTCACACCTATGTTATACTGTAGTATACGTTATAATAATAAGATATCGTGCTTCGCAAATTGTTATTTTATTTCTGAAGATCACACATTACACAAACTGCACTCTAGGCTTGGATTAAGGCGAGGGTTTATAACTTCGATTCCATAGAACCGGCACAAACGAGACGAATAACGATCTAAATTAATGGTCTCGAGAATATTAATTAAGTTTAGTCGTCAATCGAGTTAAAAAAATACGTTTTCTCGTTTGGATTTTATATGATAGTGTCATTGACTTGTTTGAGTCCTTGGCGACGCTTTGTTTGCTAAGGAATGAAGTCCAGACTTGTCATTCATGAAGAACTCGATATAAGGTGACGGCGGTAGGCCTGAACCGCAGTTCTCTAATATATCACAACTAGAAAAATGTTAATTAATATGGTGAGTGAAGTGACTTTATCCACACATTACTTCGGGATTCAACTGCCTTGACACATGTATTGACAAATATTGTTGTATATTTTTTTACTTGAATGTAAGGCATAGTATACGTTATTAGTAAGGATGTACAATGTATGTCGCATTAGAAACGTCTCTAAGTTTGAGGGTTTTTATTCTGTCCTAACATATAAATGTCCTTTTGACCTTGACCAGTAGACTAAAACAAAGTAGAATGTTGCTTTGAAATTAGCCTATATGCAATTTACTTTCGTATGCTAACAATATGTAAATTATAATTCTAGAGTTCTTTTTCGTCTTCATAATAATTATAATTTTCCATTATAAGTAGAATACAAGGAAATACCTTGTGTTCCACCTATCAACAAAAAAAGACAAGTAGATTTGAAAAACGTGGGCGACAAGAAAAACAAAACGTCTACAAGTGATTTTATTGCATCACATCTTTATTGCATCATTCATATATGTAAAATGAATTATTTTACAAAATACAAGCATCCCTGTATAGAATTTGTCTACTCGATTAATTAATTTCGCTATTACTCATTAAGCGATAATTTTTTTTATTTCCTCATGTGGCAAACGAGCAAGCGGCCTCCGGAATCCGCCAAAATGGCGAAGCGAACCCTTAATTGACAAAGAAGGAGACGCATATAAACAGGATATTTCCCCTTCTCGAAATGATGGGGACATAAACCAGAAAGCGTTGAGATTGAATGTGGATGGCTACAAAGGAAGTGGAAGACCGAAGAAAGTATGGATGGATTGTGTGAAAGAAGATATGCTTAAGAAAGGAGTGGATTCAGATATGACGGCTGATAGAGATGTTTGGAAGAGCAGCACATACTGTGCCGACCCTCCATAAGGGATAAGGGCAAGTGGATGATGATGATTTCCCTTTCTTATGCGTTTCCTCCAACGTCAAATCCAGGTTCCCTTCCCATCCTTTTATTTTAAGAAAAAGGGTGGGAAAGAAAAGGGACTAAAGTTAGGCCTAGGGTATACTGTCACAATATTCTATGTTCTGCCTATATTCATTTTCGATTTTAAAGTAGATAAATCTGAATAAAATAGTGAACATACCATTATACTATAAAAATAAACTCACTCCCCTATTCTTAAGGAGTTGACAAAGATTACAGATTCATTTCAGCAGGATCATGTCGCACTTATCAAGTTTCTTTGCTAACATTATTATGTTTTTAAAACATTCAAAACATCCGGGTGATCTTTATAAATATTTATATGAAGGACCATATCGGATTAAGTGTTATTGTTGCGAACTCGAAAATAAAATAAATTCGTGAGTTATGGTTATTTAGTTTGGTTTTTATAAAAAAAAGGTATTTTAATTCCTGTCATATAAATATCTATTGATGAAATTCCAGTAATATAAGACTTGTTATCCTTGACATATGGTTTGTATGGTGCGCAGGCCTTTATTGAACGCATCTGCCTCGTAGCAGTATTATTAGCAACAGTGGAGAGCTCGCCTGCAGCGATTGATGGACCTGTACAAATAATTAAGTACGCATACAGTAACAACGGCTTGGGAACTTACAGTTTCGAGTAAGTACGTAAAACCAAACATTGGTAAGGATTTTAAATTATAGCTCCTAACTTTTGATCTACCTAATTCAACAAGATTAGAATTGTCATGATCGTAAGAAGCTTTAAAAGACTAACTTTTAGTGTTAGGTTTTTCAATTAACTTCCTTAGTCTAAAACTAAAAAAAAAAAAACAAAAAGAAATAATCTATTTAAAATATGTTATGTCTATTAATATTTCTTTTAATTTTCTTAGCAAATACGTAAGTGTAATTTCTTAAACGCTTTCTTTTTTTTTCAGATTCGTAGCATCAGACGGTACCTATAGAAAAGAAGAGGCTGGTATCATTAATGAAGCAGGAACAAATACTCTTACGATTCGTGGTGAATACGGATATCTGGTTCCTTCAGGGAAATATCACAGCGTTAGATATATAGCTGATGCTAACGGTTTTAAGCCGGAGATACATGACGATGATACTAGATTTAATGATAGGAGAATAATTTAATAATTTAAATTACAAAATGAAACTTATAATTATTATAACTTCTATTAGAAATTTATTAAAAAAATGTATAAATAAAAGATATTTTGTATTTCTATACATCCACACTCTTCCCGATTTTAACTTCTATTACCATTACCGATATGCTGGATCTACTACTCTTAAAAATCAAACTTCATGTTCTATTTCTGATTATTGTTTCTGAAAATGTTTACACATATCGTTAGTTGTAACAGTACTGTCGATGATTGAATCGACGATTGAAGAACCTTAACTACCACTTATATTACGGAAAACTATTGTACGTTGAATAAATATCACAAAAGCAGGTTGATGTCATCATAATTGAAATCCAGAGGTAAACATCTTATGTAAACTATGAAATCGATCGAATGTTAAATGAGGGGTTACGCAGACTTACTTAACTCATTAATTAAAGGATTATTTAAATTAATTCATAGAAATTGGTCCAACTTAAAATTAAGGTAATCGCGTGAATGAAAGAAATCATTCAAATAAAAATGTAATTATCACTTTACACCAACAAACATATAAATAGACGCGAATTTCAATGAAAACAATAAGATTTTTAAGATAGAAGCTGCAGCGAAACCTATGTAAACTATTTTTAAGTAGGTATAGATTAAGCTCTTCGTTATTACCGTAGAATTTATAAATAGTTAGATCCATTTAAGATATTTAGCAAAAAAATCACACATTAATAATTTTACCGTCAAAACTATTGCATGCTGATAATTAACGTCACTCTGTCGACATGTAGCTTCGACTAATGCAGCGATGAGTTAATATATCGTTTGTAATGTTCATGAAACTGATCAAGGGATTCGCGTTTTTATTTATTACGAATTCACAGATAAAATTTAAGAAAAACAAAATTGTAGATTTTCATTTGAAATATTTATTCTTACCAATTCTTCTTTTATTATGAAAAAAATCTTAATATAAAAACTTAATTTTGCATACATTACCATAATAACTTATTTTATAAAATTGGAACAGCACAATATAGAGAACTTGACTTTCAAACTTAGTCAAATATATCAGAAGAAATTACATGTCTCGTTGTGTAATGTCGTGTCGATGACATCGTCGTATCAGCATTATATAACTCGACCTTGTACAAAATTAATTCAACATATAGTAAGATTATGTTTAAACAGCTATCGTAATGTCGATCTGGCCTAAAAAGCATTTCTAGTAAGGAAGGCGGACCATCGAGTGTCGGAGGTCAGCCGCGCATCGGTTCAACACACTATGACGTAATATAAGTTTAGACCGACTTGAATACAAGCTAAATTCAGTCAAAATGTTAGTCAATATTGGAGAAAACCTTCACTGTATAAATAACAACAAATGATTACTCATTGACCAAGTGCCTAAGATTCTAACGGTCTTGGTCTTTTCACTTATTTATGCATTCTAAAATCTCTGACTAATATAATTATTGTAGTTAAGCTGGAAAGGTTATAGTTGACTGCATTTGATATGATTCTTAGACAGTCCAGTGACAGTCAGTGGCCGACAGTCCAGCATAATGAATGTCATAATGATATGCACAAACATATATACGTAATATAACAAAGTATGCGGGGAAAAACATTATCTTCTTATCAATCGGGTAAAAGGATAAAACATTTCATCTTACTAACTCGTTAACGTCAGTGAATGTAGATTAACTTGACCGACCTTGCTTTGACGTGGACTTCGAAGAACTATTTGGATTTCCAGTCTCTGATTTCCGTTTTCGTTCATTGCCAGGAACTAAATGTTATCCTTATAGTATTCTCTAAACACTATTATCTATACTATTATTATAAAGAGGAAAGATTTGTATTTTTGTATGTATTGATGTAACTCAAAAACTACAAGGGCAATTTAAAAAATCCCTTCACCGTTAAAAAGGTTACAACCGTTAAAAGTTATCGGTGGGTAACTTAGACTATATTTTAAAATTTCATGTGGATGGAGTCGCGAGCAACAGCTAGTCTAAAACAAATGTGTAAATGCGAAAAATGCTTAGCTTCATCTTAAACAATAAATAAATTAAGATGAAAACCTCCAATTTGTATTAAATAGTAATAACCGTCGCATTATTTCTGAGAATTAAAACGTAATTGTTCTAGTTCCGGGGCCTTATTGTTGCTACGTCACAAACAAACCCGACGTTATTTAAACGTTACTGTTAAACATTCATCTCACCTCTTAGTTACTGTTGTTGTTGTCTCTTGTTTGTTAGAGTTTGTAGCCTAAACGGCTTCATGGATCTCGATTGAATTTGGCATAGATGTAGAGTATAGTCTGGAAGGCTAAGGAACAAAAGTAAATAGCCTAACACATAGGCTACTTTAGTATTTTGTTTTTAATTTCACGCGGACTGGTCGTGGGCGAAAGCTAGGTATTTATAAATAAAATAGATAAATGATTAAATATGTATATTGATTGCTTTAATTGGTTTGTCGGATTGTATTTGATGAGAGCTATCTTCTTTTTATCGCACGCGCAATAACCGGTTGTATGTAAATAACAAAGCGCTCACAGAAAGACCTTGATATTTTCTATGAAATAATTTGTATTTAGTTGTTTTGCAAATGCAACGCGTTTTTAATGAAATAAGCCGTGTCATGATGCGTGTAAGAATGATTTTAACATTTTTAAATTGCAACAGTATCATCTACTTAATAACATCGTTCAGTTGAAAATGTTAAAGGCCGTACAGTTCGCCACAACTGATTGATGTTCTCATAACCTCAGTGTATGTTGCAAGTAATGTAATGTTGAATTTTATACATTCTATGAACATTTCAGTTACGTGGTCAAATTTTTCTATACACCTGCTATAGTTCTACGAATGAATTCGAAGGAACAAGGAAACATCATGATATATTTGATGTCATATGCCACGACTAAATCTGTTTGGATATTTTTTTGTTGTATTTGTAATTATTACTAAACATGCACCTAAAAATTTATATCAAGGATTGTAGCAAAATCTGTATATCTAAAATTGCATCCAAAAAAATAGTTTTTTAGACTTACAGATTTTCCTTTGAACATTATAGCGATTTTTTTTTCGAAAATGATTTTTTACAACAGTTATTATTATCATAATGTACATAATAATTGTATTTACAAGATTATAGTTTATTTAAGACTAACAATTATAACAATGAAAATTAGGAATATGCGAACAAAGCCGTGGACAGCAGCTACTCACAAATATATGTCGTCTTTATTTTAATATCTTGACATTTAATGTGGGAGCATTTGAAAGAATATCTACGAACTATGTTGAAGATCGCCAAATCTATAATTTTCCTTTTTTACGCTTTTTGTATTGTTGATGAATATATTTAAATTCCACGAACAATACCTACAAAACTATAAAAATATAGAGAGGTTATAACACTTAAAAACAAGATTCGTTCACCCTTGTTGATATATATGTTGATATATATAACATTCTTTTATCATTACTATAGTCATATCCTTATAGAGTTTCGCGACCACACAGAAAACAGTGAAGTGGAAGCAATTCCGCGTTTCGTCTGATGTGTGTGGTGCCGAGGCCTAATTTTAGTCCCTTTTCCTTTTCACCTTTTTCTTAAGAGGAAAGGATGGGAAGGAAAAGTGGATTTGACGATGGTTGAGACGCATAGGCAGGGGAAATATCCACTTAATGTGCGATACCTCCTCCGTCAATGAAGGGTAGGCATCTGCAATTGCGGATGTTTATGGGCTGCGGTCACTTTCCATTTCGGTGGATTCATGTGGCCGCTTGCTCGTTTGCCACCTTAAATTATAAAAAAAGAAACATATTTTGTTTAAAGGTACAAGATCATGTAAAATCAATGCTTACCAGATTAAGGCCACTGTGCCAATCGACTGAAAGATAATCCACCAGCGAACTTTATATATAATCTACGATTAATGTCAACTCTTGTAACAAATAACTTAAAGGGCACATTTAATTACTCTACATATGAAATCAAAAACACGATTAAGGAAGGTGTGAAGACTGAAATGGCTAAAGACTGATCGATATATAAGCCAAAAGCGTGGTGAGTCACATGGATTGGGACAGGAGGTAGAACTAATGTCAAATCTACTGGGTGATAGATATTGAGGTCCGGCGTTGAGGTTAAGTTAAGAATCACCTTGTTTATTTAATACCTCAATCATACTTAGAAAATTAAGTAGATAATGATATAACTCCAAGTGCGTCGGCGCCGCTAAAACAGGGAACTTTAGCTGAGTTTATTACTTTATTTGTAATTAACTACAATGAAACAACTTCCGCGTGAAAATAAAGACGAGAAAAACATCTCTATTTTAATTTTAATTGTAATCATAAATGTAGAACATGCGTATAACAAGTTAAAAGGGTCGTTAACCACGCCTCTCGCTTACAATTACTCATGAAACGAATGAAACAATTATGTAATTAATTAATTAATAAACACCATACGTTATATTAGGCTCTGGAACTACGCGTCAATTAAGTTTTTGCAAGGTTTATCAACATTGACCTTTATGAAGTTACTTAAGATAGATGCATAGGTCACTTCGATTGTTAACTAACACATGCGTACGGGAACCCTCACAAGCGAAAGCCTTACAACTATTACAAAGAAAGACGTTTTCGTCTGTACATACGGCTAGAAGCGACGAAGTTTTACGGCTATGTTGCAACCAAACTCAAGAAGAAATAAATTCATATATAAGACAGAGGTTTGAATACGTAACCATCACACAAACTGTGCATTCTTCGAAGACAACAGTCGTTGTAAATTAACAATAGGCAAGATGAAAGTGGTCAGTAGTCAAATTAAAGTTGTTGGGATTTAATTAATCTGTGACGTGTTTTGTGAATAATGTGCTGAGCTACATGAGATTGTTTTGTTTCAGTTTGTCGTACTCGCCATCATTGCGGTAGCCGCGGCTGCTCCCCAAAACCCACAGGACGTCCAGATCCTACGTTATGAAAGCAATAACGCTGGGCTCGATGCTTACAACTTCGCGTAAGATCATTTTTATTCTTAATATTTTTAAAACAAGAAGAAATAAATTGTCTGACACTAATTGCGCAGGGATAATCTATAACCTCATACCCTAATTGATATTATTAAGAAGACCTGAATTTGTTATCATAGGCTTAGCTAATGATCATCACTAATATTGAACTGTAGTCTTAATTCCTGTAATCTATAATCTGCAATTCAATGTATAGAAGGACACATGAACGTCATGTGTATCATTTAGATTGAAAGTAATACTGTCCTAGCAATTAAGTTTATTTTTAGTCTGATATGAAATAGTTTTACTTCATGTTTTTTTTAATATATCTTACAATGAATATTCTCGATTTACAGATGGGAACTTTCCGACGGAAGCTTACACGAAGAGCAAGGTCAACTGAAGAACCAGGGAACTGAAAATGAGGGTATTGCGGTTCAGGGAAGATACGCTTGGGTCGGACCTGACGGCGTGAACTATATCATCACTTACATTGCTGATGAAAATGGATTCCAGCCAACGATACAACAAGGTCCAGGAGGCGCGATCCCTTCAGCTGTCGTCGCTTCGCTTTTAGGTTAATTCCATAAAGAAAGTCCTGAATTAAAACAATTTGTAAATAGCATAACTTTACACAAACTTATGTAATATTTATATAAGTTCGATAAGCATTGTAAATAAAGTATTATAATTTTTACTACTTTTTTATTATAATTTAGTAAATAATATCACTTCGTGGTATGAGCGTGAACTATTGTGGCTTAAATTATTATCCATTATTTAAAATATTTTATGACTTTTAAATAACTCACATTAGAAAAAAAAGAAAGAAAAAATCTTGTATAATAATAAATCTCTACCTCTCACTCGCTAATAGTTTTTGAGATCCGTATTGATGTATTCATTTTTCAATTTAAAATAAAATATTTTAGGTCCTTGGAAGAAAACAAAGCCATGTAATTTTGCATGTCTTATATATGAGTTATTTTAAAGTGTAAATTTATCTTATACTAAATTGACGCCCAATCTTACGATGCTTTAAAATTCCATAATATGCTATAAATATTATAAATATTTTTCTATGGATTCACTTATATTATCAATTTTTTATCTTTCTATTAGGCAAACGTGGGTACATGTCAAAAATTAAATCTTTTTTTTTCGTTTTTCACTTCAAAGTTTACATAATTCTAGCTAAAATTGGATTAACGACCAAACCACAGTAATGTATTTACACTTTTTATTCTATTAAATGTATTCGTGATATCGTAATGAAACATGTATGGTGCTAACATAATTATGTAGTTAACTATTGCATTTACACAAGCATAAACTGTCTCAATAAGTGGGTTACATCGTTATTCACCTATTAATTAAGAGAAAATAGAATAACCCTTTTATGAAAGATCGGTTTAACTAGTTATATTTTCATATTAATTGTTGTCAAGGCTAGTAATCCTTATTCTCCAACGACCCACATTTTATAATTCTCTTTATAATTTCCTTGTTAAAATGAAAAATGAAATTATTTTTACTTGCTTCCGTTATTTATGAATCAAATTTTGAAACAAAAACACACGATAGAGTTAAAATTTGCAGTGACAGGTAAGATGCAATCATGTTTACAGGACGAATAATAAAGTAAAATTAGAATTTAAGAGTTACGTCGCTGTGTACAAAAGCTCACTGACTTTGTCAATATATTAGTAGTCAAAATAATTTACTAGTGAAATTTTTATCAATATCTTGGATTTACGATAACGCATTTCCAAATTTTAACGACGGAACCCATGAAACTGACCGTTGACAAACCGCACTTGACCATTTTTCTCAAATTCTAAGTGGTTCACCTTCGCGACCGCATCCCAAGCGGGTATTTGATTATTACAACAAAACTAAGTCATCTGGTTGAGATATAAAGGTCGCAAAACTTAGACACCTTTCAGTGTTCGTTTATCGTTAGCAAATAAAGGTCATCTAATAATCATGAAAGTGGTACGTAGTGTTTGAAATGGTGATTGATCAATTAAAAAAATATTAATTGGAAAATGATTAATTAAAAATGTAATTGTTTTTCAATAGATAGTAGCTCTATGCCTGCTGGTGAGCGCTGCGCTTGCAGCCCCTCCTCCAGTATACAGAGCTACAGATAGCCAAAACGCTGACATTTTGCGATTTGAAAACGACAACGATGGCACCGGCTCCTACAAATACGCGTAAGTAGTTTATTCATAAACCCTCAAGAATTAATTACTTATTGTTAAACTCGATTTTTTTTTTGTTTAACAATATTTATCTGTATATCATATTTGACCCTAATATTCTATACGCAAATAAAACATTGCATAGGCTCAGAATGTTGTTTCAATAAGTGGTCAGTTGGACCTAAGATTTTTTATAAATCAATCTAAATAACACTGGTGAATGTTTTATAGATAACGATTGATAAGATATATTAAGAGAGTTTCAGAACTTCCGTTTATTTTTTTGTTACTGTGAAATTCCGCTGAAAACATTGTGATTAAATACAAGAAAATTAGTATTTAACTATTTGTTTGTTTTAATAACATACAAGAGAATAAGAATGATCACATTACGTTGTGTATACAAAATATCGTTAATGAAAACTCTCAGTTAATAAGATCAATTAATTTTGAAACAGCTAAACTGTCGACTGGTGTTTCGTTTCTCTAACGTATTGATGAATACAAAGTTTGTAACCTGTGAATTTCGTCAACGCGCGGAGGCGAGATTATAATTTAGCAATCACTTTAAACTAGCATACCACAGGTGGCTCTTCCAGTTGAAAGTACTCTGTGGAGATAAACCATTAACTTTAATAGTTCCCTTCATTTGATACAAGAGCAATATCATTGGACGGCTAAATGCAACATGTTCAATGATGGATAACGATTGATGCCTAATAATTCATTATGATTTTCTACTTTCAACTATGTTTACATTAACCGATATCTAACTCTTGCACCCAATTTAGGAAATAAACCAGCGTTGAATATATCTATGCTAATATTAAAAAGAGGAAAGATTTGTATACTTGTATGTATTGAAATAACTGAAAAACTACTAGGCCGATTTCAAAAATTCTTTTACCATTATAAAACTATGTTATCGGTGAGTAACATAGTTAGATTTTTAAGTTCACCCAGGCGAAGTCACGAGCAATAGCTAGTTTGTTATAAATAAGCAAGAGTTAAAAATCAATAATGGAAAATAACTTAGCGATATGTAAAAATCTAAATAATTGGAATTAAACGAACTAATAAATTATTTAGATTCTAAATCCAAGGGCAACAAATAAAAAATGTCCGGCACAAAATTGTCATTGTCAAGGCAGACTTGAACTAATAAATAAAAAAGAAAGGAATGGTCCAATCAACTACGTATTTGTCTTTCAATCAAAAAACTGGTTTCGGGACACTGACATACGTATGTATTAGCAATATATCATTACAAGATTTGCACTAATTAAAACAGGCATGACACTAATATAGAAGGACAATAATACTTTGATATTGTCAGAGTGTATTAATTTTTGATAATGAAAATGTTATGATAGCCGACATTTTCAAGGGCAACGCTGCAAATATATAAACGCAAATATACGTGAGATACGTATTTATAAATAACACATGGACACTCTAATACGTAAACCAGAGGGGTTTAAAAATATAACTTTTTTTTTGGCTATTTGTTAAACTTGCCTAACAAAATAAGTAAAGAATCTTGAATACGAATGACGTATTTAAGGGTTACATATATTTTTTTTAATTCAAATCTGAAATCATTATAAACTTCTAGAAATATTTACTTTCGAACTATATTTTATCATTGTTTGTTTGTACTACGAGTAGTACTACTTGTTGCCGAATCTTTATCGGTCTCTATTTGTATCTACACTTACTAGAAAATAATGACAGTTACTTTATGGAGTCCAATGAAGTAAAAGCATTTTTTTCAACAGATACGAACAGACCGACGGCACGAAACAGGAACAACAGGGTGAATTAGTCAACGTTGGACTCGAAAACGAACACTTGGTGGTCAAGGGTAGGTTTACTTTCATCGGAGACGATGGTATCACCTACGTTGTAACCTACATCGCTGATGAAAACGGATACCAGCCCGAAATCGAACAAGGACCAGGCGGTGCCGTCCCTGACGCCGTTGTCGCTTCTCTCCTTGGTTAAATAACTTAAAGACTTATTAAATTGTTATTAAAATTTTAAATTAAGAAGTCATGTTTTTATTTATCTTCCTTCTTACATATTTTAAATGCGAAACTTAACAACTGGACGGATCTCGATGAAATTTAGCATAAATGTAAATTTAGAGAACACATAGACATATGTTCGTCCACACTATCCTAGTGTCTACTTAGTTTTGTTTTTTCATTCCACGTGGACGGATTCGCTAACGAAAGTTAGTCACCAACAAATATTGTAGAATCATTGTACACCTGTACAATGATTAAAACACCAATCGCTTAATTATGGCTTTCTTTCTACTAATTGGGCAATGTCGAGTGATTTTTTTACATGAATGTTGTATACATATCAACAATATCTAGAGAAATTATAGCAGGAAACAATATTTAAATAACACAGAAATCTTCAACATTGGTCGCCCCTAAATTTTCACACATATTGATGAATAGCGTAGCAGATCACATTATATTTACATACCTTATCTTACTTGATTATAATTAGGGTTGAACAAATTACTCTGGCGAAAATTACGTAAATATCACTTATGACATTTTGCTAGCGACTTCGTCCGCGTGAATATTAGAAATGTAGCTTATGTTACTCAGCGATAACGTAGGTTTTTATTGCTGAAAGAGTTTTTGAAATCGGTCCAGTAGTGTTTGAGTTACTTCCAAAATCCAAAAATACAAATCTATCCTCTTTATAATATTCATATAGATTTCAGAGAAACTATGGTACATAGCATAGGTTGTTAGCTATAAGTATGTTTGGTGTTAAATAACATTATTATAGTTTCAAAACATTGTTAAATACATATTGTGTCGAGTATAAAGATTAAGAAGTTTGAGAACATTGCATTCTGGTAGAAGGCAATTACTAGTTGCGACATACAAATGTTTACGATCCATAACTTCACAAGTATGCGTATTGACGATCATGTCATTATTCGTTGGCTGAATATGCCAATCTCT
Organism: Papilio polytes; assembly: GCF_000836215.1. NCBI lineage: Eukaryota > Metazoa > Arthropoda > Insecta > Lepidoptera > Papilionidae > Papilio > Papilio polytes. Next base: position 1,292,262 of record NW_013526359.1, read on the forward strand.
TTTCAAGAATGTCTAAAATAATAAAAAAAGCTACTAACAGAATGTACAAAAAAATAATAACATGTTAAACTATGGTAAACTGTTTAGTTTAGCTTACTTTAAAAACACTATAGATAACGAGTTGACCCTAAATTTCAACTACTGAAACGCAGAAGTACCTAAATAGCGATATCTCCATTTTATCAAAGGAAATGAAACGATGTAGGTAAACATGTTTTTATATTTCGTCAATGAAAGCTTACGGCTAATTTTAACTGTTTCCAAATATATTCTGTTGATATTTGTCAATATCTTAAGGGTTAGGCACTTCGTACACGATGCGATAAATATTCAAAACCTGACGATTATAGTCGCTATGCGACTTACGTAATATAATTTCATAGACGTTCGCACAGAGGCACGGGTCGCCGACATATCTTCGCTATCAACAGTCACTAGCTAGTTATTTGTCAACGGTAAAAAAGTTGATACGATTTGCATGGCACAGTTTATTTTCACAGATAAATTTGTCTCAGCCGTGTAATCGCTATGGCTGTACTAACCAAATAGACGTTTTGCTTTGATAATTGAAAACTGTGTGTACGGACCGCTACGAGATAATCGCGACGCAGGTATGCAATACTAGTTTATTGTGTACGAAGAGCCTAAGGAAATATTATTAAGTAGACAAACACTGTTTACTTGGACTGTACGTAAATTATGCTCTACTATATTAAGAAATAACGTTGACATTATACATTTATGTACTTCTTAAAATAACGATCTTTCTTAGTTTTGTTTCAGGGAAATAACTGCCACGATCTGGTAGTTTTGTATTTCTTATTTTTAACAAAGTCGAGTAGTTTACCTTCATTGCTGCTTCTTAGTTAAGATTTACAACAAAACTATACATCTTATTAAGATATAAATTTTGCGAAGAATGTATAAAACGTTTATTTTACCTTTAAGCTTCAACGAACAATCAACTGTAAAAATGAAATTGGTAAGGGAAATTTTGTTAAAGAAACATGGCAATATAATTATACTAAGATATGCATTTTTTTAAATGATAAAGTTTGTATTTAAGTGTATGTATTCGAGAATTTGTATATTGTAGGCATGTTAAAGTGTAAAGAAATGTGTGCCGGTTATTCTGTAATTACGAAAGTGTATAAATAATTAATAATTTTATTCTATAGGTAGTGCTACTGTGTTTACTGGGGATCGTGTACGCAGTACCAGCCCCATCTTTCTTGGATAGTGTAAGTGACTGCTATGACAACGAGGACAAATTTTTGCGATTTGACAACTTTAGAAGAGATTATTATAATAGTCAGAGAATTGCTTACAGATTTGGGTAAGTTACACTTCTATTAAAACTCAATTTAAACATAGAACAATATTTTTGAAGCGAATAAAAATGTGTTAACCAAAAATTGTAAATATGCGTGCTATTAAATATATTTAAAAAGGCCATCTAACTTAAAATTAAGATACTAATTACACACTAGACCGCTGTTCCCTCTTTTCATTTACAAGTCTATGGCCAATACTTAAGATCAATAAGTTTCTATTATCATTTTCAGGTTTGAACAATTAGACGGCACGAAGCAAGAACAAGAAGGCCAATTTATAAACAAAGGTGGAGATGACTTTCTATCCGTTAATGGCTTTTACTCGTATATTGGCAGCGACGGTGTGAGGTACACTACTAAATACAAAGCCGATGACAATGGATACCAGCCTGTGATAGAACAGGGCCCTGGAGGAAGTGTTCCCGATGCTGTAGTCGCATCTATGCTTGGATAAATAAAAATTAAATTAGTAGATAAGTGTCATAAAATTATAAATGATTTTTATATTTTTTCATTTTTAAAGTAATCAAAAAAATCTTTCACCTAAAAGAAGAATGAAATTTGCTTTTATTTTTTCACTTTTCACTGTTGAATTTTAGAACATACCTAAATCTTTTAAAACAAAATAGAGAAATTTCCTTACATCGAAATAAACTGTTTTATTATAAAATGTAGTTTTATTGCTTGTTGTAGAATAAAACCTAATATTTTTAAGCAGTCGTAAAAGTGTTTTGCGTCAAACGTTATGTTAAGAAATACTGTTCATATATTTTCATGTTTGGTAAGTATAAAAAAAAAATTACGAATTAAATAAATATTCGTATTTTTTTTTGCAATTATCTCACATTAAAATCATATTTCAGTGTTTTCTAATTCTAATAATAAATTCACAAGCAGTTATCTACACGTAGTAAGTGTCGAAAAGTATGTCTTTTTCTTTATTTTTTTTATTTCAAAACAAAAGTTAAAATGTTTTATTTAGCGAAGATGAGGAGCTTAGGAGACTTTTTCCTAACGAATTTCCAATGGATACAGTAAGACGAAGCGGTTCACCGTTTCCTGAGGTAATTCTTATACAAAACTTCTCATAAATATAACAGAAAATATTCTAAAGGAAAACCAGGAATAAACACTGATCTCGTACTTTATTGTCTAGAAAAATGATGAGACGTTAGAGACAAAAATCTATACTAATAATATTGTAAAGAGGAAACCTTTGTTTTATTGTAATAAATAAGGCTCAAAAACTACTAGGCCGATTTCAAAAATTCTTTCACCGTTAAAAAGATAATTTATCTGTGAGAGGTTAGATTTTTCATTTCTTTTTCATTATTTTTAAATTGTACGAACGAAGTCGCGTGAAAAACTATATGGAATACTTCAAACGTTCATAACATGTTGCGTTACCGAAATGTTCATATTTCAGCATTTAGGTCGGTACACTGAACTGAAAAGTTATTTCCTTCATCCTAAAAGTAAATTAAACAGCCATTTTGAAGAAATGATCTGTTACAACAGAAGCAATAAAAAGGTTATCTTCCTTTTGTTTTTTACTAGGTTTCGCTCGCGACTCCGTCGGCGAGTAATTAAAAAACACAAAAGTGAGTAGCCTATGTGTTCTCCCAGACTATCTTCTACATTTATACCAAATTTCATCGAAAACCGTTTAGCTGTTTAGGCTACAAACTTTAACAAACATCCATCTAAACTTTCGCATTTATAATATTAGTATTAAGAATGATTGAAATAGTAAGAAGAAATAAGATTTTAATACAAAATACGGTAGTGATGTTGATAATTTTTTCTGTATTTTTACAGATTTGTAAAATTGACGTAGACCGATATTTACCAGAAGAGAACAGTTATTATTCATCTGTGGCTATAGAAAGCCACGTTGATAGACGACGCGTTTATTGTTTCATGTTGCTTTGCTTTACCGAGGATGAATTGGACAGAGTCGCAGCTTCTTTTTAATATCTATCTAGTTTATTGAATGGATACATATACATTATCATGCGAAAAGTTTTAATAAAACCTGTACTAAAATATTTACTCTAATGTTTCCTATGACAACAATTTCAACCTTAGCAAATACGAAAATATGTTGACCAATGTTTCAATTATAAATGAATGAGTTAATGAAAGCTTCAGATGTGTTTTTTTTTTAATAAATTCACTATTAACGTAAGCAATAAAGAAATTACCTGTGGTTAAAAAATAGCTAATATTTGTTTATATAATTTTGCTCTTAATTAATCTTTCAATACAATATTTTTTAACTAAACATGAACTTTGCTATTTAATAATGCGATTAATACTATACAAATATTCTTGTTGTTATATTGATTAAGAAAAGGCATAGGTTACATGTACAAAATACATATTATGTAAATATTATAAGTGCTTGTAATTCGCTTAATCAAAAAGTCAATGTTATTCAAATGATTGTTATTACATTAATACCCTAAAGGTTAAAACGCATCAGCCTCCTAACCTTTAAAAACAAATGAGTGGATAATTTTGTGTCATATATACATACATATTCTAAATATTCTCCATTATATCCCTGACCTAAGATGTTTCAATATTTTCATTTTTTGGTCGATTGTTATACTTTTGATTAACATACTTACCCCGTAGACAACAAATAAGAAAAGACTTCTTAGTTAGAAAACTTTTCATTTTAATTTTTAGACTTAATTTTCAAGATTTCACTGTCTTAAATTCTCTAAATATTTCTTATGAATCGATAATTTTTTATTTGTAAGTATCGAAAGATCCTATTTTTAAAATATGATTTTTGAACCTCATAACCCTACGGGTAATAAATAAGTTTAAGATAAGATATAATTGTTTTATATTGCTATACGACGTTCAAACACAACTAATTATTATGAAGCATATCTCTATAAAGAATGAAAAATATTACAAAAGGCCAACCATCATAGTAATCTTCGAATTAGCCAAGGTCTCATCGCGACATCTTGCACTGGTCAACCATACAATGTTGACGAGATAAACGCATGTAAGTATGTTGCAATAGAACATAACACATAGTATATAAAATGTGTTTGCTTAGACAGACACACACACTTCGATTGGATCGATTAAGTGAAACTCGTACGCGTCTAATCATGAAATTGGTGGGTAAAACTGTGAAATTTAAAAGTGTAGTGTACTATTAAAGTGACTGTACAGTGGAGTGTAACCTTAACTTAATACTTAATAGTAAATTGTCCATAAGCAAACCATGTTTCTGGATATGGCAAAATTGTCGTATCCTATAGTGACATGATGTTACGGTTAGCTAGGGTAGTAAGTACTAAACTATGGACTGTCACAGCTAAATAAAAATCCTTATACTACGAAAAACTAGCATATCTGCAATAATATGCATACGAGCTGTTAAAATTGGTGCAGTGTTATAGGTTTACTTTCTGTTGAAAAGCAGTTGCTATTCGTATTTGCCAGAAATGTAGGAAAAAGTTAAATACGAGTAGAACTTACAACTCAAACTAACCGTATCTAACGGTGTTCTTCATTGTCAATCGTTTCAATAACTGTTATCCAAAACACTTAAAGCAAGAATGTTTTAGTAATTTAAATAATCTTATCACATTAAAATGTATAAAAATGAGCATTTTTATATGAAAAATCTTACTAACTTCGATGTTTTCTAAATAAACTCATCAATTAACCATAATTGTCTAAATGCGCTTATCACATCATAGACTAGGAATATCCTTTTTGTTTTTCTATCACACCCAATTTTTTTCATAATCACCATGACAACCCATAGTGTAAAATTAGTATGAAAAATCTGAAGTAAGGGAAATGGTTACTAAACATTTTTAAATGCGGCAGTTAGCTTTTAAACTACCGGCTATGGCTTTATCTTTTTGTAATTGGCAGTAAGATCTTTCTACGTACTTCCAATGGTACTGAATTAATTGTATTTTTCTTTGTGTTCCCAGTTTGTAGTCCTCTCCCTGTTGACCGTTGCAGCCGCAGCACCTCAAGCAGCGTCACGCTCGGCTCCGAACGAAGAAGTTCAAATTCTCAGGTTCGATTCCAGCAACGATGGTCTCGGCTCTTATAATTTTGCGTAAGTATGCGCCAATATCAAAGATGTTTATTTCTACATTACAACAAGAGTTTATGATTTTAACAGCAAAATAACAAAAAAATTAAGCTTATCTAACTATACTTTATCAATTTAACGCGTCTCATGGAATGCGGACATACAAGTACTTTGAACTCAAAACCATTATTTCCTGTTATAAAATATTGCTATTAAAATTAACGGTCGAAGGTTTAAAGATTTTAGATATCACGAAATATAAACAAAGTCATTAATGTTTATGACAATATCCCGTATACCTTATAAACGTTTTGTACAATTATATATAACATTTTCAAATCGCTTTAAGCTATTCTTTTAACAAATAAAATTGAAACTGAAATAGAAGTTTCTCGATCTGTAGATAAGTTTCTACAATCTTTAAAATTATAATTCTTACTAAATTACTATACAAAGTTACAAAGCACGGTCTTTACGTCTATTTCGAGAAAAATTTGCTTCATCACATCATCATCATCACCAGCTCACTATACGTCCCCACCGAGGGGCTCGGAGCCTACCCTAATATGGGGTGACTAGGCCATAGTCAACCACGGTGGCCCAGTGCGGGTTGGTTGACTTAACACATATCTTTGAATTTCTTCGCCGATATGTGCAGGTTGCATCACGATGTTTTCCTTCACCGTAAGAACGTCGGATAAATTATGTACATATGAAAATTCGAAAAATCGAAAATCACATTGGTACACGGCGGGATTCGAACCCAAGACATGTAGATTACAAGTCAAGTGTTCAAACCACTGAGCCACCGACGCTCCATTTTCATCAGCAAAATTTGCTTCACTACAAAGTAATTCCTTCAATGCCAAACTCCCTTTCATTCTATAAACTGTATTGACTTTTTATCTCTATAAAAAGTTACAGTAGTACCTACAAAAGAAACGAAAGAAATAATATCAGATATTTACCGTTTTCAAGAAAGATAACATGGTGGTAGTTATTCTCCGAATAGGAAATCAAAATTCAAAACCATTACAAGGTAAATTTTTCCTTACAGATTTGAACAAAGTGACGGCACGAAGAAAGAGGAACAAGGTGAATTGAGGAACGCGGGGACTGACGATGAGTTCGTGGCCGTCAAAGGATCTTACTCGTGGCAAGGACCTGATGGCGTGGTATATACTATCACCTACACCGCCGACGATAACGGTTTCAAGCCAACCATCGAACAAGGACCAGGCGGAGGCGTACCACCTGGCGTTGTCGCTTCTCTCCTTGGTTAAATAGTCATTACAAATAAAATAATTAGGATCTTTTGTTAATAGTTTCTTTTACTCAATGAACTCCTAATAGCTTTCGCATATGGTAAAGAGCATCAAAACTACATTGAATTTACATCTTGTGTAAACAACTGAAATAATTGGTAATCGGTAATCACATTACATAATCGTCGACATCGACCAAATTACAGCGATGTACTCGTAAAATTGATTAAACAACAAGTTTCTTTCACGTTTAAAGCAGATCGAAGTTATCAAGCAGTTGTCGTTATTTAATTTTATATACTGACCAGCTTTCGCCCGCGACTCAGTCCGCGTAGAATTAAAAAAAAAAATTGAGTAGCCTATGTGTTCTGCCAAATTTCATTTAGATCCGTTCAGCCGTTTGGGCTACAAGCTCTAACAAACATCCATCCATCCAACCATCCATCATAACTTTCGCATTTATAATATTAGTAAGAAGTAAGATGACCTGTGGACATTTGAAACTTAGATAATTTATACGAAAAATCATATAAAATAAATTCTTCTTGGAAAACCCCGCTGAAATCCAAATGACATTAAAAGAAAATTAAAAAATGTTGTGTCATCGAAAACGCCATCATACGACATGCGCTGTTTTTTGTAATTCCAAATTGACTCTGCAATATACCAAGTAATATCAGTATAATTTTTGTATCAAGGTTATTTGAAAGGAATTTTGAAATTTTTTCTGTATGAAATTTAATAAATTCACAGAAATGACAAAACCCAAGCCAAAAACAGGGGAAATAGTTTTTTCAGCGTTAAAGAAATTAATGAAGAACACCGGATGGACTTGCCGCACGATCATTAAATTCATTAAATTGGAATACAAAATATCAGATCCAAGGATTAACAGGAAGGTCTCTAGGTAATATTGGTGCTTCAGTAATATTCAAATACTTAAAATGTACAAGCATTAACAAAACTATACGTAATTTTTTACCAGTTTTTACTTTATTGAATCGTTTTGCGAAACTACTCTGCATAGGCTTTCTTAGATTTTCATTAAAATCAAATTAATGATTTAGAAAATGTAGAGAACCAGCTACATACGTTTTATTTCTATTTTTCGAATACTCATGTTCGTATTATAAAACCACTTACAGGTAGATTGTGGTAACCATATGAAATGAGTTGTTTATTGTTTATGTCGGAGTTTACGCTGTTTCAGAAGCAATTATCGATTAACTTTAAGTATTCAGTTATCAAAAATGCGAAAAAAGTTTGATTAAGTTTATTTTTAATAGGGCGTTAAAGCGTGGTGTGAGGATGGGCTTACTACAGATGGAAAATGGAAGATATCGTTTAGCTAATAATATGTCAAAAAGTTTAACAAATTGTCGAGCTCCAATACAAAAGAAGAGAAGGTGTGCCTGCGTTCCACGTAGACAGAACTCAAGACTTCGTGACTATAGAAAAAATTAAGATCGGGATTTTTTTTTTGTGTTTTATTTAATTTGATAGCTGCTTATAATAAAAGTTGAAACAACTTAAAAATTACTATTCTTTACTAGTTATAGTAATGTAAATAGTCCGACTATAAAATAAAATATGGAATATAGAATTATGAAAATAGCAATGAAAAAATATTCTACAAAATCCGTTAAAAGACCTACCTTTGTAATGGAATTTTTTAAATTGTTTTAAAAAGTCAGATTTTCGTTATGGGAACAATAAATCCTTCGTAAAATATTAATATAGATTACCAAGCTATTAAATTTTTATTAATTTAAAGGATTTAGTTGTTTATAATCGTGTTTAGTTTAGTTTTCTATAATTATGTAAAAATAGATGATTTACGTTTAGTATTTATTAAATAAATTAGAAATAGATAAATAAGTGATCAAGTAAGTCGAGGTTGAACATTGCACTTTATGGTTCCGTATTTAGTTTTTAATGTTTTTCTTATTTTTTGTAAATTCGTGATATTTCACGTAATAAAAATACGAAAAAATTTAATAATTTGTGTGAAAATACGAAAAATTTAATGACCATATTAAACTGTAATTTAAATACTGCACTCTTATTGAAAATTTAGCAGTATAAATTTCGATTGTAAGGTGTACTGAGGAATCCTAAAGATCAAGGCAAATGAATCAGATAACAACAAAAACTCGAACCGCATAATGGATACACCGCTCATTTAAGTTTTAAGTTAGTGAAGTGGAGCAGAGTTTTGTAACTGTGCGGTAAAAATTGAAGACGTATTTGTGACGTCATTGTTAACTGTTATTTCAAGTCAAGAGATCTAACAATTCTATTGCAAGTCCAAGTGACAACTCAAAGTTCTGACTGATTTATTCTCGGAAAAAATACAACAAAGATATGAAGGTAAGAGAGAAGAGCTATTTAAAACTAAAAGCGACTAATTATTTCAATTCAAATCCGTTAAAATACTTCGTACTTAATGATTGCAATTATTTTAGATAAGTAGTTACAAACAAGCGTTTTTGTTAGTTCGTGGTTTAAAGTTATTTTATTTATTTACAGGTTCTATTATTACTTTTACATCTCAACTTATTGAACTTTGCTGTCAGTTTTGTTATACGTAAAACAACGATATATCATCCAATACCGACTGGTACTGTTAATAACTTAGAACAACAATCTTCGAATTATGCGGCAGGAGATATTAAATTGTATGTACATACATTTCTATTATTAATTAATTTATATCTATGAAGCCTTCAATAAATTTGTCTTGTAGTACATTTTTAGCTAATAATCATTACACAAGGGGCGATGAAGTACCCAGTATTGGAAATTTAATCAAATCAATAAGAATACCAGGATTCAACGTGTATCGTATAGTTTTCAATCGAGATAATACAGGAAATTATGACAACGTTAAATCATCTCCAAAATTAATATCAAAACCTATACCAGATAATTACGCAGATAAACAGTTATCCAAATCTGTAATCGAAAAGAGAAATCATAGCGAAGCTCATAACATTGACGAAATAAATAAGGTAAGTCCAAACAATAAAGCACTTTCAGTTATTCATTTCAATAATGTTATAGCAATAAAAATATTTCACAGGCACCAGATATTGAGAATGTAGTTGACCCAAAATTAATTGAAATAGATTGTGAAGGGAAAAACTCTATAGATAAAGAAAATTGTAAGGAGGAAACTACGACAAACATAAATGAAATTACTACTGACATCGATCGATCTAACGAGAATTCAACAGTGACGTCAGAATACGATGATGAGGTAATTCTTTAGTATTACTCATACATAATCACGATTAGAAATAAATAAATCTAGCATTCCTGGAATAAATTTAGTTCCGGAACTATACTTTCATGTTAAAATATCCATATTATACGGGTACTATTTTAACTTTTCTATATTTCATTAAAATCCTGATAAAGACTTACTTAAACACTTGACCACCTCGGTGTTCACTCCGCTCATTTGCCCCCTTTTATTATATAAAAAAGGAGAATTAAACGCTTTTTACAGCTACAAATAATTATTTTATTAATTGTCTTCGACATAAACTATACTAAAGACCAAGTTAAACGCTTTTATCACGTTTTAAATACTTGTTTTTATATTTTTTCAGAATTATGGCGGTATATCAGACCGAAGTGATATTCCCCCAGGTTTATTGGCATCTTTAGTAGGATAAATAGTTTTAAATAACTGTGTATAGATTCATTATTTATTACAATAAGTGCTCAATCATCACATACTGTTTGACAAATTCTTGTGTCTAAGAATATTTCAAAGAACATGGCAACATCATCTAGGTTATACATCCAAAATTCATTTAATTTATTTCCATGATCGTCATAATCTATGTATAATAAGTTGTTTACTGAGCCACTATTAGCACCGTTCCGTAAAGCTTCGTGCTTATTAATAATAATAACTGATTTGCGGTTTTCTTTCAAAACAAATGATGTATTTTTATGTGTGTTATTTCGAAATACAAGATTGCTGAAACAAAAATTATGTTTATTAGCTAAAGTTCTTTTGCATTACTGTGTCAGTACAAGTCATGCCTTGTTCTTGTACAACGCGACAAATAAAATAATTTTATGACGAGGAAAAAACTAATTTCTTACATCTGAATATCGTGTAAAAAATTATACGTTGAGTTTGACATAATAACAGTCCAGACAAATTGTTTGGTACAAAATAATATCCCGCATGTCGGAGTTCCGCACATTTAAGTGAAAAAAAAAACATCTTGTTTCGATGACCCCATATTTGCCTATAGTCATTTCTTTTACCAAAGGACATACGAGGAAAAAAACGCAAACATAAATTATTTTGGTATGCATATCCGAGAAAGCAAAGTAAAACTACACCTTTACTGGGAATTTGAAAATTATCGGAATTCACTTACTTTTTTTGTCATCATTATTTAAATAACCGTTTAATAAAATGTTTGGACTAATCTGAACGACGTATTTTTCAAATTTACTATAATACACTTCATAACTCACCACTTCAAAAGGACAAAGTTTGAAATTCGAACGTAGACAACCACAAATTCATATCAGTATAAAAAAAAACAGTTTTTTATTTATAATTTGCTCTTTGTCTTACCTCATCTGTTTCTCGTGGATCGTATCGTTTATTGTGCATCCTATAATTACAATTGAATAAAAAATCTGCAAAAAAAGTTGTAACGAGTTTTTAATGTATTAGATATTTTTTGTTAGTAATGGTATTTATTCTCCTCAGCCGAATGCCGAGTAACTGGACATCCAAAATATCTATCTTGAAACTGCACACCTTGGGCTTTGTACTGTTTACATGCGGCCATTATCGAGAGGTATATGAAATTTTACCTTCCTAGTCTTTGGCTGTTTATCCTAATTGCCATGTCTAACAGCCGGACTAATAAGAGAATTATTTATCCTTACGTTTCTTATCTAAAGTTATTATCAATTAATGTAAAAAAAATAATTATTATCTAAAGTTCTTAATCCTTTTAATATTTTGTGGAAAATCCCTAGAAATCTAAGTCAATAGAATGTTATCGATTATTAACTTTCTCATAAATATAAAATACCCACGTCAAATTATAAATCATACTAAAATATGATATGTACAGTTACTTACGCACAAACTTTTTAAAATATTCATTTTGAAGTAATAATAAATACGGAAACAAGTTTATGGGTTCCGCAAATTTAACACAGTAACAAACCAAAGAATTACACAGCGCTTATTACCTTACCGCTATGGGAGAAATAAATGAACACTTAAAAATTATGAAATGCTTTTCTTACATAAATCTCAGCTGATACCATCATAGTATTTACGTATTTATCACCTGCATTCGTTTTGATACATTTATGTTTAACAAGTTAACTGTTTAATAAAGAAATATTTTTTTTTACTGTTAAAAAAGCCATTCCTTCGACTTGTACGTTTTACATCCTATCCCATATATCTTTTAAAACATCTATCATACATCCTTTAAAAATACAGATAGCATGCGCTAACCAAGTCTAGGATTAATAATTATACCGATAGGTTTCTTGTGCTTAAGCACCGTTGTTACATTTTGAAGACTGGATGTCAACAAGATTTCATACAGTTATTTTGTAATGGAAGCAAAGGCAATAGACATATGTGGCTAATTAGTCGGCGGTATCTTATTTTTATAAACAACTATCAAATGTTTAGAACATGTCTATTGCTATTTTAAAACCACAGGTGATATTGCATCCACCTATAAATATATGTTCAAATTATCAACGAATGGTTTCTTCTTGAATAGTTGTTAGACAAAAATTGTGTTTTTCTAGTATTTCTATGCTGTAAGAATAGCAGTTTTTATCCATTATTTGGTATGAAAGAAATAAAACACATATTTTCAGTGTATAGCAATATTAAATCTCTCTCGAAGCAACAATACAACGTCTCTTAAATTATATAGCCACCTTTTATAAACTTCGTTACCACTTTTGTCAACTTCAGTGTAATATAAGTTGTAAACATGTTTGGGTAGCATTCTTTTCTTAGGTAAGTTCGCGCCCGTTTGTCTTAGACTATTATCACTGAAGAAATTATCTTCTTCCGATCTACTGTCACGTATTATAATAATTATAACGTTGCTTTCGGTCGCATCGCGTACTCGTTGATTAAGATCCGCAAGACTGATTATTTCTTTTTGACATTCAACATAATTCATACTTAAAATAAAGAACAAACACAATTTTTTCCAAATCATATTTGATACAGCAACCAATAATTACAGACTAACTCTTAGTATCTAATTTTTAATATTAACAACGAAACAACAAATTAAAATGTTATCTTTAATTGAATTTGTATAATAAAAATTGATTAATCTTAGTTTCAATTTCTAACTAACAAATCAATTGAGAAATTATTTCTACGTAAAAGGTTACGCAACAAGTTTCGACATTATGTGTTCTAGGTATAAAGTCTTATCCAATATTGTCTTTATTTCAAATTTGCATTCTTTGTCGGGGGACCTGTCGCGCTTAATGTAGCGGATGTGCCCCCTGTTGTGTTCCGAGGGGGCCATCATCATAGGGTGATCGAGCCCCTACCAAGGGGCTCCCCCTAGCCGGGTCATGGATAAACTAACGTAGTTGCCACGGCCCGGTTGGGCGAAGGAGAACACCGCGGGGTTTAGTGGGTAGTCCGGCCGAAATATAAGGCCGGGAGTCCCACACGAAACTGCCCCTGCTGCCTCCGCAGCACGGACAGTGCAGTGCGTAAATGCATTCCCCGCGACAACAAAAAAAAATGCAAACTTTGTCTATTGTATAGTTTTCGGGAACTACTAATAGAAGTAGTAACTTTTATGCTGTAAAGTATTTGGTTTTCTTTAAGACTTCCTATTTAATCAAATAATGTGGATAAGTTAATTAGAAAACAATGTTTTTTAATCAAATAAACATATCATACGAAAACTTTCAACTTCGAGTACTGAATTATCATATAGAGCTAAATATACTATATATTTATCACATTTAGACATTGTGCAATACAAATATTCTAATATTATAACGTAGCATTAAGCCTGAACAATAAACAACAGCAAAACTGCTACCTTGCAAATAATTCTAATGAATAAAGATATCAATATTAAGTTATCATATTAATAAATAATTTATTTCAAAGTTATTGATAAAATATGTGAAGTCAATAGCTTTGACCTTCAAAATATCTAAGTCTGAGAATTTTATCCAATAACAGTATCTCATTGAAATATTTCAAGCTCCAAATGCACCAAATCCTGTCCTCGTTTAAATTTAGACCGCAACCACTAACCGCTTTAAATAACAAGTAAATGTACTTTCAAAAGATAAGGCTGTATTTAAATTATTTCTCAAGGGACAAGATCGCTTTTCTGACCATTGATTCTGTTGCTAATCTAAGGCTTTTAGTGTTGAAACAATTTTTCAACTTTCGTGATTAAATTTAATTAATCTAATTTTGAACCTTCCTAATGTTTGAATTTGTTGAATTAAAAGTGTTATTTACACAAAGAATCGCAGTTCGAAGACTCATTAACAGTGGCTAATGATGGAAGAGGTACACACGTTCTTGCTTCTTGGGACAAATGAATAAAAGCTTGTGGTGACTACTGGTCGATATTATTATAATTAACAGTAAAACAATTTTACAAATTGATGTGTAGACGAGAAACAAATTTTATATCCTTCAGTTTCTGTTCATCAACAGTACACAGGCTGCTTATAGTTATATTGTAAAATGAACTCCAACATCAAGCCATGCACTAAGATTATTTTGAAATAAACAGGCTAACGTAACCAGAGTGTAGAGCCAATTTTATATTATAACTTTCAGCGCACGTAATCGCTTTAGCACAAATTGTCTTCATGCCAAGGAACTATCATTACGAGAATGATAAACTATATTAAATTAAAACAATAAGTTCTTCTTCACATACAGATGTAAAATTATACCTACTAGTAACTAGGAAGCAACAAAACACGTACAGTTACAATTTTTTAGTATTAAGCATAGTAGTACCTTAAACTTAAGCATTAGTACGTGCTCGTAATATAATTTTTAAAAATTTCAGAAATTCTACATATATCGTTATGTGACTTATAGAAATTAGTTAGGGTATTAGCTTTTGCCCGCGATTCCGTATGCCTGGAATTAAAAAAAATAGTAGCCTGTGTTATCTTCCAGACTATCCTCTACCTCTGTACCAAATTTCATAGAGATCCGATAATCCATTTAGGCTACAAACTTTTGCATCCAGTTGTGCATCCAATCCATCTAAATTTTGGCATTTATAGTATTAGTAAGTAAGATTAACTTTACTAGTCTTCATCTTGGCCATGAATAAATGGTACCACCATACCATCTATTTCTAAACTTTTATTTTTTTATTACCCTTCTACACGACAAGTATAAATACTATAAGATATAACAGGATGTACTAAACATCTCCTTACTTCTCTCTTTCGACAATTGACGTCATCAACGACTTACCGGCGATAAACGACACCAACATATACCATTGATCATTTGAAGATCAACGCAAGTGCACATAAAATTCTCGTAAGCTGTTGTTTACTGCGATTTAGTTGTGAGATGGGTTTAGATTTAAGATAACAAACTTAACACGCATCTTAAAAACGATTCAAACATAAAAATATTCACATTACAAAAAATAATAACAGTTAAAATTATACTTTACAAGCTTTCGCCCGCAACTTTGTCTGCGTGAAGTTAAAAGAAACATAAGCAAGTAACACATGTTTTCTTCCAGACTATCCCCTACATCTATGCTAAATTTCATCAAGATCCGTTCAGCCGTTTAGGCTACAAACTCTAACAAACATCCATCCATCCATACGTCTAAACTTTCGCATTTATAACATTAGTATGATTAAAAAATTACAAAAGAAAAAAATAATCACAATATATTCATTTTGAAGTATACATTTTAACTGAATTTCGGTAACTGAAATAGAATCGAGACTAAGTGCAGAAAAACAATTAGAATAAACAATACTTGCCCCACAATTTGGTTTGATTTGTGTTTGTTGCCATAATCCGTATTTCACTCAAATCATAAGTCAATTCAATTTATTGTTTATTTTATTAGAATTAACAATAATTTTAGCTGTCATTTATGTAATAAACGTCAAACGTGAATTTTACAGCTTGAATACTTGCTTTCCGTCTTATTTGATGACCCGTTTCTCAAAAATGATATTTTATTGAGCAGTTAAGTTTAACGCATACATTTAAAATTTTGTATAAGGCAGTTGGAGAACTTATTTCTGTAAAAAACATGATGTATTAGATGTACAGTAGGCTCTGATAATACAGAAAAAAATCTTGCAGAGAGCTTAATTACGCATTAATCTAACAAATGGTAATTTTAGTGCTATAAATATTTTGATTAAATAAATATATAGGCGTATTATCTGCACTAACTACTGCATAATGTAGAGAGTACATGTTCGAAGAGCTATCTCGACATAGATGGAATATTGCCAGCAAGTCCTACTGTACTTACCTTATAAAACATAGTAAGCTTTATAATAAATTTCGAACGCCCAGACGTAAAACTTGCACAACTCAAGGATAGCGTAATTCTAGTTTGATTCAATTTCAAGTGATGTGTAACCACCTACAACGTCTTATGTCCGGTATCCCAGCTACATTTAACTATTCGATAACTTCAAGAAACGCGTTTCCGAACTGCCTAACTTGAATTTTACTCCGTTGAAGTTGACCTAAACTAACCACTAATTAATCACTAGGTAACGATTAAATAAATGGGAACTTCAGAAACCCTGCATTAATCAATTTGTCATTTTGTAAACAAGACCATTTGTAGCTTTAGCAATACAAAAATAATGCTTCAAATAAGTCTTTACAAAAGTCTATAGAAGATGGAACCTTGTATTTCTTTTTGTATTGTGTGAAGTGTTCAAAATAGTCTCGTCTAAATGTTAAATTTGTAATCTTCTATCTTAAAACGCTAAAAGTTTCTCAATACTCTGATGGCTTTTAATAAATCTAAAACTTTAATAAGTATCGTTTATCTCAACATATTTTTCATATCACATTTTGCCAGAACACTATTAAAGTATTTCTAAATACAAAGTGCATATTGTAGTCAGTAGATATAGGCTATTACAGTGGTAACCAAACTATGGCCCGCAAGTCGCATGCGGCTTTTTAAGGAATTATTTGTCCCCCTATAAATGTTATATACTCCTAATTATATAAAAAGTTCATGTTAATCTTGTATCATGTTTCTATTAAAAAATCGTTATCGTTCCGTGCGTTTTTCTAAATTACCAAACTACTAAAAACTAATTTTAACATTGTAATAAATTTCATTTCGATTACGTAGTTACAATAATTGCGGCTCGCTCGAGTTGTAAAAAAAAAGAAATATCAAGAAGCTTGGCTACCCCTGGTCTATTATTATACAGTGTTTACCATCTTTTGCAATGTCAAAAACGAACTAGCCATGACAAACCGGTGTTCAGAAGGCGTATTAAAGAATTTCATATTCTTTTAAGTGTTTGTCTTCCTGGCTAATTAGATGTTTTATTTGTTAACATTTACCGTAATGCTCAATTGTTTTAGTTGCTTTTGTTTTTAATTTTCTCAGGTAACTATACAATAATTAGTCAGATTGTGAATTGTAATTCGACTTGGAGATTATTCTAATTTGTTCTTGTAATACTTGGAAAAATAATTACAATTATATACAACAGTGTGTCACTTATTGCGTGTACGTGTAAATACATATCTGCTTGGATTTATCTTCAAGTGTATTAACGATTTATTTATTTGACGTT
The DNA here is from genome assembly GCF_000836215.1 of Papilio polytes. Classification (NCBI taxonomy): domain Eukaryota; kingdom Metazoa; phylum Arthropoda; class Insecta; order Lepidoptera; family Papilionidae; genus Papilio; species Papilio polytes. Next base: position 1,309,790 of record NW_013526359.1, read on the forward strand.
CGTCCGAGCCACGATACTGTCCATCTAAATGAATGCGTGTTCCAATTTATTTCATTTCGATCGATTCATTGATACGTTTAAAAATAAAATAAAAAAATATACACTGAATAAATCTTACATAAATTATAAAGACGTTCTAAATTAATAATTGGTCAACTATATCATGATTATAATTAAGAATAATTAATTCGTCGTTAAATGATTTTTAAACTGTTATATTTTGTAACTGGAGAAGACATTTGAATTTGTGTCAATGAAAAACAAGTCGTTATGCATATTACAAAATTCCTATTGTTTGATACAATCTACTTTGTTTTATCGGCCTTTTCGCACATAAACGATACATTTACAGACTATTTCTTCAAATTTACTGAATTATCAATAACTCCATTATATGAAAAGAAAAAAAAATTTTGATACTATTTTGTAGTAAATCAATAGCAAATACACAACTTGACTATACTCTCTAAATGGTTAATACAATACAAAGTATTATATTTATTCTTGGTCTTTAAAAAAACGTACAAAAAAATTACACAAAACCTATGACGAATATCGATATCTGTGATAGGAGAAATAAAAAGTTCTAATACATCCAATTACCGGTAAAAAACGGAGAAAGTGAGTCTGCTCATTAGAATTCTGATGCCGCACGAATTGTACACTCAGTAATCACCTAAGGTTGATGTCCTTCGCAACGGATAAGTTAAATAGCTTGGCTTTGAGTGGTTTGAATATTGTTTAGCTGTATGTAACATCTATCTTGAGAAAACACGTGGAAAAATATTGTTACTGTAAACCGAATTAAATATAATATATTCTAATCAATAGTGAATTCAGTTTACAGCTATACCGTTTTTTTTTGGTTCGGCAAAATATTCGAAGCAAAATTTCTAAATTCAAAAACAACAGTGTTCTTGCGTTACAGTTTAAAATTAAAGAAATTTACTACGACGTCCATGATTGCGTTGATGTCTTTTGTTAGGGAACTTAACATCGTAGCATTAAATTATAATAATTAGCTTAATTAATTTGTGTCAATTTACCATTTCTTAAATCATTGAAATAGTATTTACTAAAACAGATAAGTTTGATAAAATAAAGTTTAAACCTTCTTATTTGCTCATTATTTTCTTTCCAAGAAAACAAAACAGTAGAAGTTGAACAAAATTGTATCATTCTTAAAAAAATGTTAATTTGTGTTCGTAACACAAATTAACAATTATCTAGTTAGCTCTGCTGTATTGTGTTCTTGAGGAGGGACGATTACTATGCGCCAGACCGGCGTGACGTAACATGTTAAATCTTCTATCCATTCATGTGTCGATCTAGCTAATGGTCACTTAGAATTAGTTTAGTTTCAGTGCAAGCGGGGCTCGGTGTGTCTCGCGTGCGGAGCGCGCACATCGGGGAATTCATATACGAGCATATATAAGGAGATCTTACGAAACCGTTAGCACATTCGGACTACAGACTGTCCAGGAAGTCACCTGTTATTTCTGTCACAACGAACGAAAACATGCTGTTCATCCTGGTAATTATTAAACTTAATATTCTTCTCAGAAAATATTATATTAAATCTCAAACACAGTTTACTCGACCTTACTGGTGACTACACGACGTCGAATGTATGTCGCAAAATCTTATGCTTAGTGCGCAAAATTAAATAGCATAGAATAGTTTTGTGAATGTCATTAGTGTTACAAGTAATATTGACCTTTACTTAAAAGCCTTGTCCACTTGAAGTAATCTCTGATATCCTAATACTTCTTGCGGAGTAGTCAAATATTGTGTTTTAACTAACAGCATCGAATGGTATGGATATTAAAAAATTAACGTGATATGTGATTACCGAAAGTGTTTGATTGTTTAATCATACATATTAAATTTCAGATTATCGGCGTTTCAATGGTGCTTTCTACATCAGGAAGTCCAGCGATCGAAAATCATTCACCGGCTCAAGTTCTACGATATGATTTGGAGACAGCTGATATGCCTAACTCTTACAAATTTTCGTAAGTATTTCTTATATTCCTAAATTAATAAAAAGGTTTTCATTTGGAAATCGATATAATACAGATAAACAAAAATTAGTTCGGTAATTGACAATGTAAGAGTTGCATAATAAATAATTTATTACAAGGCCAATATATTGTTTCGATGATGTGAACAGAAAAATAGGAATAATAATGAGGGAGTAGGATTAAATGTAATATAGAGTGTTACTTATAGTCGTTTTATAAAATCACGTTTGTATAACGTAATGCTTTACTTTAGAAAGATTATAGCCACTAAGCTTAAGTTTCAAAGCAAATTTCTTTTAAAAATATTTTACCATACTGTCAATAAACTCTTTATACGGTGTTCAATAAATCTTATTATTAAATTAACATAAAATTCTAATATTGGTTTTTAGATAATAATCTAAATGTAAAAAAAATCATAATTTAAATGTTTGTATTCAAACATGTAACCTCTGACTATTGATGACCATTTAATGTTATTTACGAGTATTCAAATTGCAAATATTTGTTAATGTTCACACAATATTCTTTTTCATTGCAAAATACATTTTTACTAAAATCATAGCACCTAACAGTTAAACAAATAACAAGGAAAAAAACCTAAAGCAAATACCAGTCTTGTCCTATAATATTTTTATTAATTCTTTAAACAGGTCACATATTATGCCGATTTGTTTTGTTTATCTCACGTAAAAGGTCTAACAATCGAGTAGCCATAACCTGTAGACAACTATTTAATTGCAAATTCTTTCGACTTGTTGTCCGTCAACCCGTCCTCCCACGTTCAAATATTTCATAACATTGGCTAAGTAGCATCCTAGATGTGACTACTTTTTAATTTTTATAGATAATTTTTTATCTATAAAATAATAACTTAAAATTAAAAAGATATATTTTTTTCTAGAAATGAATAAGCGTTAGTATTTTAACCTTAATAAGTTATAAAATTATTTTAACGTAAAATGAAGAAATTAAGCAAATTCAGGATTTTTATTACCAACTTAGAGTAATAAAATTACACATTAGTGCTAACACGTATATTTTATTACAAGCGCGTCAAATAAAACTGATTTAAATAGATAACACATATGAGCATATATTTAGACATATTACTGAATGAGTTTTATTTTACAATACCGGACTACAATACGAAAATGTCATATTAGAAACTATATTTGTACATTGACATTATCGAAATTAAATAATAATCTGAGTGGTAAATAAATTTTAATAAAATACAGTAATGTATAAAACCATGTAATAAACATAATTTTCGCCTAAAACTGCCAGAGTTACGTCAGAAAGACACAATGCTTTAACTAAATAAAACGTTATACTCGTTCTTAATTGTGTGAAATGTAAGAATTTTCAAACTTTACATTTAAGCTTTAAATCTGATAATCTTGATTTACAAACTATACAAAAAGTACATTGAACTGTGACTAATGTTTTGTTTGACATAAAAAGTAAACTCAGAAAGGAACACAGAACAAGACTTTCAACATTTTAGGCATTATAAATCAGTGAAAATATTAAAATTAGGCAGTCCTTTTCCATAATAAGAAACACCCGAAATAAATTCTGACCCTGTTTAAATCTTTGGCATATTTATGTTACTGTGTTTAGACATTCAGAAAAATTCAGGTCAAAACATTTTGTATTTTAGACAAAAATAAGTAACATAGAAAATAAAACAAGAGTAAACAAGCCTTGACTAGATATTAACCTTGTAAAGCGTACGCCCTTGACATTGGAATATTTGTTTTCGTCATATGCATATCACGGAGAAAACTATCAGTCCTTCTATAACGCGATCCGGTTTCTACCAATCTATTTTTTAAGAACGTAATAAGACTAACAAATAATACGTTTATTAGTTAGTTAATTGACTAACAAAGTATGTAAAAAAATATATGTAATATTAAGAATATTATGGTTATAATTATGGTATTTTTTAATTCGTAATACACGAAATCATTTAAAAAAGGAAAACTAGTCAGCATAGTGAATCATCTAAATATAAAGAGTCACTTTCTAGGATAAAAATATTTATGATACGAACGCAAAGGAATGCCGTATTGATGTAAATTTTCCTACAAATGTTTCCCTGTGCACCGATGTAGCCCGATTAACTGGATACGTGACCTAAGAATGACGTATTGTTTTGGCGAAAGCAAAGATATTAAACCCCAATTCTATATGTTTCAATTTTATTGTTGACTTTCGAGGTTCGTACGTACTTGTTATTCAAGTCATATCAACCATACTGTGGCCTTAATGTTGTTGTTTTTATTAAAACAATTTTGACATTTATTTGGACGTAATAATCACAACAGGATTATATTCTCTCTGTGTTGACTTACAAAAAGTAATAAGGTGTACTATTCATCACTCTTTAAATGACCTTGAATCTCCAATTTTCTTCGTAGTGATTGGGGCCACGTCTCAGAACATAAGTCAACTAGCAACACGCATTGGTAAAATAATTTCGTCTAGAGACGAAGAAATCACAATTTATTCGAATTACGAAAAGAATTACAAATTGTTAATCTTGAAACGAATTAAAATTACCCAAACAAGTGCTTACGACTCTCGTAAATTCTATTAATTTAACCGTGTCACTCTCTCAATGGCAGAATTACAACAAAAAATAAATCTCCAAAAAATGTTATGAGAGGATTAATCAACTAAACGATTAAATATTTCATTGTCTATAAAAGGTTTAATGCTCTCCGAATATGTGACAATGATAGTATAAAAAGCAGAACGAAGACCACATCAGGAGAAGCACAAAAACATAGCCCGAGAATAATGTGTTACGCCTTCTTTAAGTTGAACGCCCCGTTTGCGGTACCAATACACTTATTACGATCCGTTATTTTAATATACGATCATTAACGTTACCACATGTGAACTTCTATAATAGGTCAGGGACCGATAATGGTCGTAGTTGATTTTCTATTTAGTTTAAGTGATCGTAGTGCCTCAAGACATGTTTAAAACTTCTTTATGTTATAGCACTTTTGTTCAAAAGAAGAACATTCAATTGTTTCAATTGTGTCTTCCTAAACAATAACAAAACAAAACTATTATTCATAGCTTATCTATGACATATGTAGATACGAACTTTTCTTGTACTAATAATTACTTTAATTTGTATGAATTTATATCATTCTATACGTATTCTTCCTAAAGTGTACTAATAACCACTAGTCGGTCAAACCGTTTGTGTTTGTGTTTTTATTTAATTTCTTCTTGATTACCGAAAACTGTTTTGCATTTAGGTAACCACATCTTATTTTATAGGTTCTAATCTGATAGAAACTTGTCTTGCCTATAAATGGAATTCCCATTTACATATTTACGATGATTGCTAATACGAGCGGCTTGTTTTGTTTGTTCGTATCTTATTCAAATTGCAAAAATGAAAAAAGTATTGTCCTTAAAGTCATGATCTTGTTTTTAAATATAATAACAGCCCATATTTTGTACCCGGATAAAAACATTGGGCGTCTTTGATAAAATCTCTTTTGCATTTATTTAAATATTATAATGACTTACATGTTATTCAACAATGTCAAATAGACTTTTTCTTTTACGCCTTTTTAATGTTTTTAGATATAATAGGTCGAGATGCAGGACGTAAACCTGATCAGATGACAAATGAAAATTCCTTTTACACTGAAATCAATTATGTATAATTATGGCTATAGTATTATAGTATACAAGTGCACGTAATACTTACTTTAAACAAAGTTATTGTCACGTCATAAATGACCTAATACGACAGTTTGTAACGTCATTAATAATTAATGCTAAAGTCCTGACAAACGTTTATGTATCATACTTTAATCTGGTTAAATTAATATTTTAGAGAATTTTAAACGCCATAATATTTATACCTACTCTCTTCATATCGTGACACTAATAATACCAATTTACTTCTCCAATGTCGTGAAAGCGCTATAAACTTAAAAGCAAGAGACAGGCGCAAAAACAACGCATTTTGTATCGGGGTTAACAGAAAAACCACATTAAGCTAAGTGTAGGTGAGTTTATAAGGATAATTGATAAAAAAAATTAGAATCGCGCCGCACGATAAGATGTACAGATTTTATAATGTTTTACTTGTAATATTTTTCGTTTAAAAACACTGAGAGTTTTTAATTGCGAGTGACGCGCGAACCATTATTTGTTATTTCTTTTATTCGACTGTTATACGTCTTATTAATTAATTGTTAATCAATGATTTACACGATTAATTAACTTTTTTGCTCAATTTTAATAATAATCAATTGCTATGTACTCTAACCTTACCACTATTAATTTTGCACTTTCTAATGACTATTGTTATCCTTGACATCGAATAAACTCAAAATACTATTAAAACATCATTAATAGTTTTGTTACTAAGGTAATAAAGAAACAACAATGTTTTATTCTTTTGGCTTTTCGAGAAAAATCCTACAGCTTTTAAAATGAAATGTTTTGTACATAGTTACAATTTTTTAAAAATATTCTATCCCACGCCTGCACAAAAAAGTGCAGCTAAAGAACAACTAAATATCGATGGACAATATTATTTTCGCAAAAATTATGAAAATGTTGCGCTGAAGGGATGAATAATTTTATTTTTTAACAAAAGTATCTGGTTTCGTTACATTTTAGAGCGTCAATGTTTGTGGTTTTTTTCTTTTTGTTTCACATGAAATGGATATCCGATATTTTATCCAAAACTTTATTAAGATGTGTCATCAAACAATTTGATATTTAAAAAAAAAATAGTGTAACATTACATTGCATTTTCACAACATGGTAACATTTTTCTGTGCATCGGAAATTTAAAATCAATGATGACGTAAACATACAAAAGCAACATAAAAGGATGCAAATAACGATGACATGCATAGCACGTTACACCAATGTCCTATCATATAATAGGCTTGTTAATGTAAAAATTAAAAAAAAAAATAACAGTTATGTAATAAAAAAATTAAAATTTAATAAACAAATGATTTTAAAACATTAGGTTTCAAAATGTAGGCTTTTAAATGTGTAATTTCGAATGAAAAAAACAGGATGTAACCAACAATTTTTTTTTCTAATACATAATTTGGTACATTTCAGTTATGACAGTAGTGATGGAACTTCGAGGACCGAAGAAGGTGCGATACTGAATCCCGGTACGCCAGACGCCGCTCTTAATGTACTTGGTACCGTTCGCTGGTACGACGATAAGGGACAACTCTATGAAATGAGCTATAAGGGAGGTAAACGAGGATACCAAACGATTATCAAGAAAATTTCTTAGTAAGATCCTCAAGAGAATTAGGAATCAAGAACAAATCAGAGACTGTGAAGTATTTATTTTAATAGCGTAATTTTATTTGCAGATTTGCAATTATTTATTTATATAAAATCATCTAAAATTGCCTTATTAAAATGTATTTATTTAAATTTGTATGAGTTTAACTGTTTTGTTTCCCAGTATTTAGCGAGGTCTTTAGAACATTTTTAATAGCATGTTTACAAGACGTCACATAAAATTTTGTATAAACTATGACGTCTTTAAAATCCGATGCCAAAAATAACTATTTTTAAAGAGTTTAGATGGTATTAAACGCAACTTATCGTAAAGAAACGTTTGTTATACCTGATTTGTTAAGCCCTTAGATTAAAAAAATATGTAGAGGGTGTTATCCTTTCTGTTTATATTTACTACAAAGAACGATTACCACTAACGAATGGTAGTTACTATCTGAATTTCAAAAATAGCATGTATTCTATTTTGGTCATCGCTTCGTCACTTTATCAATGTTATCACCTTCGTAACATTCGACACCGTTTGTATTTATTTGGGCAATCACTGTAACTTCAGCAAATAGAATACGTATATAAGGAGATGTATCTGGATACCTCATCACTTACAACTCATTGTTTAAAGGAGATTGATACAAAATGTTCACTTTGGTAAGTCTTTTTGATTACTTTTTAATAATATCTAAAGTTATTTAAGTTACTGGTTACAAATCAAAGTAAGAATAACTAAGTAAATGATAGATATTAAAAAGTATGCTATTCTTTATAATTTGTTCTGTATAATTAACACCAAAATGCATCATTGACAACAGCAAGCATTTACGTCCTCGTGCTTGGAATTCCGATAATTGTATGAAGTAGGTTCTAATTGAATGTTTGCACATTTCATCGATATGTTAATATTAGTTTAACTGTGTTTTAATAAGTACCCATTTATAATTACGACCCATTATCGTTCTAGAGATTATTCGAAAAACTTAAGTAAAAAAAAATTACAATAAAAAGTTTCACTGGTTAAAATCTTATTTATAACATGTATTATAATATTATGTTAAAATTTTCAGAAGCACATAATCGTTTGCCTGGTCATAGCGGCGGCAGCTGCTGACTCGACTGATAAGCCGGAAGTCGCAATACTTACCGAAAAGAGCAACATCAGTGAAACCGGATATGACTTCGAGTAAGTTGAAACAATAATAAATCCATCAATTAAGATTTTAACAGTACATTGAAATATAGCAGATTGTTCGATCGAATCAGATCGAAATATTAATAAATATAACTTAATCAAAGAAAGTAACAACAATTCCTATGGTGTTGAAAATATTCGTGGGCTCAGGGAAAATGGAAAAACATTACTTACATATTATTTTTTTTAAAAACTTAGATATCATACTACTAGTTGCATAATGTGGATTTTAAGGTCCCATGACCATTTACTTTCGACTAAAATCCTAGATTGTATATCGTTATTACAATTGACATCTAAAATCTGGTACGTTAATTGTAACTTTGTATCTCTGTAGATTTAAGACAAGTGATGGCGTGTCCCGTAAGGAAGAAGGTCAGCTAATAACCGTTGGAGAGCACCAGGGTATTGGTGTGAGAGGATCCTACTCTTACAACGCTCCCGACGGTCTACAGTACATCGTTACATTTGTTGCTGATGATAAAGGTTTCAAGCCCACAATCCGCGTTGCTGATCCTCAATAAACTATTCGAATTTTGAACATATATTTTTATTTACCACGACCGGTAACAATTTCTTCCGACTACTACCGCCATCTATTATCCCTATAAAATAATAATATCAGAATAGATTACTACTGCGTCACTGCGCGTTTCGTAGTAGTTAGGTTTCAGTCACAGAGTACTTTGTAACATACTGAAATAGAGACCAATCTTCGGCCTAAAATTGGGTAACACGAAGAAAAGCGCCATCTGTATTT